>NC_135537.1:163630462-163939601 GCF_045843805.1 Urocitellus parryii | reverse complement strand
CCTTTGCAGAATAAGTTATATTTATTGAGCCCTCAGGGGAATCCCCTGGAGCAGGGAAAAGGAGCTGCAGCTCCCTTTCTGCCTGGGCCCCTTCCAAGTCTGGCTCATGTTGGTTACATAAGTCTGTCCACCTCTTTGAGCCTCAGTGTCCCTGCATCCAAAGTGGGGACCAGAAACACCTAATTAGTGACACCCATGTTATTTGGTCACCTATGATGTTGGGCGTTCCACAGGCATGATCTCACATCACCCTTTACCATGTATTAAATGTTTTACAGATAAGGAAACTGAAGTTCAGAGAGGGGAAGTAACCACCCCAAAGTCACACAGCCAGAGCAAGTCACCTGATCCATTTTCTTTCACACCTGTAGTTGAGCTGCTTTGTTCCTCAAATCCAGCCATGTGGATTGGTTTCCCTCTGGGTGCCGGGCACTGACTTGGGGCTGGGGATTCATGCATAGACAGAAGAGGGGAAGAAGAGATAAGGGGATGAGACTGGGCATTGGTAAGAACTGGACTCGCCAAACTGGAGACTCAGGGGTTTTATTTAGACTCTGGGTCATTCTCTGGCCGGAGGAGGGCAGTAACTGGAAAGGGGATGTGGGGACTGAATCCTTCATTGAGCCAGGGGTAGGTGGGCAAAGTAGAGGTTTTCTTCCTCCTCACCCCACCTTTATGGGGGGAAAGTCACCAGGCATACTGTGATGAGGCCTTTGGAGGCACCTTGGCATAGAGGAAAGAGCTGAGACTTTGACCCCAGTCAGATGAGGTTCAAATCCCAGCTCCGCCTCCCTAGCTGTGTGACTTGGACAGGTCAATTAACCTCTCAGAGCTTCTCTGTCTGCATCTGCAAAATGTGGATAGTCCTGGTGACCTTTCGGTGGTATCAGGAGGATAAAACGAGATGATAAAGGTGTGAGAAAGGCCTGGAACACAAGTAGCACTGTTTTGTGTGTGTGTGTGTGTGTGTGTGTGTGTGTGTGTGTGTGTGCAGGGTTGGTGTTTAGGGCTGTGTTATCCTAGGTATCTAGGTGAAGCCATGTCTTTGTGGGTGGCCCTAAGCTGGCACCTGTGGTCATGCCGAGTGATTTCAACAGGCTGGGCAGGACAGAGAGCCAGCTGCAGACACATAAGTTCTGGTGCTTACAGATTGAGAAATCACTCTGGGCTGGGGCTGTCGCTCAGTATTCGTCCTGGGGCAGAGCCTCTCCTTCGGGAAGCCTCCTGGGATGTGGCTCCCTCTCTTGTAAAGTTGCCTGGCATGTGGGAGGCCCTGGGTTCCATCCCCAGCACTGAAAAAAAAGAAGAAGAAGAAGGAAGAAAAAGAAAAGAAAGGAAGAAGGGGAGAGAATAAAATGGAGGAAGGAAGGGGGAAAGAAAGAAGGAAGAAAGAAAAAATAAACTCCAAGGGAGCGGGGCATGGTGCACACACCTGGAATCCCAGTGACTCTGACTTGGGAGGCTGAAGCAGGAAGATGGCAAGTTCAAGGTCAGCCTCAGCCAGTTAGTGAGTCCTTGAGCAACTGAGGGAGACCCTGTCTCAAAATAACAAGAGCTGGGGATGTGGCTCAGTGGTTAAGCACCCCTAGGTTCCATCCTCAGTACCAAAACCCTGGGGGGCTGGATGACCCGAAGTTTCATGGACCCTCAGCTCAGTGTGGAGCTAATTCAAGTCTGCAGAAGAAGTCAAGGGGCGGCAGCATCAATAGAGGACTGGGTGGAGGCCCGAGGAGGTGCTGGTCTGTTCTCAGGAGGACAGGGAAAGCCGGAAAAAGTTCAGAGGGGTGTGGCTGGGGTAACAAACCACCCACTCCAGCGAGCTCTATTAAGTTGATAACTCAAGTCAGGTACTGCGCAGAAAGGAAAGTCCCAGAATGACCCTGGTTGGGGGAGGGGTTCAGTGTCCTGGGTCAGCTGATGCAGGGTTTGGGGGAGACAGTTGACTGGGTGATAAAGGCATCCCAGGGGTGGGATGGCAGCTCAGTGGTTAGAGCGCTTGCCTAGTCTGGGTGAGGCACTGGGTCTGATTCTCAGCAGCACATATAAATAAATAAAATGAAAGTCCATTGACAATTAAAAAACATTTATAAATAAATGGTCCCTAACCCACTCAAGATGCCCTGGGAGAATATGGGTAGCCACCTCTTTGAAAACTTCCTGGAGGAGGAGGCTGTGTCACACCACTGAGGGAGATGGGTCTCTTTAGCTGGGAGAGGAGAACTCTCTGGAAGAAGCTGGCAGCCATGCGGCCTGACTGTGAAGGTGGAGTGCACCTTTCCTGTCACCAGGGAGTAGATCTAAGATCCCTGGGTGGGCATTATTGGAAGACAGATTCCACCTCCCTCCAGGAAGGTATTAGTTAATAGTGCAATGGCCCTCTCTGGTGAGCTAGTGAGCTCTTTGTCATGGGCATGTTCAAGCAGAGACCGGAGACTCAGGGCTGCTACAAAAGGGACAGGGTGACCTCTAAGATCCCTTCCAAGTCTGAGCAACTGTAATTCTCCATTGACAGACACTGGGTGTGGACAGTAAGCAGTGTAGATCAAGTTCAAGGATGAAGGACCGTGGGGTGGCCAGTACACAGGGTATATACCATGGTTGTCATGACCAACCTGGATTTACTTTTGTTGAAAAAACTTTCTGGCAACTGTTTAATTGAGACATAGTTCGTGTACACAACTCACCCATTTAAAGTGTTCAGTCTTGGGCTGGGGCTGTAGCTCAGCGGCAGAGCGCTTGCCTAGCATGCATTCAATCCTCAGTACCATAGTAAATAAATAAATAAATAAATAAATAAATGAATAAATAAATAAATAAAGGCATTCTGTCCATCTATAACTACAAAAAGAAATTTTTAAAAAATGAGATAAAAGTGTTCAGTCTTTAAAATGGAAATAAATTCATTCATTCATTCATCCCACAGCTGTTTATTGAGCATCTGCTAGGCATGCATCAAGCTTTGCACTGGTGTTTTGGAGGAAATAAAGGCCCTGACCTCGGGGGCAAGACAGGTAAATGTCCAAAGGAGAGAAATGCAACCTGAGAGCTGGACTCAGAGGGAAATATGCAGGGTGCTGAGATGAAGCACCATGGAGCAGTGAAAGGGGGGCCTGGGGAGGGAACACCTGAGCTGAGAAGCAGCTCTAAAGGTCAAGGGTGTGTTCCAGGCTGAGGGAACAGCCAGGGCAAAGGCCCTGAGGCAGGCTGAGTCGGTGGGTAGAGGACCAGGAAGACTTGCTGGGAGTGGGTGGCAGCTCAGTGCCCTACTCCTGTGGTCAAGGCATGGAGGATGCTTCCACCTGGGACTTGTCTCTGGTCACCTGTCCACCCCCGCCTGCCCTAAGAACAAGGATGCTTGAGCAGCACGTGAGTCTCTCTGGATTCCAGGGTCCTTTCTCTGCCTTTTACTCTCTTACTCCTCATTTCCCTAATATGGAAGGTGGCTGGACTCTTGGGTCATGCCACCAGCTCTGCCTCCTGCCCTCTCTGGTGCCTTCATGCCCCTGTGTGCACGCTGGACCTTGGGCGCTGATTCTGTAAGGGAATCAGAAATGACCCTCAGCCACCCATACTGAAATCTCCCCAGCAGGCTTTCCTGCTGTCCCCTGACCCCAGGGCCCCTTCCTCGGAGCAGACTGGAGACTCCCATTTGGTGCTCATTTATCTTGTGACTTTGGACCAGCTACTTAAAGTCCTCATGTTTTCCTTTCCTGGTGTGTGAAATGCGGACCAAACCGCTTTGGGCAGAATGGTTTTGAGGATTGAGTGCATGGCTCCTGTCACCTTTTAGGTGCTTCATGAATGTCACCTTCCTCCTTTTCCTCCCCAAGTTTACCCCCCCCCACACACACACACACCCCGGCAAAAGAAAAAAAAAAAAAAAAAAAGAGGGACCAGGCCCCGGTGAGCCAGAGGGAGGGCGGGTACTCACCCATGGGCCCTTCTCCCCTGCCGAGCCCCTCGGCGCCCCTCTTCCCCGCCGCTCTCCTGGCCCGGGCTGGGGCGGCGGCTCCTGGCACCTGCTCTGCCGCCCGGGGGCGGGCTCGGAAGACGCTCGGCCGCCTCGGGACGAGCCGGGCCGGGGACGGGCCAGCCGCGCACCTCCGCAGGTCCCGGGTGGCCGCGGGCGGACCGCGGGGTGCAGCCGGCTCGCGTCGGGAGTCCGCGCCGGACTCGGCACCGCGCTCCTGGCTCCGCATCCCCGGCCGACGCGCTGCCGGGACTGAGCCGGCAGGAGGGGACGCGCCGCGTGGTCCCCTGTAGATGGTTAGGTAGGTCTGGGGACAGCGGCGAGGCTCCTAGCCCGCTTTGCTTGGGGTGGCTGGGTGGGGACAAAACAGCAACTTAACCAAAACTAAGGTCGGGAAGAGGACCCCAAAGGGTGATGACGGCAAAATGGACTTCAGCTCCCGCTCAGCCGGTGGTCCCCAGCCTCCTCTCCCGGGGGTCCCCAGACTCCTCTCTCCAAGACCCTTCCCTGGAGACGGGCTTCACCAGATAACCCCCGTAGTTTCCCTCAGGAGTTGTGAGAGTCCAACTGTCCCCCGCCCCTAGGAGCCCCGGGATGGAATAAATGGAAGGGTGGGGGAGGGGAGAGCTAGTAACTTAGAGTGCCAGGAACTCACCGGCCCCACCCCCACCTGCTCATCACAGGCGTCGGAGGCCTTATTCCCCCTACCCCCCTGAGCTGAATACCCCATCTTCAGCCAAGAGGCAGAGGGGTCATTCCTGTGGCTGCCCTGCCCACATCACAGCTCCTAAACAGTCCTAGGACCGCCCAACCCTACGCCCATGCTACCAGGACTCGCTGGCTGGCGGGGTTATCATGGGGTTTGGGGATGCTGCTCTTCTTGGTCCTATAGAGAGGTGGTCTGGAAGAGCAGGCAATGTATGAGGCAGAGCTATGCCAGGATCCTGGCCCCTGGTGTGCCTAGGAAGGGCCTGGGGCTCCTGCATGCTGAGAGTTAGCAGGGCAACAAGCTGGGTTTCCTAGGCTTTGCATGGCAGCAGAAGGAAGAAAGGGGGTATGGAGGCTACTCCTCCCTCTCTCCTCCCACATCTCTTTAGAGGAAGATGCTCTAGTTTCCCACTGAGGGCCCTGGAAGGAGAGACCCAGGTTAGATAGCAAGAAGAACTTCCTGAGGGTGGATGTTCTTCAGGAGGATTCTCACTGACCAGGAGAGACAGCCCTATCTTTGGGGGCATCAGGAGGAAATGAAGCTCTCTGGAGCACTCAAACAATAGGGCCTGAGGACAGCAGAACAGGGAGAGGAAGTGACAGAGGACGTGACTTGCCCATACTTCCTCACCTCCTAAGCCCTCTCTCTCCCTTCCTGGGAGCCAGCGTGGACTTTCAGTGCCTCAGCCAGCTTACTCCCAAATCCTCTGCACCCAGAAATCCCAAGGAAGGTGACAGGTTTCCTCTGTTACTACTCTAGATAGGAAGATAGACATGGTTGCCTTGATTTTGTCCCATGGAACCTGCACCAGTTCCCTGACGCCTGGTGAGCTATTGTCCCCTCCCAGTCCTCCTGTTCTGGCAAAGCAGGACTGTGTGGGCTGACTCTATACAGGCCATCCCACTCCTCTAGGTGGGAATCCATGGCTCTTCTGGGAGTCTCAGGGTGTGATTGTGGGTGACCCCAGGTTCCTGGGCCCAGGATGGTCAGGGTGACTGTCATGTATGTTATGTACCCCCCCAAAAAAAAAATGGTTTTCCTTTCTTTTTCCTGGGAAAGTGTCAGCCCTGGGAGGAGGTGAGGGAGGGGGAGGGTAGAGAGGCCAGAATGCTCCGTAGTGACTCCTCTGGGACACTAAGGGGGCATCCAGGCCCAGGAAAGCTCACTTTCTGCTTAGGACAGGAAAAAAACAAAGCTTCCCGGGGTCGGTGGAGAGGGGCTGGGTCCCCATACTCCTGTGACCACATGAGTGACTTGGATGGGGCTGCCAGGGTCCTTACCCCGTCCCTGCATCCGAACAGGGAGACCTGACCCTATTCGCTTGCCAAACCTCAGCTGCCTCATTTGCAGGGCTGTTCTGAGGATGAACAGAGATGGTGTTTCTACAGCACCCTGCAGGGTGATGGGCGCTTGCCACCCAGCGGAGCTTTGCCCAGCCTGGGCCTTCCTGTGGCTAGGGAAGGCTCCCGAGGCTTGGCCTCCAGCCCTTCCACCTGAGAGGCAGCTGCTGTGTTGCCACCACAACTCTGCAGGCAAAGGACCCAGGAGATTAGCTTAGTCCAGCCCTCTCTCTTTTAAGACGGGGAAACCAAAGCCCAGATGGGCAGGGACTGGCCCAAGGTTGGCCAGCCAGCCAGGCTCCCTGCTCAGAGCCAGGGCCTGGAACCTGGCTGGGGAGGGCAGGAGGGTGGCCATTGGCAGAGGTGGGGGAAAATGCCAGAGTGTAATTGGGCTCATTAAGGGTTTGCTGAGAGAGCCTTCATGCCCTGCCAAAGTCTGGGGAGAAGCCTAGAACCTTCCTCTCCAGTGACTCCTTTAGGAGAAACAGTCTTTTCCTGAGGACCCCCTCCCCAGGCTGCTTTGGAGACAACCGGCGCTCCATGCTTTGAGGCCTCCAAAGACCCTTCGCATCCCATCTTCTTTGGATGAACAGGCAGTGACTGAGGACCCCTCTGAAATCCAGGCCCTGAAGTGCCTTAGTCACCCAGTCAGAAGTGGCGAAGATGGAACCCCGGGGCCCCTCCTGAGTGCTCCCTCCACCCACTGCCCCCAGTTCTGCACGGGGTCACAGGCAGACAGAGGCTGCCCACCTCTTGTGTGAGCCAGGCTTCCAGGGGATGGCTGGCTGCACAGCCTCAGCCAACCTCTCAGGGAAGGTGGCAAGCAGATTTATCCCCCTTCCTGAGTAAATCCCAGACAGAGAGGTTCGTGGGTCCACGCATGCTCTTCTTCTCTGCTCTCACTTTATGCTTCCTGCCTGCCTCTTTGGCTCTGGCCCTACCTCTTTCCTCCCAGGTTAGGGCACCTGACACCAGGGCCAGATGGGAGCTGCACAGGCCTGAGCCTCCTAGGATCCTCGCTCTGAGTCTGCAGCCCCTGCCCCCAACCCAGCAGTAGTTCCAATCAGGGCTTGGTGGGCTCTAGGGAGTGGTGGGGTAGTGCAGTGGTTAAAGCCTCTGAGTCAGACCAGTGTAAGTCGAGGTCCAGCCCAAGATGTCCCACGGCCTGCCCACTCTGATCTGTGGAGTGACAGGTTGATAACAGTGCCCATCTCACGGGGTTGTTGTGAGGCCCTAGGTAGGGGCTGGGGGTGTACTCAGTGGTAGAGTGCTTGCCTACCATGTGCGAGGCCCTGGGCTCAATTCCCGGCACCACAAAATATTAATTGATTAGTTAATTAATTAAAATCAAAGAGCTTCTCTGGGTGAGGCAGTGGGCACACAGAAAGCCCTCAGTAAGTGTCGTGGTTATTACAAAGAAAAGGTAGCCTAGCCAGCTGAGGGGTGGAGAGGCAGGGAAGCTTCTAGAATCAGCTCTTGCACTGTCTTTCCATTTCTCCTTGAAGCAACTCCATGCCCTGTTCTGGGACTTGACTTACTCATCTGTTAAAAGGAGGGTGGACTAGGCCTTTCCAGTCCAAGTGGAGATCACGCTAGGGTGAGTCATGCTGGTGCTGAGTAGGGCCTGGGAGGGGTGCTGACCTACCCATGTTCATGGAGCCATTCCACAGGCCCAAGTTGCCCTAAGAATTGCCCACCATTCATGTTTTCTGAGTGGGAACCCTGAATCCTAGGAGCAGGCTAGCTCCTGAGGGGACAGCTGGGAAAGCTAGGTCATGCAGGACAGGCCACAGCAGGCCCAGAAGCCTGGCTGGGGGGACACTATTAGCCCAGAATCCAGGCAGCACTAGGAGCCCAGAGGCTGTATATCATGGAGGTTTAATCAGCAGTGTGGCAGATATTTGTCTGCCCTCTTGGGCCATGTCCCCAGGGTGCCTGTCATAAATTGCACTGAGATTTCAAAATCTCCCTCTCCCTTTGCTGGCGGCCGGCAGCTCTCCTTGGCACCTCTAAGAAAGCCTCATTTCTCTGGGGCCTCCTGGCTCTTGTCACCTGGGCCACTCCCCGCACCTCCCCCCCCCCCCCCAGTCCCTAGCATTAGCACCTGGGCCCTCCTTCCTGCCTCTTCTTCCTGCTGAGAGGGTGCTACTGGAAGGCTCCTGGAGAAGGCAGAAGAATAGTTATGAGGACTGCCATCTAGGGGTGAAAGGATGCCAAGTGCAGGTGGTGGAGACCTTTGCACACAGGGAGGGGAATGACCTCCAACCTGCCTCTTCTGTGGAAAGACCTGTGACCCGGACCCCTGATGTGGCTATGGGGGGAAGCCTAGTTGCCTCTTGAGTGTGGAGAAATGGGGTGGCCTTGGACAGGGTCTCCACCTCTCATCTTCCCTGTAGATGCTCTCTGCGCCACCTGGAAGCTATTCCTGGTACTGCAGCCTGACCACACTGCCCTTCAGCAGGGAAGGGACCCTCAAATCACCAGGCATCTATGACCACTCAGACTTGCAGGCTGTATTAGTTTGCTAGAGCTGCCGTAACAAAATAAAACAAATTGGGGAGAACTCAGCAGAATTTTGTTCACACTTCTGGATGCCAGAAGTCCAAGATCAAGGTATATGGGCAAGGTTTGTTTCTTCTTCTTCTTCTTTTTTTTTTTTTTTTGGTACCAGGGATTGAACCCAGGGGTGCTTAACCACTGAGCTACATCCCCAGCCCCTTTTATATATTTTTTTTATTTAGAGACAGGGTCTTGCTGAGTTCCTTAGGGCCTCTCTAAGTTGCTGAGGTTGACCTTGAACTCACAATCCTCCTGCCTCACTCAACCTCCTGAGCCACTGGGATTTCAAGCGTGAGCCACCAAGCCTTTCAAGGTTGGTTCCTTCTAAGGATTGTAAAAAGGAATCTGTTCCATACCTCACTCCTAGCCTCTTGGGGGTGGCTAGCGATCTTTGGTGTCTTTGGCTTGTTGATGCTTACTGGATCTCTGCCTTCATCTTCCCGTCTCCCTGCTTTCGTGTATATATGACACCACTCACATGTACTGGATTTGGGGCTCGCCCTATATCAAGACGATTGCAGATTGCATCTTAACTAATGGCATCTGCAACAGCCCTGTGTCCAAATGGGGGTATAGTTCTGCGGGTGAGGATTGCAACATATTGAATCAGGGGTGGGGACACAATTCAACCTAAAAGACACATGAGTCTCAGACATTCAGTGACAGCCTTAAACCATAGTATGGACACAATGACACCCACGCTGTGACAAAGCTACAGTGTAACATGTATACAGAGTGAGTCATACAGACTCATTTTAACAAACTCTGGGGAACAGAGATATTTACAGTGACTCAAGTACAATCATGACAGACACACAGGGTAATGGACAAGGTAACCCATTCACAGGCTGCAAGACATGGATACTCTATGGATTGTTAATAGCTGATTTTTTTTTTTTTTTTTGGTACCAGGAATTGAACCCAGGGGGCACTTAACCATTGAGCCACATCCCCATCCCTTTTTATATTTTGTTTAGAGACAGGGTCTCACTAAGTTGCTTAGGACCCCACTAAGTTGCTTAGGATATCACTAAGTTGCTGAGGCTGGTCTTGAACTTGCAATCCTCCTGCCTCAGCCTCTGAGCAGCTGGAATTAAAGGCATGTGCCACTGTGCCTGGCTTAGTAGCTGACTTTTGCAGGATGCTGAGAAGCATTTTACATAGATCAACTCATCCCCACAATGCATATATCATTTAGGGTCTGTTACTTATCACCCTGTTTTTCCAGATGTGCAGATAGAAGAAATGAGCTCAGTTTGCACAGCCAGTAAGTGCCTGAGCTGAGATTCAAACCCAGGTGTGGATCAGCATAGAGCTCTGACTCTACCACTGTGCCCCTCTGCTCTGTCTACGTGCAATCCCCATGAACATAATGATGGGCACATGTTACGTGGGCCACTGCCCACAAAAACTCTGACTGGTTTACTGAGACCTAGGGACAGGGGCATCCAGGGACTGCTGGTGGGATTTTGGCTGTGGTTTTGGGAAATAATTTTCCTTGTTCAGATGTGGGCTCCACCACTAGATGTGTGGTCTCACAAGAGCATTATGGCATCACATGACTGGTCTTCTGGACAGGGTGAACATGGGCCTGAGGACACAGGAAATGCCACTAGGGAGAAACATTAATTTGCTCTGGCTGCCTTCGCAAAGTACCACAGACTCCGTGGCTCAAACGACAGAAATTTATTTTCCCACAGTCTGGAAGTTCAAGGTCTGAGATCAAGGTGTCCTCGGGATGGTTTTTTTTTTCAAAGGCCTCTCCTTGGCTTGAGATGGTCTCCTTCTCCCTTCATAAGATATTCACTCTGTCACTGTATCCAAATTTCCTCTTATAAGGACCCCTGTCATGTTGGGTTAGGGCCCACCCATAGGACATAATTTTAGCTTAATTTAACTTAATTTCTTCTTTAAAGACTCCATTTTAGCCAGGTACAGTGGCACACGCCTGTAACCCCAGCGGCTCGGGAGGCTCAGGCTGGGGGATGACAAGTTCAAAGCCAGCCTCAGCAAAAGCAAAATGCTGAGCAACTCAGTGAGACCTTGTCTCTAAATAAAATTCAGACTAGAGCTGGGGATGTGGCTCAGTGGCCAACTGCCCCAGAGTTCAATCCCTGGTACCAAAAAAAAAAAAAAAAAAAAGACCCCATCCATCTTAGCTGGATGTGGTGTAACCTAGCAATTTGGGAGGCTGAGGAAGGAGTGTTCCATCTTAGTGAGACCCTGCCTCAGAATAAAAAATTAAAAGAGCTGGAGATGTAGCTCACTGAATTCAATCCCCAGTAACACACACACACACACACACACACACACACGGATCCTCTGTCCAGATACAGTCACATTCTGAGGTACTGGAGGTTAGTGCTTCAACATAGGAATCTTTTTTTTTTTTTTTTTTTTGGCGAGGAGCAGGGGACACGAGTCAGCCCATAACAGAAGGGCTCAATCGTGCTTCATGCCTGAGCCTCGGGTTGCCCCAGTCTGAGGGAGAGAGAGACAGAGAGAGAGACAGACAGACAGGACCTGCCCTCAGGAAGGCCCTCCTCTGAAGCACAGACAGGAAGTATAAGCACAGCTTCAGGAAGTGGAAGATGAACAGGTTTCAGTCTGAGAACAGGAGCTGGGCAGCCCCTGATTAGAAATGGTTAGAGGCAGGCAAGTCTCTAAGAAGTAAGTTGGAAAGAAGAGACTGCCTGGAAGTTGGGAACTGGAGGGGTGACCTGAGGGTCCAGGTTGGCCGCGGATGTGCTGTGTTCAGCAGACTCAGTCAGCTGGGCCCAGGTCTCTACCCAGAATACCAGCTGTTGCCTCAGCCTGGGTGGCCAGGGCAGCAGGGAGCATCTGGATCCATGTGGGGCAGGGGTTGGGATGGCTTCACACACTGTCACCATTTGTGAATGTCACCCTGCTGGGCGCAGGGCACAGGAAGGTTGGGTTTCTGGCCAGAGGCTGCTGTGTCTACAGTAAGCGCCACATGTCACAGGATTGTCAGCACCCGCCGCAGGGCTGAGAACAGGACTCTAGGTTCCCAAAATATGACTCCACTGGCCTTGCTGCTATGTCCCCAGTGCCCACCTTGTCTCAAGACCCGAGTCTCCCTCTCTGAAGTTTGCTCTGTGGCCTTGCGTCGTTGGGGTGTCTCAGCCTCCCCGTGTGTAGGCGTGTCTCACACCCTTCCCCAAATTTCTGTGTTCTAAGCTTCTTTTCTTGAAATAGACCTCATTATGTTGGCTTTGGCCATACTTGGTTTGGGGGGGGGTCTCTGAAAAACTGGGGATTCACCTGGGACACCCGACTGGGGCATCCCCTGGTTGAGGCTATGTTCCCTCTCTATGTTCACAAACGTTCAGTCTTCATTGATTTATCCCCCTCTCTCTCTGCCCAGGTATGAAGCGCCCATTGAGCCCATCTCCCCTGGGTGAGAAGGAGCCCCCAACATCTGGATCTACTGAGTGCCCCCCTCGGCCCCCAGAACCACCGAAGCCCAAGCGGGAGAGAAAACGGCCGTCGTACACGCTCTGTGATGTCTGCAACATCCAGCTGAACTCTGCAGCCCAGGCCCAGGTGCACTGTGGGGGGCGGGCCCACCAGAGGCGGCTGCGGCAGCTCAGCTTGGGGAAGACCCCCTCGGGGCCAGGTCAGTGTCAAGGGGCACTGCTCCCCCACACTTGCTCTGGGTCCACCCCGGGGGATCTGTCTGGACCCTGCTGAGGGCCTCTGGGTCTGTGGTCTCCCTCTGTGGGGTCTTAGGCTCTACGGCTCCCCCGATGGCATTGAGTTCTGTTGTGATCAAGACAACCCTTCTTCAGGATCTCTCAGTATGTGAGGGTCTTTAGGCCTCCTCTTGAAGTGGTTTTGGTCCTGGGGACTCTCCTGGGGGGGTCTTAATCTCTAAGTAGCATTTCTCCAGTCTGGACCCTACAGGGCGTCCCAGGCCCCTGCCCTGGTTTCTGAAGATCAGGGGCAGCAAGATGCACAGCACTTCAATTGAGGCTCGGGGAGGCCCGTCTTCCCTTGGCTGCCAGACTCCTGGCCAGGATTTCCACCTCTCCCTGGCTGGGGTGATTCTGCAGAGGTTTGGCTCTGCACTGGAGGGGCAGCTGGCTCAAGGCAGCTTTCTGGGGGAAATGGGTGAGTGCATCCATGAGGGTGATGCTGGCTGACAGGCACACGGGCCATGGGCACAGGAAGAACGTGGGCTGCTGACCGGCAGGGAAACAGATTCACAAGCAGGCCCAGTGTGCAGAGGTGGGAGACATCCTTAGTCCTGGACTGGGGTGGCTGGGGAAACCCACCTTGCCGCCCAGCTTGGTAGCTTAGCCAGAGCGACACTGGACTCAGACACCTGTTGTTTAAGTGACACGATGTCCCCCTTCCACACAGAGAGTATCCTGGGGCTGGAGACCGGTAAGACCTAGTGTTCCCCGCCTACCACTTCACCCCAAGACTGGGGTTGAGCCCGATGTGTAAGGGAGATTCTTCTTGGGACACCAGGAAAGGCCTCTGGAAGGAAGGGGTGCTGAGCCTGGGAACATGGGTGATGGGACAGTCTAGGGGAACTCTAGGCAGAGGTTCCAGTATAAGCCAAGGCCAGGAATGTTCTGGTGGCAGGGACCAGCTCCTCCATCCAAGCATTTGGGGCTGGACACAAAGGGTGCCACTGAGAAAGAGTGTATGTGACAGGTGGATGTTTCCAGAGTGTATGCACATGTGTGGTATGTATTCAAAGTCACTCATTCGTTCATCAGATGTTTATTGACAGCATACAAGATGCAAGCTGCTGTTTGGGGGAGTCATGTTTTTTGGAGGTGGGTACTGGGGATTGAACTCAGGGGCACTCAACCACTGAGCCACATCCCCAGCCCTATTTTGTATTTTATTTAGAGACAGGGTCTCACTGAGTTGCTTAGCGCCTTGCCCTTGCTGAGGCTGGCTTATATATTTATTTATTTATTTGTATATGGACACACAGTATCTTCATTGATTTTTACGAGGTGCTGAGGATCAAACCCAGGGCCTCAAACATGCAAAGCAAGTGCTTTACCACTGAGCTACAGCCCCAGTCCCCTGAGGCTGGCTTTGAACTCTCCATCCTCCTGCCTCAGCCTCCTGAGATGCTGGGATTACAGGCCTGTGCCACCATTCCCAGCCTGGGGGAGTCATGTGTTTAAAGGTATCCTATGTGCCTGTCAAGAATGAGCTGTCTAAATAACTCCACTTGCAGACAGAAACAGACCTCATGGAGGTGGGTCTAGGGCACTTCAAGAAGTCAGAGGAAGGAGAGGGACATACTGATATGAGAAGTCAAGGAGAGCTGTGACACTGATGTTGGATTGCTGGAGAGGGAAAGGGCCTCCCAGGCAGGACCACAACTAGAGCACTACAGGATGGTGAGTGGCCATGGAGTCACAGGACAGCAAGCACTGGGCAGAGGGCATGGGGTGAGCCCCATGTGAGGGCCTTCTCACTAGGTGGGCCTTTAGCCTTTGTTCCAAAGGTGAATGGCATTTGGAGCAGAACTTGATGTCTTTAGATGTCCCTGGCAAGGGAGAAGGGTAAAATTTAGGTATACATGAGAAAAAAGGGGGTAGTGTCTAGAAACACATTTTGGAGGTTTTTTGTTTTTTTGTTTTCCTTTTGGTACTGGGGGTTGAACCCAGGGGCACTTAAACACTTAGCTACATCCCCAGCCCTTTTTATTTTTTATTTTGAGATGGGGTCTCACTAAGTTGCTTAGGGCCTTGCTAAATTGCTGAGGCTATCCTTGAACTTACCATCCTCCTGCCTCAGCCTCCTGAGTTGCCACCTCACCAGCTCTGGAGATTTTAGTGTAGCAGGACAGACATAGGTCTCCAGACTTGGTGACCTATGGGATGTGGGGTCAAGACAGAGGGAGGCATCATGGATGATTTTAGCTATGGCAATACTGCAGAGGGCAGCTCAAGTTATCAGAAAGGGGGTACTGAGAGGGGAGCAGGACCAGAGGGCCAGAATTGGATCAGATTGGCTTGGAGGGGTCACCAGGAGACATGATACCTGGAATTCCATTGCAGACTGCAAAATCGGGCCTATTAGGTCATTATCCATCTGGGCATTTGCCCACCCATCACCACTCCAATAGCCCTGGCCTGGCCCTGTGTGGGATGCCGGGATCCCTGCCTCAGGAGTGCTGGGAGCTGCCTCTGGGCACTTATAGTCTGGGGATGAGCAGACCTGAAACCAGACCTTTCCACCATTCCTGCCGAGAGGAATGACCAGCATCAGGGGAGCATGGGAGAGTAAGGGTTATGCCTAGGGCCAAGGAAAAGGGGCCTCAGATTTTTGAGAACTCTGGCATTCTGGGGCTCCAGGAGGATAACCTGCTTTCTCCATTGGCCTAATTAAGTCTGGACCTACACTGGCCCCTGGCCCCCCAACATTCACATCTTCCACTGGCTCTCCCCTGTCTCCTAGGCCCTGGGCTGGCAGAGGCAGAGGATCTCAGGTGTCTGACTATAAATCAGCAAGAAGATGCCAGCAACTCTGCCTGAGCTGGGGGTGGGGTGAGGCTTGCCGCCCTCCTGAACACCAATTCTGGCTTGGTCCATGGTGGGGACTGGATCATTGTGCCCCTCTCAACAAACAGCTCTTAGGGTGAGGCCAGCTGGAGCTCCCTAGGGAAAATGGAGAGCCCCACACCTGGTTCAGGAAGGCTGAGGTTAAGTGAGGGGAGGCCTAGCCGCTCGCTGTCTGAGACCCTGCGCCACGCCCAGACCTGAGGTCTCAGACCTAGAGAAGGCAGGAGGGGCACTTGTTCCCTGGAGCTGTCACTTCGATTAGGGGCCTGTGATGCTAGAGGCTTCCACAGCGACGGGGAGTCACAGGCAATGAGGCGGGGACCCTTTCCTCTCCCGCTCATGTCCCTGAGGCCATCTGAGGGAGGGAGGTATGAAGGTGGGGGTGGCTGTCTCCTCTCTGAGCCTCTTGCCAGTGCCCAGGTCAGAGAGCTCCTCAGCCAACTCCTGAAATCCTCACTCCCAGCCCTGAGTGGGGCTGGGATTCCCCGGATGGGAAAACAGCAGGTACCCCGTGCTTCCCCCATCTCCCCTCCTCCAGGCACTTCCCTAACTTCCCCTGGCCACCCCACCCACCTGCCCCCCACAGGAGGCCCTTTCATCCTTCAGGACAGTGTCTGAGGCCATCTTTCATCTCCCCCACCCCCAACAGGTATGGACACTGGAAACACATGTGGCACTAAGGATGACCCCAATGACTCCCTTGACATTCACACACACACACACACACACACACACACACACACCCATCCCTTAAGCAACTTTAAGTGTTTTTCAACATCTGCAAAGAGAGAAAAGTGTGCTGGCCCAAGCCTCCTGGCTCTAACCCCCAGTACAGACCTTAGGCCAGCACCATGCAGAAGGGACACTAGGGCAAGGAGGAGTGACCTCCCCACTCTGAGCATTGCTCCGAGGGAACTGGTCATAAAGTACTTCCAAATGCAGCAAGACATTCCTCTCCACCAGGCCATCCTAGGGACAGATGATGACATTCAGTCCTCACTCTACAAATTGGACTACTGGGACTCAGAGAGGTAAAGTGACATATCGAAGGCCATACGGCTACTTTGGCATCTCAGGTGTCTGACTATAAATCCTGTCTCACTCCACACCACCCATCCTGCCCCCCAGCCCCATGGAGGAGAGCTGCATAGATATCAAGAGAGATTGGGCTGCCTGCCTGGGAGTGGGCAGGAGCAATGCCCACTGCCCCACAGGCTGGTGCCCAGCAAAATTATTCCATAAGTGCTCAGGGCCATGTCCACTCCTTTGTCCTATGCCTCCTCTAGCCCAGCTAGGGAGGGGAAGGGGAGTTTCCTAAAGCCAACCAGTTCCCACTCTCTTGACCAGACTAACTGAGCCATCCAATTCAGAGTGGGCCCACCTCCTGTCTCCCCCACCGCCCCCCCATCAGCCATTGCAACATAACACTAGAGAGGGAGGATGGATTTCAGGGCTGCAGCTACTGCAGTTGGTGGCATGTAGAGCCCCATGCCTCCCACCCTGCACCCTACAGGCCCCCTAGCTCCTGTTCAAATTAGTCCCTCCATCTCCTTTCCAAGCCTTGACCACAGAAGTTGGCTGCACTCTGGGCCCTGGAGATCAAAGACCGCAAGCTCGGGTCACGCCTGAGTCACTGGCTTGATGAGCTCCTCACCCCGCTGCTCCCCACAGATGGGTTAATTTCAGTCCCATCAGGAGGCCCCGGAAGCCCTCTAGCCTGCCCCCATCCTTTGGCATCTCCCTGGATTGCTGGATCCCCCCTTATTGACCCCCCCCCCATCCTGCGGCTCCTTGGGTGCAACCATTAAAGAAACTGTGCTCCGCCCAGGGAACCACTGAGAAGTTCTTGCAGTCTAACCAGTGCCTCCTGCTGCATCCTTCTTTGATGGCAGGTGGCAGGTGCCCTGGGCTCTCCCTGGACTCCTGGACTTCCATCACATTCCCTCCCCCAGGTATGACCCTGACCATCAGCACCCTCCCCCAGACCACCAGGAAAGGCAAGGCTGTCTGGGGAGAGAATTAGGGGGCTTAGCTCAGATCCCTGCCCTCAAAGAAGACAAAGATTCCATCTGTATCTCTGGGTGGGTTAATTAGCTCCGGGCTTGAGTTTCTTTCCTCTCCCCACATAAACAACTCCTTCCCCCAGAGCCCCTTCCGAACAAACCTGTTTTCTGGAGCTGCTGCTGCCAGCCCCTCCCCAGACCTGCTTTGTGGTCTGGGCATTGGCTGCTCCCAAGATTACAGGTTATTGTCTGGTGGAGACAGGATGCTGAGGGGGTGGGGGCCAGCACAGACTGGGTTTGGAATGCGGAGACTGGATCCAGCTGTGGGTTGGCCCGCTGCTCTTCCCCCTCCGCCCCCCTGCCCTGCCACCAGGTGCTCAGGTGAGTCGAGAGCCACCTTTCAGCAAGAGGAGGGGGAGGAAGGAGCAAAAGGAGAGAAGGGACTAGGGAGGGGTGTGGGGGCCAGGGAGGGGTGTCACAGATTCTGGTTGATCAGGTGACCAACCTCCCTTCCAGACATGGTCCAAGCAGTACATCCAAAGGGGCTCCACTGGTCCCCCTACCCCACGGTCAGTGCTCTGTGACAAAGTGGTAACCCTCCCCTAAGCCTCAGTTTCCTCCTTCAGCAGAAGCAGATAAGTGGCCAGAAGGGGATGAATACAGCTGGGCAGAGTGTCGGGGCTCCTACAGCATCCCTGAAGCAGCAGGGATAGAACCTTCCAGCAGGCAAAGTGGCCTCGGAACCTTTGTCCCTGAGGTCTCTGTGGACAAGGTCAACCCTTCACTTCAGTGGAAGAGGTGCTAGGCAGGGTCCCTCTGGGAGCAGGAGAGGGGGATGGTGAGTGGACACCCGCTGACACCCTCTCCCGTATCTGAGTTCTCCCCTCGCCCCACACTTCCACCCTTGGGGAAGGACGTACTCTGCTCACCTCACGCCACCTGCAGTTGGGATGGGGGCCACCAAGGAATGGGCAGCTCCTTCCTGGCAAGGGGGGCCAGGGCCCAGTAATGATGCAGCTTTCCAGCCAGGACCAGGAGTCCCTCCCTCGCGCCCTCCCCTTCTGTCCCTCACATCCCCCTTCCCTCTGTCACTCTGGCTGGGTTTCATTTGCTCCTGCTAGGCGCTCAGCTGCGGTGCCTCCAAAGGCTGAGAATGCTCTTGGGTGAGTGCTGAGGATGGCTGGCCTGGGGAGTGGGAACAGGGATTAGAAGCTTAGAGGCCAGGGTTTCCCACCCTCCTCAGCCCTATCCTTTCCCTGCTACTTCTGGTCCCCCAAAGTTGTCTGCCTGAGACAGCATAGCCAGTTAGGTTCAGGGCTGGGCTGGTAGCCCCCCTCTGGTTGAGAATAAGGTTGGAGGGAGGGGGCAGGGACAGGGAGGGGACAGGGAGAGCTGGAGATACCCTACAGGACTTCAGGTCCCTGCACATCTGGGCAAATGCAGTCGGGGGAGCCTGGGTCAAAGGGTTTTTTTTTTGTATGGAATCACACTTTCAATGCCTCTAAGGGGATAGGGGAGGGGGACAGATTGGAGGGGGCTAAAGAGGGAGCTGTAACTGCTTCAGAGGAGGAGACAGCCCTGCAGACAGAGAGGCTGGGGCTGGTTTCGGGGCCTGCTACTGGACAGCCTGCCCCAGCACTGGGATTGACTGCCCCCTCCCCATCTGTGATCTCCCCATTGCCTTCCCACACTGGGGGTTGCCTGGACATTGTCCAGGGAGACAGCCATCACCCCTCCAGGGAAAGGGCCCGGAGACAGTGGGGCTGGGGGCAGCATCTCTGTGCCTGGGCTTTGGGATCTTACTCCAGCTTGAGGGGCTGGGCATTACACATCCAGAGCCCCAGAGCCCCAGGAGTGGGAGAATGTGGGAAGGAACCCCGGGCCATGATGAGAATCCTACCAGGCAGTGTGCAGTAATCTTGGTCCTTCTCCCACCCTTGCCTTTGGCTCTCTCTCCCCTAGATTCCCATTTTTCTTTGCAGATTTGATTTGATGGAAATAGCAACATTATAATTTGCAATGTGTGTGGGGGGCACATGTGTGTGCCTCTGGGAGGACCCTGTCATGTGCCCTGTAATTTGGGGTGGGGGTGAGAGAAGTGGGAGACATGCCGTGTTCCACTATATGATCTGACGTCAGAAGCATGTGATTCATAAGAGTGCTTGCACCCACCTGTCTCTGGGCAAATGTATCTGTCTAGGAACCCATGTATATGCATGTTTGTGTGCTTTGTACACAGATATACAGATGCATCTGTAGGGGTCTGTGTATCTGCCCCTCTGGGTGTGCTTATGTACAAGTATGTCTTTATTGACTGTGTCTGTGTCTACATGCATGCTCCCTTGTGGCCTCCAAGGGTAAGTTTCTCTGCATGGGCACCACCTCCATGCCCGCACACTCCAGGGTGTAGGGTGTGCCAGTGGAAGACTTGGTCTTGCTGTGGGGAGACGTATGTTTGTGTGTGCCTTGCTGTCTGTGCCTACTGCTCTGTGTGGGTGCCTGTGGTCCTCAGGGAGTGTGTCCCTGTGTGTGTGTGTGTGTGTGTGTGTGTGTGTGTGTGTCTTTTCTAGTTATGGCACAACAGCAGGATGTGGTTTCTCTAGATCCTCTCTGTTGAGTGGCAGCCAGGCTGATGTTATTTCATAAGACACCTGCTCTGTTCCCCTACCCCAGCCTTTGGTGGAGCCCTGGGGCAGCCTCCATTCCTCCATGTCAGACTGGTTTGTTCCATCTGTGACCAGAGCCAGCAATCCACCCTCCTCAGGCAGCTGTCCAGTGATCTGTAGCTCCTGGCTGTGGACCCCTGGCCAGGGTTGGGGAGGGACTGCTCTGAAACACTTAGCCAGGGTATCTGTTCTGCTGCAAAATGCTATCAGAGAAGAGCCTCCATTCCAATGTTTTTTGGGGTGCAGAGTCTAGACCTGTCAGCCATGTAGTGTGCCATCCTGGGGCAGGTGTGGCGACAGTGGCAGCTCCCTTCATTTGAGTGTAGCCAGGAGCCAGGCAGCCACACGTGTGTGTCCATGTGCCATGGCTCATGCTCCATCCCAGAGGCCCTGGAGGACAGGGATAATAATGGTGACTGTCAGAGGCAGACAGTGGGTGGTGGAGCAGCGCTGTATGAAGGGTACTGGGGAACAGTGCCCAGTAGCTACCGGAGGGGCCCAGGCCTTGATGCAACTTGCACCCTAGCCCTTGTGCAGGAGAGCAATTATGGTTGGGGGGGGTGGGCTGGAAGGCACTTCTGGGGGACTCTGCTGACTGGAAGAAGAGATTGAGTTGCCAAGTGCATTGGCACCTCCTTGATCAACATCCCTCCTCAATTGCCTCCTCACCCAGCCCCTTCTGTGGTCTCCAGACCTATTCCTGTTCTGCCCTTCCTCCTTCCCTCATCACAGATGGGCAGCTCCTAGCTAAGCATCCACTGCACAGCTCAATATAATTGGAGCTCTGTCTCAGACCTCTGGGAGGGTTGGGGTACCACAACCCCTTATTCTTCCTGCAGGGAACCCACTCCTCTACCCCTTTCACATCTGGAGGACCCCAGACAGGGGAGGGCACCCTGTGCACCTGAGAACTCTAGGAAGAGGTCACTCAGACCTCCTGACCTCCCTCTTTTCCCCACTAATGTCTTCCCCTTACAAGGATCTCATTAGAAACAGCTTCCCATTGAGCCTAGACACCTCCTGTGGGATCCCTGGGGAGATAAAGGCCCAAATCCTCAGGTTTCCCTGTGAGCAACGCCTTCCAACATTAGGCATTCTGCCCCTTCTCCCTGCCATGCCTGTTTTGTCTGGAGCTTTCGGAACTGCGGTGACCTTTCAAGTCGCTGACCCATTGATGGAACCTTGCTTTGTCATCTCCCTTCCTAGAACACCCTTCCCCATGTAAATTTCACTTCTTCTTGTAAAACTTCACTTTTCTGCTCTGAAACCTAATGGACTCTCCTTGCAGACCTTCAGTTTTATCGCCTGCTTCTCTGATCCTAGAACCCTCCTGGCTCCCCGGTACTGGGAAGTGAACCCAGGGTGGGCTACCACGGAGCTATATCCCCAGCCTTTTTTATTTTGAGACAGGGTGTCACTACATTGCTGAGGTTCGATCGCCTCAAATTTGCGATCCTCCTGTCTCAGCTTCCCTAGTTGCTGGGATTACAGGTGGGATTACACCCCGCCGGGTGGATCTCAGAGCTCTTGGTCCCAAACTTTGAGCACGGGGCTGACTGCAGCCGGCACAGCTTTTCCCGTGTCTTGCCCGTGAGCTCCTCTAGAAACCCACGGGTGGACGCGATGACTGAACGGACTCCTGTCCCTCCGTCTTCTTGCGGTCTGACCTCAGTAGCTCCTGCTGCAGCGCGCGTAGTGGGAGGAGGCCGAGGCAAGCTGAGCGCGCTGGCTGGGAGCTGCGGCAGGTGGGCGCAGCCAGGTGGGCCCGGGGGGCGCCGCCTCCCTGCTCGTATTCCAGGCCGCGCCGGCTGCTGGCGCCTCTTCGCCCCGGTTACCGCTAGTGGCTGCTGTCGCTCAGTGGAGCCCAAGGAGACCACGGCCAGAGCGTCCACCGCCCAAGATGGTGGCTCCCGTGTCTCTGTGAGTGTGTGCGGGCGGCGCAGGGGTGCTGGGCCGGCGCCCCCTCCCGGAGCTTCCAGGCAGGGGGCGGACCAGCCGGGACTGGGGGCCTTGTGGCGGGCGGGGGCGGGCAGGTGGAAGCAGGGTCTCTGGGGACCCAACCGAGGCATTCCCCAGAGGAAGTGCCCCAGCGCTTTGCATCCCATAGGATGGGTGAGGCGTGCAAGGGAGCTGCATCTCACCTGGTCCCTACTCTGCTCAAAGTGTGGACTTCACTTGGTGGGGTCCCATGAAAGGGCCCACAGGAGCCCGAGGAGGAGGCCAGGGACCTCCATCCTGGGGGCACATCAGTTTGGGGTTTGAGGCTTACTGTGTCTGGGGGAGCAGACCAACACAACTGCCCTAAGGGAACCTCGGGCTGGTTCCCATCTACCCTGCCCGGTGTGGAGATGCAGGATCTGGGACCACACAAGGACTCCCACCTGGTCAGCCTTACGCACAACTGGACACACACAGTAATGTTTTATTTACACCCTACCCCTGGTAGCCTGGTTCCCTCAGGCCTGAGGTGGGGGTAATGTCAATGGATTTTTTTTTTAAATATGTTTTTAGAGCAGCTGTGCCCTATAGAACTTATAGGGCATGATGTAAATGTTCCCTCTACCTGTGCCGTCCAGTCCAGTCTTAGTAGCCACATGTAGCTACTAAGTGCCTGAAATATGGCTAGTGTCAATTGAATTTAAATTTTTTAATTCAATTCCAGTTAAACAGCCACATGTGACTAAGTGGCCGCTGTACTGGGAAGTGCAGTTTTAGAATCTCCACGTTCCAGGCTTCCAGCTGCCTGCTCTTTGGTTCTTTCATCAAAACATCCTAGATCATATCATTTATCCCTCTGCAGAACAGGATGGGATAGCTGGCTTCCAAGTACATAGAAAGGATCTGAGAAACTTCCAGAAGGTCATAGTGGTCCTGCACCCCTCCCCCATTCTAAGATCCTTTGTGCATTGGGCTGTGCAAGGTCATAGAATCACAGCCTCTTAGGAGGAAAGCATATCAAAAGCAGCTATTTTAACCACACAGCAGGGGTCCAAGGTCCCACTGCACTGCTCTGTCTGAAGCTTGCTCTTCCTTATTCTTTCACCCCTCAAATTTTGTGGCATGCCTGCTGGGCATGGCACTGTTCACAAGAAGAAGTTAGCTACCTTTCCAGCCCACAAGGAGTGTGTGTGAGAGGAGCGAGGGGGCCGAGGAGGAAAGGAAGGGATGTGAAGCCATAGAACTATGCAGAAGTAAGCAGAGCTTTGTAAACTGCAGGAAGCCAGGTAAAATGTCATAGGAAGGGTGGGAACATTTGGGCATGTGTGCAAAGGCCCTGGGGATGAGTGGCCACCAGTGGGGTCAGCAATGCTGCGCATTAACAGACTGCATTAACAGACAAGCAGCAGGCAGCCTTGGAGAGATTTAAGGTGTACGTTTGTTTGTTTGGTGGTGGTACTAGGGACTGAACCCAGGGGGACTCTATGGCTGAGCTCTATCCCCAGCCCTTTTCATTTTTTGAGACAAGGTTTCACTAAGTTGCTACAGCTACAGCTGGCTTTGAAGTTGCAGTCCTCCTGCCTCATCCTCCCTAGTTGCTAGAATTACAGGTGTGCACCACCACATTTGGCCTAAGCAATAAGTTTTTAAAAGTCCCCCTGGGCTGGGCATGGTGGTGGTCGCCTGTCATCCCAGAGACTCTGGAGGCTGAGGGAGGAGCAAGTTCAAGGCCTGCCTCAGCAAGTCAGCAAGGCCTTAAGCAACTTAGCAAGACCCTGTCTCAGAATAAAAAGGGATGAGGATGTGTTTCAGTGGTTAAGTGACCCTGAGTTTGATCCCTGGTACCAAAGTGGGGGAAAAAAAAGTCCCCTTGGTCAGAGAAGAATAAGGATGGAAACCCAGAATGCTCTCAGACAGTGACTGTATTAGTCCAGGCGG
Source organism: Urocitellus parryii (assembly GCF_045843805.1). Lineage (NCBI taxonomy): Eukaryota > Metazoa > Chordata > Mammalia > Rodentia > Sciuridae > Urocitellus > Urocitellus parryii. The sequence goes on along the minus strand of NC_135537.1, from coordinate 163,915,921 downwards.
GAGATGAAGGTGGGCTGAACAAGACCACCAGGCAATACCATGGAGAGAAGGCATGCAATTGAGGTAGATTTTGGAGGTGGGATCTACAGATCCTGTTGGTGGACCAAGCCCTGGACTGGGAGAGAGGTGGGGTCAGAACTGCAGGTTTCTGGCCAGAGCACCTGGAAAGGAAAAGGGGCTATTTTCTGAGATGGAAATGACTGAGACAAGGGGATATTTGTGAAGATCAATCAAGAGTTCTATGTAGATAAGCCAAGAAGGCAGCTAGAGGGAGGGGCTTGGGGACCAGGCTGGGGCTGTATATTTCAGAGTGGTCCACAGAGGTGGTTCTAAAACCTTTAGATAGTTTGAGCTTGGGAAGAGGATGAAGAAATGAACTCCAGAGGCCAAGGAGTGGCTCATAGTGGGAAGGGAAACCAGGGTATGTGGGGTCTTGGAAGGCAAGTGGTGGCACAGAGCTGTAATCCCAATGAGTCAGGAGGCTGAGGCCGAAAGATCACAGGTTTGAGGCCAGTCTCAGCAACTTGTGAGACCCTGTCTCAAAAAAGGGCTGGAGATGTAGCTCAGTGGTACAGTTCTCCTGATTTCAATCCCAGTACAAAAGAAGAAGAATATTAGAATGTTTCAAGGAGGGCATAGTGAGAAGCACCAAATGCCACTCAGAGTACAGGGGAAGAAGACCAGGGAGTTCCCCTGCACCTGGTGACACAGAGTGAGCTGCCCCTGGAATTCTGCTCCTCTGCTCTTGTTTGACCTACTCACCACATGTATTCCCCATGTGCCAGTTGGCATGCAGGACTTGGCACACAGCAAATGGACAAGATGGTCATTTAGTGATGTCTCAGAGCTTAGGTTCTTCTAATCAGCAGTCTCAGACACAGGTAGTTCTTCCATGAAACCATAACAAATCCTTTTGTTCTTTTATGTGTTTCTTTTTGAGTGTGTGTGGGGGGGTCTTGCTAGGTTGCCTACACTGACCTCCAACTCAAGGTCCTTCTGCCTCTGCCTCCTGAGTACCTGGGATCACAGTCTTGCGCCGCTGCACCCAACTCTGTAGTTGTTTTAAGCCATCAGCTTTTACTGTGAGGCATCTGCACCTAAGTACTTAGAGATGCAAAAAAATGAACAAACTTGGTCTTGACTTTCTAAGAACCCAAGTGCAGTCATGCGTGGAGAATCCCTGCATTTACCATAGGGAACTTCAGGAGACTAGAAGACAGGTGCCAGCCCAGCTGGGGGCATCAGGAAGACAGGGGGGATGCCTGGGCTGCTTTCAAAGCAGGAGTGGCAACTGGCCAGGAAAAGGAGGCTCAGAGGATAGACAGGGACAAAAGTACCAGTTCTGCCTAGGTGGAGAATGGCTTTTTTGGAATTGGCTTTGCAGATGGGAACCTCTAGGTGGCTCTAGAGGTATCCAGAGGCTGTGGAGGGTCTTGTTGGCTCCTGGTGAGGTGCACAGATTTAGACAATGGGGTACTACCGAAGAAGAAGCAAGGGAGTGACAGGTAGATCTGTGCCTGAGCTTTCTTTCTCAGGCTGTGGGATGAGGGACAAATGTGAGGGGAATAACAGCAGAGAGATGGAGGCTGCAGCTGTAATCCACATGAGCTAGTGGGGCCTGAACTGGACAGAGGCTGGAAAGATGGGAGGCAGAAGGTGGTGCAGCCCAGGAGCTCAGGATGGCCTTTGGGTTCAGGAGGACTTGAGTTCCAATTCTGCCTCAGCTACTTAGTGTTTGCAAAACCTGGGATAGATCACTTAGTCATGGAGCCTCCATTTCTTTACCCACAGAGAGTAATCTTGATCCTCTTCAGGAATCACTGTAAAGTACTGTGCACAGGGCCCAGCTCAGTTCACACTGTGAGTGGTAGTTACTGCTTATAGTCACACCGTAAACCGCGAGGCTGGGATTAGTCCCTGAGTCTAACCGTCCTGCACTGCCTACCTCCCTCTCTCAGCCATGGGGATCATTAGATTTGAGATCATTAGGAGTTGGAGTTGGCAGGTTTGGTTGGTGGCTGGACATGACCTTCTGATCCCAAATGGCTTATCCTGGATTCATGCCTGGGGCGAGGTCACAAGCTAGCTACCTTCACTCTGGGGCTTAGCCTCCCAAGCAGCCACAGGTCTAGGCTACTATTCTAGAATCACTGCTGGTGTGTGTGTGTGTGTGTGTGTGTGTGTGTGTGTGTGTACACTTGCATGTGTGCAGGAATGGGAGTACCAGAGAAAATCCTGTTCTGACCTTCTTCTGATGAGCTAGGTAGCTGTGGGCTGCAGGGGACTGGTCATCCTTTGGGCTAGGAGTCACGAGGTCTGCATTGTAATCCTGGTTCAGCCGTGAACCACTCATGAACCCTAAGAATCACTCTGTCTCTGGGACTCAATTTCCCCTAAAAATGTCCTATAACATGTGATTGCATAGATGGTAGCTCTGAGTTCTGAGATGCTGCAGCTGTCAAAGCCAAGCTATAGCGTGTCCTGGATGGAAGGACTTTGGAGGGGGTTGGGGGCCTGTACCTCCCTGACGCTGGCCCTTGGTATGAGTGCACACTCCCCAAAGCCCCTGCCCCATTGAGTCCAGTCCACCCCTCAGCCTGGGAGGACTCTGGGCAGGATGAACCCCACCACCCCACCGGAATCTGCCCCCACCATGACGGTCCCCCTAACACCTCTCCCTTGTCTTTTTCATCTCCAGTCTCCCACCGGCAGAGCAGGAATAAACTTTCCAGGCTAAGTTAGATGGATGGTGCCCCTTAGCCTGGTGGGCTGCCCCCCTCATCTCCACACCAGCTCCCCTGTCAAGGGAGGTGTCTGTGTGGTTGGGGAGGGAGGAGGCACAAGCATTTGGGTGGGGGCTGGGGGTCCCCTGCCCCTAGAGTAGGAATGGTGCCCCCGGGGAAGAAGCCAGCAGGAGAGGCCTCCAACTCCAACAAGAAGTGCAAGCGTTACTTCAATGAGCACTGGAAGGAGGAGTTTCCCTGGCTGGACTTTGACTATGAGCGGAAGCTGATGTTTTGCCTCGAGTGTCGCCAGGCCCTGGTACGAAACAAGCACGGCAAAGCTGAGAACGCCTTCACCGTGGGCACTGACAATTTCCAGCGTCACGCCCTGCTGCGCCACGTCACCTCGGGGGCCCACCGCCAGGCTCTGACAGTCAACCAGGGCCAGCCCACTTTCGAGGGCCCTGCTGAGGGAGGTGGGGCCTACAGCAGCCTGGCTGCCACCCCCACCTCCAGGGATGTCAAGGTAGAGGTGGACTCTGCCAAAGTGGCGGTGCTGACCACTGTGTACTGCATGGCCAAGGAGGATGTGCCCGACGACCGCTGCTCTGCCCTGCTCGAGCTGCAGAGATTCAACCTGTGCCAAGCGCTGCTAGGCACAGAGCATGGCAATTACTACAGCCCCAGGAGAGTGAGGGACATGCAGGTGGGTGGCAGTCAGAGGGTCTGGGAGTGGGGAGGGAAGACACTGAGCCACTTGGGAGCAGCCCCAGCATGCTAGGCCCTTGTGGAACAGCCAGGCACTTCACTCCTGTCTACATACTTTAGAAGCTTCACTGGGGGCCTACCACAGGCTGGCACTGGGCCAGCAGGGGGTACAAGAGTGAGAGGCCAGGCTGGCCTTGCACACAGGGCACTCCTCTCACTAGCTAGCCAGAGGAGGCAACCTGGCAGCCTGGGGGCTTGATTGGCCCATAGATGGGTTTTATTGGTTTTCAACTTTTGGGGGTGGGGGTACTGGGGATTGAACCCAGGGGTACTTGACCACTGAGCCACATCTCTAACCCTATTTATTTATTTATTTACTTTTGAGACAGGGTCTCCCTAAATTGCTTAGGGCCTTGCTAAGTTCCTGAGGCAGGCTGGCTTTGAATTTGATATCCTCCTGTCTTTGCCTCCCAAATCACTAGGATTATAGGCGTGGGTCACTATATCCAGCTCACCCTGTTTAAAAAAAAAAAAAAAAAGTGTTAACATCCAAGAGATGAATGTAAAGATCTAGATCTATGGCTTCTACTAAAAAGTGAAGTCCCCATGCTCTCAGGGCAAGGCATGGGCTTGCCATCATTTCCCCTTTCCCTTTGGCTTGCCCCTGGCCCACTTCAAGCTCAAACATACTCACATGGCCTCTGGAGGCTTACAAGTTGCAGCTGTGTCCTAGGTTCAGCTGTGTGAATCCTGGGGGGCTGGCTAGGGAGTTGGGGAGTTGCATATCATCTTATAGAAAGATGGCGAACAGCACCCAGCTGGCACTCTGTATAAAGTCAGGAGTTGCTAGTGAACGTGTCTATTGCTAATCTCTGAGATGAACAGTGGAAGGAGACTCCCAGTAATAAGGTAGACTGGGACCATGTGCAGAAAAACAAAAGGAAAAAAAACTAGCCTTCTTAGAGCGTTTTATAGATCATAAAGAACTTTTAAATTTATGAGAGCAATAATGAAAATTTACATTTATAAATCATGAAAACCCTTTATAAAGACTGGGGGCAGATATTAACGAGACGAAGTAATACAGCTGAGAAGACTGAATTTCAGAGGGGTGAAGGGACTTTCCCAAGGTAGCACACAGTGAGTGTGTGGCAAGGCCAAGATTAGTCCTAAGTCTGTCTGACTCCAAGAACTGTGCTCTTTCCACTACCCTGCATTGCCTACCTTCCTCTCGGGACAAGCCTAATTGTCCTCAGGACAAACCTAACTGTCCTCCCTCCCTTTCTCTCCCTGATTGTCCCAGGTGGCCATTGCCAGTGTCTTGCACACAGAGGCCTGCCAGCGCCTGAAGGCATCCCCATTTGTGGGGCTGGTGTTAGACGAGACCAGGGACTGGTCTGAATCCCACAGTCTAGCCCTGTTTGCCACTTCGGTGTCCCCATGTGATGGCCAGCCTTCTACCACCTTCCTGGGCAGTGTGGAACTACAGGAGGGCAGGACCACTGCTAGTCAGCTCTTGGACATCCTGCAGGCCTTCGGAGTATCTGCACCCAAGCTAGCCTGGCTCAGCTCAAGCGTCCCCAGTGACCGCCTAGGGAGTGTCAGCCTGCAGCTCCAGGCTACCTGCCCACTGCTCACTGAGCTGCACTGCCTCCCTGGCAGGACAGATCCTGAACCCCCTGCCTACCTGGGTGAATATGAGAGCATACTGGATGCCCTATTCCGCCTGCACAGTGGCCCCAGTTCTCACATGGTTCCTGAGCTCCGGGCAGCACTGGACCTTGCAGCAATTGACTTGGCAGGGCCAAGGCCAGTGCCCTGGGCCTCCCTGTTGCCTGTTGTGGAAGCAGTGGCAGAGGCCTGGCCTTGCCTGGTGTCCACCCTGGAAGCCGCAGCCCTAGCCTCACCGACAGCTGCAGCCCTGGCTCTGGCCCTGCGCCAGTTCACCTTTGTAGCCTTCACCCACCTCCTGCTGGACGCTCTGCCCTCGGTGCAGAAGCTCACCCTCATCCTGCAGCCGGAAGAGCCGGACCTGGCCTTGTTGCAGCCCATGGTGATGGCGGCAGCAGCTTCCCTCCAAGCCCAGCGCTGCTCAGGGGGAGCCCGTCTCCAGGGCTTCCTGCGGGAACTGGCACTCTCAGACCCGGACCGGGGCTGTGGGCGCTGCGCCTACCGCAGCGTGGAGCTGGTCGGCTACTCAGAGGCCGCGATCAGGGACTTGGAGCGGCTGCGGGGAGCCTTTCTGGACTCCATGCAGAGGGGGCTGCGGGACTCCTATCCCGGGCCCTCGCTGGATGCCGTGGCTGCCTTTGCCGCGATCTTTGACCCCCGCCGCTATCCGCAGGCCCCGGAAGAGTTGGGTGCGCACGGCGAGGGGGCGCTGCGGGTGCTGCTGCGCGGCTTCGCGCCTGTGGTGGTGCGCCAGCGCGCGCTGGGCGACTTCGCTCTCTTCAAGCGCGTGGTGTTCAGCCTGGGGCGGCTCAGCCCGCGGGCGCTGTGCACCAAGCTGGCTTGCGAGCACTCGGAGCTGCACGAGCTCTTTCCCGACTTCGCTGCCCTGGCCGCTTTGGCTTTATCTCTGCCCGCGGGCGCCGGCCTCCTGGACAAGGTCGGCCGCAGTCGTGAGCTGCGATGGTGGGGACAGAGCGGGACCGGGGAAGGCCGGGGAGGCCACGTGGTGAAGATCGCCGTGGACGGGCCCCCACTGCATGAGTTTGACTTTGCGCTGGCGGCGGAGTTCTTAGAGAGTGGATGGGGGGAGGGGCTCCTGGGATCCCAGTTCACCTGAGGATGGCTTCCTCATTGCCCCTTCAGCCTGCAGCCCTGGATGCTCCAAGGGCCAAGCCAGACTTGACTATGCTGCAACCAAGCTGACCTACTAACTGTGGTCTACCTAGCTAACCCTCTACCCCTGCTGAGCTCCTAACCCTGGGGGCTGCATGGGAAGAGGGGCCTGAGCAAGTGGACAGAGACACTAGCTACATAGGGTCAGGACATCCGAACCCCCCATTCCCACCTCCTCCCTTTCCAGAATTTGGTGAGAAGTAACTTACCCTTTCCCTTTCTGGACCCCACCCACGTTTGGCCCTAGAAAAGTTGGGGGTTCTTGGTTGGAGGAAGGAAAACCGGGTCTTGGAAATTGAGGGAAAGAATTGGTCTTTGTTTCCTAGCCCAACACTCAACAGTATTTCTTCTTTTCAGGTAAGACAGGAGAACAGATGACTGTGCTTACTTTTTGGGGTGCTGGGGATGGAACTCAGGTCCTCATGCACACTAGGCAGTTGCTCTACTATTGAACTACCCCCCAAACCCCGTGTTTGTTTTTACAGATTTTTTTAAAAATTAAAAACTTTTTTTTTTTTTAAGATGGAGGTTTTTGCCATGTTGTTCAGGTTGGCCTCAGTCTCCTTAGACCATGTTCTTTTTTGACACACAGCACAGCATACTCTGCATGTGCTCATGGTTCAAGGGCACAATGGTTCATGGAGATTGTGGTGTCCTTTCTCCCCTCCCTGCCAGTAGGCTGCCTGAGGGCCTTTCTGTATGTGACCATGTATATAGACATACAAATCTACAAATGTGAAATAAATCTATTCTCTCATAGTGTTAACACATAAAAATCAAAAGGACTTCTTTTGGTTTTGCAATGACAGGGTCTAAAAAAGATTTCTTTCTTTTATAATCCTCCCCCCATCCCCCTGGACTGGATTTATTTCTAACTTACTTAAAATCTGCTTGTTCAAATTCCCTAGCTCTCTTTTGCCCTTGCCTCAGACCTTTTAGACCAAAGATTGCAGACCGTGGTGCTGCTGTACCTGCTGCCCCTAAGGGCTGGCCTCTGGCCTGACCCAGGATGCTTAGGGGTTTTATTTTACTTTTTGCCTCCAGGGAAATATTGTTGGGACCTCACCAGAGCTGAGGAACACATCCCTTATACTGATGGATTTTCCATTCCCTTTTGTTAGCCCTTCCTGTGAATGGTGTGGGATATGGATAGAGGGAGGGGACAGCTAAAGAGTGAGAGGGAAGGGGGCTGACCTTTTCCCAAGCCCCCTGAATTTGGGCTTCATTTGCAATAAAGTGGAAACCCAGCACATTTTGCAGTCTTCATGGTGGTATGTATGTCAGGGGCCAGCCCTATCTCTTCTGTCCCCTGCCTTGACTGACCTCCCCTGGGGAGTGCATTTGGACCATTATGCTGCTTTTGTCTATGAGTGTGGGAGGGTCATCCTTCTGGGCTGGGAACCTTCAGCTGTGGACTTCCTGCCTCTGCTTGCCCACCTGTGAGAGCCCACCAATGAGGCCTATGATTTCTGTCTGCTTGGCTGATGCTACTTTGTGAAGAAACAGGAGTTTCTGCCCTGGCTCCACACCCAAGACCATCAGCCTTTTGTTCTGGCTACAGAGGTAGGAAAGAGCCCTGTGGTTCCCCATTTCAGACCCTGCCCTTCTTCCTCCTGCAGCAGGCCCAGCCTCCAGTGCCCCCAGCCCCCTGCTGGCCTCCTTGCCCCTGCCCACTCGGCCTCTGCAGCCCCCGCTGGACTTCAAGCACTTGCTCGCCTTCCACTTCAATGGCACCGCCCCGCTCAGTCTCTTCCCCAACTTCAGCACGGTACGGGTTGGGTTGGCGGGTGGGTGCAGTGTGGCCAGCTGGGGAGGTGGGCAGGGAGGGTGGCTCAGAGGCCAGCCTCAGCATCTGGGTCTAACCAGGAGCTCATTTTCCTGCAACATCCCCTACAGTGGCTAGGAGCCCCCTGAATAGGGACCCCTGGGCTCAGTAGAGGTTAGGGAACAAGATGGTGTCACCCCTATCTTGCCATCACTACTGCCCGGAGATGGTAGGTCTCCCTTGAGTTTTTGGTGCAGCGCCTGTGGATAAGCCACGTGTCTCTGTGTAGTCAGTGTGCTTTTCTATTGTAGTTTGTGTCTTTGTAGATCTTTGTGTGTTGTGTGTGGATGGAGTTTGTATGTTGGTGTCCTGTGTGTGTGTGAGCAACTCTTTGTGCCTGGGTAATTGTGATTAATGTGTATGCCTGCGTATCTGAACGGTTCTAATTCCATCTCAGTCACCCTTAGGAGCCTCCTTCCTCCTGCTCTCCAGGGTGGTACAGAGATCCTAAGGAGTCAAGGACTTTTGGAGACAGGCCTCTGGACCAGACTCCTCACTGTACCTCACTGACCTGCTCGTTGACTCTTAAGGGCCGGCACAATCATTTTTGTCCTTGCTGAGAGCCCTGTAGGCCATTTCCTCTGAGGTCTCATCCCCACCCAGCTCTCTCAAAGCCTCTGTGCTCTTCCTGTGGGAAGGTTGGGAAAGTTCCTCTTGACAAAACCAGAGAACTTCTGCTTTTGGTCAAATAACTAAGCCCCTGAGAAAAAGAAACATAAAAGCTTGGTTTAATAGAGGAAAAAAATTATTTAAAATAAGCAAAATAAAGAGAACACCTAAGTTAATATTCCAAGGAAATGAGACTGCTCTGGGAACCCTCAGGCCTCCAGTTGCTTCTCTCCCTGGTCACCACCTTCCTGGCCATAGTTTTCAGACTCCTGACAAGCTATCAGAGCCTTAGACCTAGTTGCAGGTAGAACTGATAAGACAGGACTAGTCCCTGCTGGCGCATGCCTGTAATCCAAGGGTCTCCTGGAGGCTGAGGCAGGAGGAGCCCAAGTTTATGGCCAGCCTGGGCAACTTAGCAAGATCCTGTCTCAAAATAAAAAATAAAAAGGGTTAGGAATGTAGCTCAGTGGTAGAGTGCCCTTGGGTTCAGTCCCCCAAACTGCCAAAACAAAAGTAGGGCTCATCTTCCCAGGTCCGAGCACACAGGCTGGGTTAGAGGAGGGGAAATCCCAACAGGAGGATTCTTTGTCCCTTCCCTGCCTCTTCCTGCCCCCAATTCTTCTTTTTTTTAAATTATTTTTTTTTAATTTTATATATGACAGCAGAATGCATTATAATTCGTATAATACACGTAGAGTACAATTTTTCATATCTCTGGTTGTATACAAAGTATATTCACACCAACTCGTGTCTTCATACGTGTATTTTGGATAATAATGAACATCACATTCCTCCATCATTTCTAACCCCACGCCACCTCCCTTCCTCTCCCACCCCTCTGCCCTATCTAGAGGTCGCTCATTCCTCCCACTCTCCCCCCTCCCTACCCCACTATGAATCAGCCTCCTTCTGCACCCAATTTTTTGTCCCAATAGTTGTGATTCTTGTAAAACAACAAAACAAGAGACCAAAGGGACAACAAGAGATGCCAAGATGTTCCCTAGCCCATGGTTCTAGTTCTCAAAATCATTGGGTTACCCTGGCCATCCCCCTGCCTCCAAACAAGTCCAGGCTGACAAGTAAGTCAGCCAGGGAAGAGGCTGTCTCTTGTCTATGTCTAACATCCACAGGATAGGAAAGTTCTTCCTAGAGGCTGACTTCTCAGTGGTCTTTAGTTTTCTGCATTTGGTACTGTCCTTCCTGAATCAACCCCAGAGTTACTGTGCCCTCCCATCCCCCTCACAGATGGACCCAGTCCAGAAAGCTGTCATCAGCCATACATTTGGGGTCCCCTCCCCTCTGAAGAAGAAGCTCTTCATTTCCTGTAACATCTGTCACCTGAGGTTCAACTCAGCGGTGAGAGGGATTCATGGGAACTCCTGGGAGGGGGCTGGGCAAGGAGGGGGCTGGAGACTGGGCTTCCTTCTGGGGTCCTTCCAGAGCTCAGGGGCTGTGCTCCTTATTTTCCAGCCCTGGATGCAGAAGAGACAGTTCTGATACTTCAACTGTCCCATCCTCTCCTCTCTCCTGCCTCTTTCCATAACCCTCTTCTGCCTACCTCTAAGACAACTGGGATTCCATCCCCGCCCCTTGCCACTTTCCTATGTTCTGGATCCTTCTGCAAGAGAGAAGACTGCCCTTACCCACTCTGGGTTCCAGGGGCTTCCCTGTAAGCTCCTGGTCTGGAGCTGAGGTGTTAAAGCACCTCAGAGTTTATAGAATGTGTTCATGCCCATCATCTTGACGGGTTGTAATGAAAGAGCTGTGAAAGAAATAGAAGCACTATTATCATCCACACTTTTCAGATGAGGAAATTGAGCCTAGAGAGGTTAAGTGACTTGCCTGAGGCCACACAGCTGGTAAATAGCAAAGCTGGGATTTGAACCCAGGCCTAGCCAACCCCAAGGCTGCATATTTTTTACTATAACCTACCTCTGGGGAGAGCAGGGGCCTCATTCTGGCCTCCTCAGAAAGGTTTACCTCCTGTCCAGGCAAGGCTGGGGTTTAGGTTGGATGTCAGAACTGCTGTCACGCAAGAGTCTGTGGGGCGCTGAGAAGGCCTCTTTCTCACCTTTGAGGGAGGTGGGCTGGGAGCAATAAGCAGGGATCCCTGGCTGAAGCAGAGAAGACACTGACAGCCCAGATTTGAGGGTCCCTCCAATCTATCAGGTCATATGAGGCCTGCCAAGAGATGGACAGAGACCTTGCTCTGAGGGAGGGACCATGTCTTCCTCATGCTACTCCCTGGCACAGTGCCTGACAAAGAGCAAATGCTCAGCAAATGCTCAGCAGCCATTTGGTGAAAACATGAACAAAGGAGTGAATGTTTCAGGGCACATGACCCCCACATATGATGACTACCCTGTTGTCTTCATGCGTGTATCTAGAAACTTTTTTTGGGGTGCTAGTGTTCAAACCCAGAGCCTCGTGCATGGTATGATACACATTTCCCCGCTTTTTAAAAAAATTTAAGACAGGGTCTCACTAGTTGCCCATGCTAACCTCCAACTCTCGATCCTCCTACCTCAGTCTCCTAAGTGGCTTGGATTACAGGTGTGTACCATCACATCCAGCTGTCATCTATAAACTTGATAATGAACATTTACTGAGCAGCAACTGTATGTACTAGGCCCTGTGAGGTTGGCATTATCATCACAAAGTTTATGGGTGAGGAGACTCAGGCTCAGAGAGACGATGTGACTTGCTCAAAGATGAACAGCTCTTAAGTGGTTGAGTCAGAATTTGAAGGTAGAGGACACTTGCCTTGGAGCTCCTGTGTGAAAAACATTCTGTAAACATCAGGGTCATCTATGTGCTGTGATGTAATGACAAGAGTGCACTTCGTGTGACCTGAATCCTGCATCCCTTTGACGTGTCCCTCTGCTCAGCTTCAGTCATGGGTGGGACATGTGGACCAGGCAAGGAATTATGACCCCAGGCCCTCCCCTCTCCAGAACCAGGCTGAAGCACATTATAAAGGCCACAAGCATGCCAGAAAACTCAAGGCGGTTGAAGCTGCTAAGAGCAAGCAGAGGCCACAAAGCCTGACACAGGATGCTGTGGCGGTGTCCCCAACCCCTACTCTGGCCAGTGGAGCACCTGGAGATCTACAGAACAAAGGTCAGTCCTGAACTCTTCTCTTCCTGCCCTAACTCCAGATCTAGCTTCCGACCAGAGTTTCAGAGATTTCTGCAGCTTATTATCTCTCTTGTGTTGGAGTATTCCATACACAGAGTCTAAGGTACATGGGCTGCAGCCTGGTGAACTTCCCATCTGAGCATACTTAGCTTAGGAAACGTGACCAGATCCCCAGGAGCCTGCCTTAGGCCCCCTCCTGGTCACCATCTTTCTGTATTAGTTCCAGGGCCACTGTAACAAATGACTACAAATTGGGTGGCTGAAAACAGTAGCATTTTATTTTCCCACATCTCTAGAGGTCAGAAGTCCAAAATTCAGGTGTTGGTTCCTTTACACAGGCGCAGAGGGAGAACTGTTCTCTGTCTCTCTTCTGTTTATTGCTGGCAGTCCTTGGCCCCTAGACTCATCACTCCAGTCTCCAGTCTCTGCCTGTCTTTACATCACGTTGCCTCCCATGTCTCTGTGTCTTCTCACGTGATCTTCTTATAAGGTCACCAGTCATTGGATAAGTCCCGCCCTAATCCAGCATGACCTCATCTTAACTAATTATATCTGCAAAGACTATTTTCAAATAAGACCATACAGATATGAATTTTTTGGGGAAACTGTTCAATCAGCTATATTCTGGAGTAACTCTGATCTTGGCTTTTCTCATCATAAATTAGTTTCACCTGGTTTGGGTGGATCATACCAGTACACAGGTTTCTGTGTCTGACTTGCTTTTGTTCATCTCATGAACATTCACCAACATTCATCATGTCTATAAGGTGTTGTGTATAGGTGTATTTTCTTTTTCTTCATTACATAGTACTCCACTGCATGAATATATCACAATCCTTCTGTTTGATGGACACCTGGATAGTTTCCAGTTTTATGCTATTATGAATAGTGCTCAATGAACATTCTAGCACATCCTTCTGGTGACTTCTGTTTAACATTAGCAAATCAGTGTTGAGTATCGGGGTTGTGCGGCTTCCTAAGACCACTTTGTTCAACTTTCTGATTTCAGATGGGGAAACTGAGGCCCAGGTCTGGCTAGTGAATTGGTGGTAGAGTGGGGCCTGGAATTCAGTGCTGGTCATCCCTGCACCAGGGACCCTTCCACCCTACCCTACCATCTTCATTGTTAGTGCTAAGAATCGTGGGCTGGAGAATCATCTTGGATCTCTACTCTCACCCATGCCTCCCTTCTCCCCAGCAGTTCCTGCAGGCCCTCCACTCCAGCAGCCATTGACCCCGGACCCCCCATCCAGGGAACCAGCCCCCTCAGACCTTTTGGATGCTGCCTCTTCTTCTTCCTCCTCCTGCCCACCCTGCTCCCCAGAGCCTGGCAGAGAGGCACCAGGGCCTGAGCCGGTGGCGGCAGCTGTGGGAAGTGGAGTGAATGGGGAAGGCAGGAGCGAAAAGGGGCGCCTCTACTGTCCCACATGTAAGGTGACAGTGAACTCGACCTCCCAGCTTCAAGCTCACAACACAGGTCAGTGCCCCCAAGGAGCTGGAGTTGGGGAAGGCTGGAAGGCTGAGCCTCACCAGGTGTGGGCAGGCTTGAGCTCCTGGGCACTCTCTTCCAGCTCCAGGTGACAAAAGTACTGTGCTCAGCTGTTACTGGGCAGGCATTTCTGGGTCCTCCTGCTAATCCCTGGGGAGGGAGAACTGGGAAGAGAAGTCTGAGGCAGCAAGAATTGAAGGTCACAATCTCTGAAGTTACTCCAGACTCCAGAAGACAGGAGGCACCTCCTCCCATTTCCTCCATCTCTCCTTAGAACAGATCAGGAGGGAAATGAAGATATTGTGTCTACCTATAACTAAAAGTAAATAAATATTAAAAAAAAAAAAGATCAGGAGGGGTTGGGATCAGAGCAGAAGGGAACCTGACCAGTTGCCCACAAAGCTTTCTTTGGGGGTGCCTGGCACGAAGCCAGAGACACCAAGAGGTGAAGTCTAGGAGGCTGGAGGGCAAAGTGTGTGCTGAGTAGCCTGGAGGCTTCAAGGGACAGCCCAGCTAACCTGGTTTGGAGGGGGTCCCCGTGGTCCTTGAGACCCCCTGAGTACTGACAGACTGTCTTCTTCCTTATTTCCTCCAGGAGCCAAGCACCGGTGGATGGTGGAAGGTCAACGAGGGACCCCCCGAAAGGGCCAGGGCCGCCCAGTATCCCGGGGAGGGGCTGGACACAAGGCCAAGAGAGTGACAGGGGGTCAGGGTGGCCGGCAGGGCCCTAGTCCCCCTTTCCACTGTGCTCTCTGTCAGCTCCAGGTCAATTCAGAGACCCAGCTCAAGCAGGTGGGAGAAAGGAGTCTTTGATTGGGGGTGGAGCTGGTGAGAGGGTGGGCAAGCAAGGCAGGAGGGCACCCGCAGAAGCAGGCAGTCGCAGGGAGGGCTAAGGAGCTGGGGTGGGCTCCTTGACGCCAAGCCTGCCTTGCTCCCAGGGCCACCGTGGTGAGTTCCCAGTACCTGTGTATTCAAAGTGTGGTTGCGGGTAGTGGAAGGTCAGGCAGTTGAAGGTAATGGAGTAGTTTTGGGGTCCTTGGGCTTCCTTATTTTGTTCACAGTCTTTGCATCTGTCCACTAGCACATGAGCAGCAGGAGGCATAAAGACCGCTTGGCTGGGAAGCCCCCAAAGCCCTCCAGCCAGCACAGCAAGCTGCAGAAGCACGCAGCGCTGGCTGTGAGTATCCTCAAGGTATCTGTCTCCAGGCAACAGAGCTGGGACCTGGGTCAGGAGGGAGAGAGTGGGTGGAAGGGAGGGCCAGCTGGGGGGCTTGGTGGTATGGCAGGAAGGAGGCCACCTCTCTCTGAGGCTGTCTGAGCAGGGGGAGAGCTTTGGCCATCCAGGGATCTGCCCACAGGAATTTCCGGGGAGGTGGGCTGGGATTGTAACCTTTGGGGCAAGAGTGAGGGGTGGGCGTGCATCTCCTAGAGACCATCTCTACCCCATCCCCCACAGCCTCCTCCCTTCTCCCATCCTGGGGTTGTCCTCCCTCTGGGCAGGAAGACAGGTGGTGGAGAAAGCCCTTTGGAATGACTATTTGGGAGTGGGAAGGGAGGAGGATTTAGGTTTGGAACTCTAAAAAGCACGCTCCATGAGGCAAAAAGCCCACAAAATGGGGCCCAGACAGGGGGTGAGCTCTTTGGGGGTCAGAGGCCCATCACTCCTCTCTCGTTTCTTTGTAGTCTAAACTGGCCTTGCAGAAGCAACTCACCAAGACGCTGGCGGCCCGCTTCCTGCCCAGCCCACTGCCCACTGCTGCCGCTGCCATCTGTACCCTGCCAGGACCCCTGGCCCTCCGGCCTGCCCCCACAGCAGCCGCTACCCTCTTCCCAGCTCCCATCCTGGGCCCAGCTCTTTTTCGCACTCCAGCAGGAGCCATCCGCCCTGCCACGGGACCCATTGTCTTTGCCCCCTATTAGCTCTACTGAGGAGGCCAAGGCTGATTCCCAAACAGCCATTACTGTCTCCCCCAAGACACCTCCGTTTCCTGCATCCCACAGGACTGCCTTTTACAACTTGGGGGAGGGGGGGTCCTGCCCAGTCTAGGAAGAACTGGGCTAGTTAAGGGCAGCTACCTTTGCTCCATCTGGACTGGGATTCACCAGGTGTCCGTCCAGCCCTCACCCTCCTTTTCAGGTCCTTCCAAGGCTAGTCCTAGGCTCACCTGCATTTCCCAGCCTGATAAATCCCAAAGATCTATGCAGAACCCCAGCCTCGTGGTGCTGTCATTTCCCCGAGACCTATACCCACATGGCCAGGCTCTGGACATCTGAGCTCCCATAAGCAGCCTCGCCTGGCCTGCGGACAAGTCTCTGACCTCTACCCCATGCTTTGGAGAAATCACTGGAAATAGGGATGGGGTCTCAAGCTGGAGAGTTCAAGGCTTTCATGACAAGGTGACTCTGGGATGTGTAGAGAACCACAGAGGAGAAAGAACTCCAAATACTCTGGATCAAGCAGTGCTAGGGTGGAGTAGAGCCAGGGCAGGCCCACCTGCTTTCAGATGAGGCTAGGATAAGAGTAGGTCAAGGTGGAACTGTGTGTCCAGACTCAAGTGAGCCATCCCATACAGCTTTCCCTTCTGACTTCTGGACCCCAGCTCTGGGGGACACTGGGTCCCCCTTGGACTATGGATTCAGCTAACACCAAATCTGCCCCCCCACACCCCCAGGGCTCCAACATGAATAGTTCCCCACCCCAGACTGGTCCTCAGCACTAAGTTCAGCTTTCCTTCTTCCCAAGCACCCCTCCCACTGTAAAGCTGAATGCTGGGATGTAGTCTGATACTCTCACAGACCCACTTCTGGGCTGCCAGTCAGTGTCAAATCCTATCCACCCGACCCCAGCACTGTCCCCTCATCCCACAATATGGGACTTTGCCAGTGTCCACCTGTATCTTTTTTGAAAGGTATTTCCAATGGGAGAACAAGAAAAAAAGGGGAGGGGAGGAAACTTTTTGATAATAGCAATTGTGGTTTTATTGTGTCCAACATATCAATAAATGAACTTTGAGCCTGAGCCTGTAGATGCCCTCTCCTTGCCCAACCCAGGACATCTGCCCCTGCTTACCTCTCCCATTCTGGGGAGAAGGGGCATGTACTGGAGGACACCTGGCTAGTGTCTCACCTATTAGTGTGCACACCAGAAGCATGAAGAGGGCACTGGAAGGTTGGAGGTTTTAAGCTCACTTGATAGCACATCTGCGTGAGTAGCTACCCTTCCGAGCCCCAACGAAAGACCTGGGAGCTCCTAGGAAGCTGCTAGTGATTTGCCTGGTTCTGTTCAGACATCTGAGGTAAGAAGGGCTAGAGAAGCACCTTGTCCGGCCTTCACCATTGCAGCAAGCATATAAATATAGGTGATATAAATAGTCCAGCTACTAGCTGAAAACAACCAGAGGAAGGGATGAAGACCAGCCCTCAAGGACAGGTGGATAGATTGGGCACTGAGTGTGGAGTGTACTCCTGCCCCCTGGTGGTTGGAGGAAGAGACATGTCCAGCCTCCAGGGCTGGCAGACATAGCACCTTGAAGAGAGAGAAGCAAGGGGGCCAGTCACAGGTGGCTCAAGCCTCTGGCTTTAGAAAGTCATCCAGCTGGAAAGGATGTAGATCGTCTAAGCAACTCCTATCACTTACAGATGAGAAAATCAACACCTAGAGGGGAATGACCTTGCTGGGTCATAGCTTGCTGCTTAGCCCAGTCATCTCTCCATTCAACCTCAACCAAAGAGGCCCATCTGCTCTCCAAACAGGAAGAGGAAGTGAAACAATTGGGAGCAGGGGAAGAATTCATACAGAAAACAATACTCCTAGGTGACTAGCCTCTTCCAGCCAAGGATAGGCCAGGAAAAAGGTTAGGTGAGGGATGGAGCTTCTCCTAATACTAATACAAGTAAGCACAAGTACACCACGCATACAATACCTGGATACCCATTCTCAAAGTCCAAGATAGTGCCTTAAGAGTGAGAGTGAGAGTGAGAGAGAGAGAGAGAGAGAGAAAGTGTGTGTGTATGTCTGTTACTGGCAGGAAGCTAAGGAAGTTGGGACCCTATAATAGGACCCAAATCCTAAATTGGGCACTTTCAGTATGATAGCTCTATTTCCTGTCCAGGGCAGATAGAAGGGATGCTGACCCACAACTCTAGGCAACAGTGGAGAAAAATCTGTAGTAAGTTGGGAGGTAAGGAGGGAGAGTATGGGAAGAGGGCACTAATCAATATTATCTGCATTTCTTAAGAGTTCAGAGAGAGAAGTGGCATGGGCCTGAGATAGCCCAGATGCCTAGGCTAGTGGGTTGCTCCCTCTGCTGACTGGGAAGGACAGATTGCCTACATAGCCGCCTTATGCTTAGCCTATCCTCTAGAGTTCCAGAAGCTGGAACAGGGTTGGGAGGGTGAAGAAGGAATGGTAGCTCTTCAGCCATCCAAGGAGCCACTGCCCTTGTTCTTGCGGCTGAGGGGGAAGGCAGACTTGCTCTGGGGCTGGGTCATTTTGCTGGCCAGGTAGACAAAGGGCTCCAGGAGGGAGCGGCGGTCAGCCACTGATACCTCCCACAGCTTCACCTTCTCTGACTTGGCCCAATGCTGAGCCACATCTGGGTCTACACGCCGCTGTTCCTGTAGGTCACATTTGTTGCCCAGGACCACAATGGTGACCTGGAAAGAGAGAAAGAACAGAAGCCTGTGGGTATACAGGTGCAGTTGTTGGGCTGTCAGTTTCTGGAGAAACAATTGGTGAGAAGCAATCCCAGGCTTGCAGCTTAGAGGAAGGTTTTGGGGAATTAAAGTAAGAGCATGAAATTACCAGGAAGATTGCAGGAGCTTCATGATTTAGGTCAGGGATTCCTTAGACAGAAGTTTCTTTGGTTAAGTTGTCTCAACATGTGGCCACCCCTGGAGGTAACACCCTTCAGTGACTTTCTAGCTCATAACCTACCTCTTGGCAAATGAGTGAAAAATGGAGCCACGACAGGCCTCCTAAAGCCAGTCCAGGGCCCATACTCTCCCACCACTGGGGTTTCCAAGGAAGCCTGGGCCACACACCTCCTTCTTATCCTTAGATTTGTCAATCTCCTTCTTGAGTAGCTCCACACGCTGAAAGGACTCTCGGCTATCTGTGCTGTAGACCAGGACGTAGCCATCCGTGCAGGAGAAGCAGTGCCGGGGCAGCTCAGCCCCATCTCGAAGCCCCCGGGTGTCGTAGAAACGCACCTGCTCCCGCACTCCCCGATCTGTCTCAATAGAGCCTACATAGATATCTTCCTGGGTTTCAATCATCTCAGAACCTAGGATAAAATGAGAAGATCTGATGGGAAGGGAGATGGGAAATGTGAGTGATGATGACATCCTGACAGGCTGACCACTCCGGAAGTAATGTGGGAACTAAAGAGAGTCTGGCAAGACTGGAATGATTTTGGGGAACAGACATGTGTATCGTACTAAGCAAAGTGTGACACAGGAGTTTTTCCTTCCTATCTTGGATATTGGGATTCTTCCCTCCAACATTTGTTCAGTGTTGTAGAACTAGGGATTATGATGTTAGTTTTACCCTTCAGAATGCAAAAACCATTGGGGCAGCTTTTAGCCTCTGCGTGTTTTAATCAAATCCTCTTATTTTTCAACATTTTCCACCATCACCTAAGCCCCATCAACACTCACCCACTACATGGTTCCCGTACAGGAGCTGTTCTAGGATTGAAGTTTTACCCACGGATGCCTGACCACACACGACCACCTTGCAGCTCTTCCCCATGCTTAACCTTCCACCTAGAGGAACAGAAGCATCCTGAGTGAGGTGAGGAAAGAGAGGTTCAAAACAGGGCAGACCTCCCAATAACCGAAAATCCAAGTTTGGAACTGAATGCAAAGCTTTGGGGATTCAGGACAGCCCTACTCAGAAGACACAGACTCAGACACCCTTTCTCCGAAGAGGCCCCAGAAGGAAACTTCCAAACACTGAGTCCCCCAGGAGTTCCAAAGATCGCCCAGAGAGCAGAGATCCAGAGACTACTCCCTTAGAGGGTCCCAAACAAACCTCTCCAGAGGAAGCTACTGACATAAACACCCTCCCACACAACGAGTCCTGCAATTAAGGGATACCCAAGAGAGACTGCCAGAGGGGTCTGTCTCCGCCAGAGAGTTCCCCAGGCAGGAAGGCTTGCAAAGGGAAAAAGAGGCAGAGATAGATCTCCTAAAGCGGCCGAAGAGCAGAGGACATTATCCACGCAGGACGAACCCCGCCTCCCAGCTCCGTACCTCCTAGGGCTCCAGCAGAACCCCTACCCGGCCCCTCCCAGCTGGCAGAAAACAGGGCAGCCGCAGCACCACCACAGACTTCCCTCTTCCGCGGGTGGAAGTAGACTTCGTGGGCTCCGCCCCCGTCCTCCAGCTTCCCCCGAAAGACGAGTTCCGGCGGAGGAGAGCTGGGCGCCGCCTGCACAGCGCCCCCAGCGGCCGGCGGGGGAATCCCAGAGAGGACTTGGCCTTGTAGTGCGGGGGCGTTCAAGGCTCTAGGCTCCTGAAGGTAGACTGCCTGTGCTCAAATGCTCTTTCTAAAGGCTGGCATAGTATAGTAACGCAGCGTTTACTCCATCATTTAATCGTCAGATGGTTTCTTTTTTCCTTTATGGTCAAGCGCTTTAACACTGAACCACATCCCCAGCCTTCATCAAATGTTTTCTGAGCACCTTCTAGGGGAGCTAGATCTCCAAACCAACAATTACAGTACATTATGGTGAGTACTGTTACAAAGGTGCCATGGAGGGCCCCAAAAAAGGGACATTTAACTTGGGGGCAGCAACATCAAGCAGAAATTCCAGGAAGAGGTCGTGTCTGTGTAGAGGTTTGAAAGGCTTAGGGGGAAAGGGTATCCTAGTGATACCACCAGTTATAGGTGGAGTTCCCTCACATATTGAACTTTGAACATTAGAGAAGCATGCTGAGGCAAGCATATAAAGCAGGGTTTATTTAAAAAGGGGTAACAGAAGGTCTGGGGCTATGGCTCAGTGGTAGTGCACTTGCCTGGCATGTGTGAGGCACTGGGTTCAATTCTCAGCACCACATATAAATAAATAAATAAATAAAGGTCAATCAACAACTTTATATATACACACACACATATGGTAACAGAGCTGGGCATGGTGCCACATTCCTGTAATCCCAGCAACTTGGGAGGTTGAAGCAGGAGGATCATGAGTTCAAAGCCACCCTCAGCAATGTTGTGACACTAAGCAACTCAGTGAGACCATATCTGTAAATTTAAAGGCGGGGGCTGGGGATGTGGTTCAGTGTCGAGTAACCCTGAGTTCAGTCCCCTGTACCAAAAAAAAAACCAGGGATAACAGACTTCTCCTAGGAGGGAGAAGGTATCCCAAGAAGGGAGGCATTCTGCCCTTTTTATATGTCCTAGACTTCCTTTGTTCTCCTGCTCACTTCCTCTTCTCTTTCTCCTTCCGGGTATGTGATGACTAAGCCCAGGAATGGTTGGTGGGGTAGCCAAAAGGTGGGAAACAGGTGGGCTGAAGGGGGAAGGGCAGGGTGGAGCAGCCAAGGACACATTAATTAACAATCTTATAGCTCCCCGGGATAAGTTACTTTAGCAACAGGTTAGGGCAGGGGCAGATTCTTTTTTTTTTTTTTAAAGAAAGAGTGAGAGAGAGTGAGAAAGAGGGAGAGAGAGAGAGAACTTTAATACTTATTTTTCAGTATTTGGCGGACACAGCATCTTTGTCTATATGTGGTGCTGAGGATCCAACCATGCAGCAAGCATGCCAGGCGAGCACTACCACTTGAGCCACATCCCCAGCCCAGGGGCAGATTCTTGATAAGGGTGGAGGAAGGGTTCTGAAGGAATTAACATTCAATCCCTCAGGGGACAGTCTCCAATTTCCCAGAATCACTCAAACTTGGCCTCCTTGATCTGACCTGACTCGATTTACCTATCTATACTGACTGCCTGTCTAATTCTGGCTTCACTAGGGGGGTGAAAACATTGCAAGAGTCATGGCATTTTCTGGAACTACAAGCATTTGGGTTCAATATTGATGGTAGAAAGCAGCCATATAACCAAAAGTCTGTGTGGCAGGCTGTCGAAATGGGCAAAAGGTGTGACTTTTGCAGTCCAGGGGGAGAAATAAAGAATGTCCACGCACTTGTGCCCTAGTCAATGCTTTATTCACTCAAATCACTCAATACAATTTCACTCTATAGGTTCTTAATCAAGAAAACGACAACCCTTAATGTTAGACACTGCAACAACATAATCAATTCACAACAAACAATTCTAGATTGATTCCCAGCAAACCATTCTAGATTAATTCTAAGCACTGCAAACAATTATGACAGGCTAATGACAGACATTCCCTCTGCGTGTCAGATCAAAAGTCTCAAGCCTTAGGCTTTAAGTCCAGCAGATGCACACTCACTCTGACCAGAGTGATCAGGTCAGGAACCAAGGCAGGCTTCTCCTGAGGTGGAGCTGATGGCTCGTTGAGGAGAGGGTCATAGGGAGAAGTTGTGGCTGTCACCAGGGTCAAGATGTGGCTATAGAGTTTAAGAGTGGTGAGGAAGATGCAGAGGATCAGCAACAATAAAAAGTGTTGGGATGCCAGTTCAGGTCCTCATCAGGCTCTCAGCGTGAGGGCATCAGTGTTGGCTGGCTGAATATCTGTTCATTTGCTCTGTTATTTATACCAAATTTGGAGCTTTTGTCCCCCTTTTTAATCCTTATCAGCTGCCACCATCTCTCAGTGACATCATTTACTCTGGGGTTAAACCATCTGGTGTAGTGGTCCCCACCCTGATCTTTTTGCCTTTCTCTCTTTTGGGGTGCTTTTCCCTGGGCAGGCATGAACAGCCTGCCAGAGGCTTCAATCTGAGTTTATCAGGGTGAGGAGAAGTGACTTGTTTGTGCCTGAGGGCCATACTGGTGGTCTCTCCATTAGGCATGCATGGTGAGACAGCAGTTTTCAAACTGGAGTTTTTAAAATGGAGTTGCTTGGGCTCAGACCTTAGGCCATCCTCACATAGGCCAGAGATCAAACTCACAGGAGTGGAAAACCATTGATAGGTTTCATACCAGTGAAATTTGATCAGTGTTTCCCTTTTTAGGTCACTTGTAGAACAGCCAAGACCAGAGAGAGATGAGATCAGGGAACAATTAGGGGTGTAAGAGGGGTCCGGCGGAGCGTCAGAGGGAGAGACCACGCAAGAGACTTACTCCATGCAATTGGCAAAAGGGGATTTATTGGGGATCCATTCCAGCGCGCTGGGACTCTGTGCTCACTCAAGAAGGGAGAGCAGCCCAGAGCAAAGGTCAAGCAGAGCTTAAGTACACTTTTTGGAGAGGGCGGTGGGCTTTGCATACATCAGAACAAATCATCATGAGGCGCGGGGAAATTGAACAACAACTCTGAGATGTGATTGGCACAATCATTGGCGGGAACCGGCCGGGTGGCGGTGATTGGTCATTCGTAAGCGGGTTACACATTCAAACTGATTGGTTCGGGCCCTGTGAGGAACTGCACAGGGCCCTAGGCTAAAAGGCCAGTAGGGCGTTGTTTTAACTATCTCAGGAATCTGGGTGTAACAGAGGAATTTAATAATACCTAATCTTTTACATTCAAGCTTTCCAGCTTAGAAACTTTACCCTTTCAGGGGACTACTGTTGTCTTCTCTGAGTGAAAAAAAGAAATGACAAGAGTCTGGATTGGAATGGAAAGAGGATACATAGATTTGGAAGATATTTGATAGGAGAATCAACAAGGCTTGGTAGTAAACTTGAACCCAAGAATGAGAAAAAAATGAGGAATTCATGATTTTCTCTATGTTTCCCACTTGGTGGCCAAGTAGTTGATTCCATTCAACAATATAGGGAATTCAGGAAAGAGAATCTCGAATACAACATTTGTTTTTTCTGTTGTTGAGGGGTGGGGAGAGAATAAGTTCAATAAACATGTTAAGCCGGGCTGGGAATGTGGCTCAGGCCGGGTTCGATCCTCAGCACCACATACCAACAAAGATGTTGTGTCCACCGAGAACTAAGAAATAAATATTAAAAATTCTCTCTCTCTCCCCTCTCTCACTCTCTCTTAAAAAAAAAAAAAAAAACATGTTAAGCCTTGGGAATTTGTGAAACATCCTAGACATACCTGGTAGGTAGTTGGATATACAGGTCTGGAACTCTGGGGAGAAAAAAAAAGCCTATGTTGGAGAGATAGCATGAGTTTAGAATCAGATGAAATTAAAGCTGAGGGAGTAAATGTGTTGGCTCAAATATAGAGAACCGAAGTGGGAAGATGGTCAAATACAGGCTAGCTCTTAGACTTTAAGATTGTGAGCCACTAGCCATCAGGGCAAATGGTCTGTGAGTCTTGTGGCCTCCAAAGAGCACAGAGGAGGTATATAGGAAAGGACTAAGCTACTGAATCATAGCTGGACAAATGACCTCTCCCATCCAAGCAACTGAGCTTCACCAGTCCTTTTCTACCCGGTTGCCCTGTGGTTTTGGCTCCCTCAGCACTATGATAGGCGGAGATGTTGGCACTGTTTTCCTTAAGCAAGGAGTTAAATTTTTTTTTAAATTTTTATTTTATAATTCTGGGTATCAAATCCGGGGCCTCATGTTTGGTAGGCAAGTGCTCTACCAGTGAGTTACTTCCCCAGCCCTAGATCTTTTTTAAAATTCCCATGTCCCCTTACTTTAAATTATAACCTCAAACTCTCCTGCAGAACGACCCAATTTAATTCAACTCCACAAATATTATTGGTTTAGGTAAGGGAAATACTACAAAGATGATTAAGCTGTGGCATGCCCTCTGTGAATTCCCAATCCACTTTGCATTCAGCCAGACAAGCGTGTTGAACAGAGTTTATGAGAGGTGGGAGTACTGGGGACACTGAGGAGCGGGGACCTCACCCCATGAGTTGCCTTATAAACTCCGGGGCAGGGTCTGGGGCGCCATGTCATGTCAGCCTCCTTAGGCTTAATGCTGAGATGGCACTCGCAAGCGGTTGACATGAAAGCAGCCTCATAAAAGGGTCAGCGTCATTAGGGTGATGAACCAGTTGGTGCTTGGAGATCCAGGGGGGATGAAAGGCGCGGGGTGAAGACGCCCTGCGTTCCCCGAGCTTGGTTGGGCAGGGCTTCCAGGGACCCAAGAAAGCTGGGGAAACTGGGCTCAAAGTATCTCTTCTTGTCTTCCCGGGAAAGAAGCTGTGGACACACTCCAAGGTCGGGAAGGTAGTCCTGGGGGCTCTATCCCTACAATCTTGGGTGACCCAGGCCCCGCTCAACTCATACTCCCCTGAGCCTTTACAGGAGACTCAGAAGGATTGCAAGTTGCTATGGCAACCAGACATTCGGAATACTGAGGAAAGCCTAGGCCTAGAGAGGCAACATCCTGCTTTCCTCCTTTCCTTACCACGGATAAAGTGGCGCCCCCAACGCACAGGAGCCGTCCCTGGGCCCCCGCCCCGGCGCGGAGACCAACGTGGACCTCCAGGGATGGGAGGCCGCTCTGGCCTCAAGCGGTGCCTCTCGTTGGTAGACGGGCCCGAGGGAGCCCCTCTGGGCGCGGCGCCGCTGAGCTGCTCGATGCTCCGGCCGGAAGTGCTCTTCACCGCCTGCCTCCCACCCGGCTCTCTGGTCCCGGCGGTAAGATGGCGGCTGCCGCGGAGTGCGATGTGGTAATGGCGGCGACCGAACCGGAGCTGCTCGACGACGAAGAAGCAAAAAGGTAATCGGATAGCAGGGTCAAGGAGGAGGCGAGCTGCAGCCCTCTGGCTCAGGGAAACCTGTCCTTGCTGTGATGCAGCCTGCAGATGTTGAGGCTATGCCCCGCCTTCTGCAAACCCCCCCCCCATCTGAAATGATGTCGGAATGGACCCCCTGAAGGGGCGCTCTCGGGGGTCAGCCTTCCCCTCCTGCTTCCGCCTGGCGGGGGAGCTAAGGCACGGCCAAGTTCTCCAGCGGAGAGGAAGGTCGTCCTTATGGTGGAGGCTGGGTCTCTGAGGGGGAGTCTCAGAGGTCTGTTGTCGGGTGGGGGAGGCGGCGCGGCGTAGATGACGACTTCCTTACATCCCCCGACCCCCGCCTTCTCTTGTTAACTTCTGTGCATTGTTGTCAACACTGTGTGTCTCCAAAGCCCTCGCTCTCCTTCTCACCCCCTCCGCCATGATTACACCCCAGCAATCAGCAGCTGGGTAAGAGGTGATTGTGTGTCTCCAGTATTGACCTGGTCGCTCCCTGGTTAACCCCAGAAATTAGAGAGGATAGAGAAAAGAGGCAAAGTGAAGGACGCGTCTCATGCTCTACACGTCAGACTCCTCTTTGCCCTTCCTTCCTGTGTGACATCCTTATTCCTCTCTGATCCGTTCTTAAACAGCAAGGAGGAGGGCAGCTGCTGGAGCGCAGTTGGCTGTGCTGGGCAGCCGCAGAGGCTCGAGATTGCCAGTCCGAACTAGCCAAGGGAGTTGCTGAGTGAGTGGTTTTCGAGAACACTCTGGATTCTGGCACCAGCTAAAGCAGATTATTGGAAGTGGGTTTGGGAACAGAGTTTGAATAAGTTCTAATACTAAAATCAAATTGATGAAAAGATTCTGGAAGTTTTAGTCCTTTTCTTTTTTCTTTTTATTTTTTGGTGGTGCTGGTGATTGAACCCAGGGTCTCATGCATGCCAGGGAAGTGCTCTAGCACTGAACCACATCCCTAGCCCCCGGAGTCTTTTCCTTACCAGCTGCTGGTTAATTTGATCCTGTTGTTTAGGATGGACTACAGTACCCTCAGTCTCCTCACATATTTTATATCCTGATACCAAGCCCCCTGTTATGTTTTCAGTCTGGATAATTTGAGGTGGTGATGTTGGTGGTGCAGGAGATCTGAAATCGGGATTCTGAGATTTTTTTTCTTTTTACTATCCCAAGTTAGGAACATAAGAGATACTCATTGAAGCACAGTGAAAATGTCATTAAGCATCAGCCAGTGACTTTAAGTTCCTGATCTGTTAGGAGCAAAGAGGTCTAACAAAGTATAGTAGATCCTTGAGAGATCTGAGAAAGCAGGATACCAAAGTTTAATCTTAGTTTTGAGCTTTCACATTGTTCCAGTATGTACTTAGGCATCAGCAGCTCATATGTATCTTTGAGGAGTTGCAAAATGGGAAACAAAACTATTCCCAACACAGACAGAACTTTAATTAATTGTGAAGATGTAATGTACTTGTATTTGGAAAGAGTTACTGGTTCTAAGTGCTATAAATAAGGACTTTAGCCAAATATCACTTAAGAAACTGTAAATCTTTGATGTAAGGAGTATCCTCAATTAAAGCTTCACTTCAGGGCCTTGTATCTAAAGCAAATCTTTTTCCTTTAAAAAAAAATTACAGCCTTGGAGAATATTCTGTTATAAAATTAAGGTACATGAAGTTGAAGATGTATTAAGAAACATAAAACAGGTAATTCTGTAATGTTACCACATCATGCAAAACATAAGACATTTGGTAGGGATACATTGAAATAACAGAGGTTGTTGACTTTTAACTGCCTTATTTCATGGAATTTAAAATATCATTGATTGTAAAATGCACAATTATTTTATCTACCACTAAGAGAATACAACTGTAAATTAAGTAATGAGAAAAATGCAGTGTCACTTCTGTGCACAAATCAAAAAGAAAATAAGTGAAATTTTATTAATATTTTTAACCAAAAACATGTTTATTTTTTAGTTGCCAAAACCCAAACTCTTCTTTTTAAAAAAATAATCATGATTAACTTAGAAAATTTATATATATATATATATATATATATATATGTGAAAAAATACATCTTCAAAGCATTTTCCTTTAATGGGAAACTTAGTTTTATGTAATCTAAACATTAAAAGGTGGGGCTGGGGATGTGGCTCAAGCGGTAGCGCGCTTGCCCGGCATGCGTGCGGCCCGGGTTCGATCCTCAGCACCACATACCAACAAAGATGTTGTGTCTGCCGAGAACTAGAAAATAAATATTAAAAAACAAAACAAAACAAAACATTAAAAGGTTAAGGAGACCTATTTTGTTGCCATTAAGAAACAATGGAATCTGGCATAAGTCAAGAAAACCCAGTCATGCTTCAGGTCCTTCTCCAGGAACCAGCATTGTTGTGTTATTTCCATTTAGCAAAATCTGATTTACTTTTCCTTCTTCTGCTGTGATCTCAAACGCAGTGATATCTTCCAGCACCAGTTTCTGCTAAGAAAGCTCAGACATTCTTAGAAGGGTAAACATTAAGACCTGTTAGTGTTTAAAAAAAAAAAAAAGCCTTGTTTATGTATGATTTACGCATTCTAAAATTAGAGTAAAGATTTAGAAGTTTTTTGGGGAGGTGGTTTTACATTTTCCATATTCCTGGAATCCTGTGTAGCCGTACTAAAGGACAAGGAGAGGGACATCCCTTACAAATGCCCTTTTACTGTCTGGCTTGGCTAGAGTTACTTGGCCATGTTCTTGTCTCTCTTGTTACAGTCCTACTGGTTCACTTAGGGACATAACAGTTGATGGGTCCCATGGTTGTTTTTGTGAGGACCAGCAAGGGGTACTTTCTTCCTTACATTTTGGCTCCAGTGCATCTTTCTCCGGCTGCTAAACTGTTACATTCCCACAGGGGGCAAGATGAGAAGAGATTTTAAGATACTGTTCCTCATGATTCCAGCATTTTAAGTGACCACATGTTTATTTCCTTAGCTTTAGTGTCTCATCAGAGAATAGGATTTCAGTGTTTTTTTGTTGTTGTTTGGTTGGTTTTTCTTTCTTTTTTTTTTTTTTTTTAAAGAGAGATGAGAGGGAGGGAGAGAGAGAGAGAGAGAGAATTTTTTTTTTAATATTTATTTCTTTTAGTTATTGTCGGACACAACATCTTTGATTGTATGTGGTGCTGAGGATCCAACCTGGGCCGCACGCATGCCAGGCGAGCGCGCTACCGCTTGAGCCACATCCCCAGCCCCCACCCCCCTTTTTTTTTTTTTTTGCTTGTCACTCTGATAAAGTTCACTTTCCTCCATGGCAGTCAAGAGGTTAAAGTAAAAAACATAGTAATTGGCACTACTACCGAAGATTGGGGTTCTTTTTTTTTTTTTTTTATAATAGGAGAAGAAAAGTTTATTTGAGGGCTCACAGTTTTAGAGGTCTCAATCCATAGAGAGCAAGCTTCATTCCTCATGGCTCAAGGTAAGGCAGGGCATCATGGTGGATGAGTATGGAACCAGCTCACATGATGATCAGGAAGCAGAATGGGGGGTGGTTCTATGCATCAATATTGTTTCTCTTTGCCCACCAGAACATAGTTTTTTAGGGTGAAATTGAAAAGGTTTTACATTTGAACTAATGTAAGGCCTTAGAATTTCCTGGGAAGTTGCTGAACCATTTTATCTAATACCTGCCTTAAGTTAAGGCTCTCCAGTCAGTCAACTCCTAGGCTTGGAAGCAGCTTGATCTCTGTAGGTTGTCTTTTTTATTTTTTTATTTATTTATTTATTTAAATTTTAGTTCTTGGTGGACACAACATCTTTGTTTATATGTGGTGCTGAGGATGGAACCCAGGCTGCACGCATGCCAGGCAAGCATGCTACCGCTTGAGCCACATCCCCAGCCCCCTGTAGGTTGTCTTTACTATGGTTCATTGAAGGATTTCAAACTGTTCATCCAAGAGAAAACACTTCTGTGTTTGTCTTGATGTGACTGGACAGTGAATTCTAAAAAGGGAGCTGTAGACTTAAGCGCCAGGACCTGTTTCCTTCAGATGATATTCTTAACTTCTCTGTTTTCCTGATGGACTCAGGAATGAGCAACTCTTACTAGGTTCTTTCTTCGTATTGAGGTGTTGTAAACCCTTTGTGGATTAGGAATGTACCTTTTATTTCTTTATTCATACTGTTGTTGGTGGGAAGAACTGAACTCTGAATCTATATCTCCAATATTGCTGTTGTTGCTATGTTTTACTGCAATTTCTTAGAGCATTTTGGAGTTTGTGGCCTTTGTAACTGGAGAGCTTCTGGGAATGCATCTCCCTTTTCTTTCTTACCCTGTTTGACATTCTCAGGAATTTGTTTCCCTAACCTTCTCTTGAAGTTCCAGGGCAGGCAGCAATTTAAACTGGAACAATTTAAGCTGATACGTTAAGGCATTTTCTCATTCTGACATTTCAGTAAGCTCATAAGCAGAATAGGATTTATCTTCGACCTGGAACCTAAACCAGTGAGAAACACTTCATTTTCATTTTGGTACACTAAGTGTGGATCAGAGATGAAGAGATGGGAGAAATGAGTCATGGTTAAAGAAGGGATAAACCTAGGAATACAGAATCCTGGACACAGCAAATTAATTGAACCCTGATACTATCAAGTGGCAAAATTATTAAATAATCATAACTGGAGCAAAGGTACACTACAGAAGGTCTCTTTTACTTATTGCTGAAATTCATGTTCTCATATTAACCAATGTCAAGAAAAGTGAGCAATTAATAAGAAAATGTTGGGTCAAGTGAATGGCAGTTGCTGTAGTGCCAAGTATATTCCCAACTGAACATAATTCTGATTGGCTTAAAGCCCAGCCTTGCTGTACATTCCAGCCAATTGGGGATTAGTTTAGTCATTGAAACTAGTGTTTTCAAAGTTTTTTAAAAGCCGAGTACTGGGCACTTGACTTTGCTTTCTTGCTCTAGGACTTTAGAAGACTGGAGGACAATGGTCAGCGACTATCTAGGTGCCTTTTGGCCTGATGCAAAGTCCCTCTGAGAGTCCACTAATGTTTGTTCCCCTTTCTCCAGTACTGTGATGTGGAAGTTACTTAGAGGTCGTTCCAGGTATTTTTTTAAATTGTGTAAATTTCAGTAGTAAGAGCAGGATTCAAAGTGTGGTTATTCCAGTAGGGCATTCGTTTTTATTAGAGTGACAATTTTTTTCTTTCCTCAACGGATAAAAATGTCAGTTCCTATGTTTTATTCCATAATTGGCAGGAGGATGAATGGAATGGTAAAGTGAGGAGGAATATATGACTTTCCTGGTCCTACTCTGAGACCTGATAATCTGTTGGCAGGTGACTTTCAGTTTATTGGGGTGGGTGACAGATTATCATATAAGCAGTTAGTCTTCTGCTCGGATTCTAGTATTACTTTTATGGGGAAAGTGAAGGGGCGAGCAGGACTCTCTGTTTTGGTGTTTTGAGTGTTCCTTCTTGGTCAGTTTGCTCTTATAATCACCTGTTGAACTAAGGACCAAAGAGAACTTTGAGAATTAGAATACCAGTGAATAGTCCAGACTTTCCCTCTGGTTGCTATCTCTATACCCCCTTCCCTCCAAAAAAATCAGGAAGCAGACTGTTTCATTTCTTGTGTTTTTTTGTTTAGTTTGTTTGTTTTTAACTTTTTTACTTGAAAATAAAAAGAGTGGGGAATGAAGCTCAGCGTTAGAGCATCCCTGGGTTCAATCTCTAGTACTGAGGGGAAAAAAACCTAGTGTAAGTTTAAAACTCACAAATGAGGTACCATTTTCTGCGTGAATATCCTTCTGCCTGCAGTGATGGAATTTCTGACAGGATTGGTTTGGATGGTTGCTTCTTCTCTACTGAATAACACATAGCTCCCTCAGGCTACCTGGTGTCCTTCCCTGCTTGAGCAGCAGAGAGTGCTCCTGCCTTGCATAGACTAATCTGTGACTCTTCTTCAAGCTTCTAGGGCCCTTTCTGGCTTTGTTCCTTCTTCTTGAGGCTTCTCCCTGAATGTCCGGAGAACAATTTAAACTGATATGTTAAGGAATTTTTTTCATATTTGTCTTCTGCTTTCTCTCTCTTGTGCTTTAAAGTGAAAACAAAAGCTGTCCCAAAGGAAATTGGGTAAAGAAAGTTGGATAGCAACTGATTTTACTAACAGGTAGAAGCTGTATAGAGCCCAACCTCTGTTTTCTCTGAACAGTTAAGAAAAATCCAACATATAGTACTCTGCAAGTATTCCAATATTTGTGAAATTATAAAGTTACATAGCTTCCACTTATATGAAATTTCACATTTAGATTAGAATGTTTTAAAAAAGAGAAAGAAAGAAAGAAGTGGAATAGCTTGTTTTTGGTAGGATAGAATAAAAGTTAGGCCCCTGGGCTCCTTGTACTTACTTTATTATCTCATGAAGGTCATAGAGAGTACAACGTGAAACAGGCCCTGTGACATGCCTTTGGGGACAAGAGGTCCCCTGTGGGAAGAAGGAAAGAATTTCTACTCTTGAGACTGGCTAAGATCCCACAAATTCTGAAAGGCGGAGGGCATTTCTAGATCAACGGGCATCTAGTGATTTTGACTGAATATAAGTAATGGGACGCAATAGTTATAGAGTAGGGTGACATTTTGGAAATAATAAATACAATAGGAATGTCTAAATATTTGACTCATTGACAGTATTATTGTTAGTAGCCTGAAGGGAAAAAAAGGAAAGATATTTTTTTCTAAGGTTCTTCCTATCAGTAAAATATTTTCCAAAATCAGAAGCCCCTGAACACTCCTCTAAGTAAACAAAAGAAAACTTTTTAATTTTAACAAAAATGGATTTCTCTTTCACTCCAGGAATACTAGAATATGTGAGAAAAATGAAAAAAACTGAAACAAACCAAATTCTAACTTATTCAAGCTGCTGTAACGTTTTGATTTAAATCATTATTAATGCTATTGAAATAGCTTAACTTTATTTAAAAATATTATTCTAGTCAAATAGTGTTGTGTGTATGTATGTGTGTTGTGTATGTATATGTACACACACACACACACATATATATATAGTTGTACAAAAATGTAATTAAGTTGGGCACAGTGGTGAATGTCTGCAGGTCTAGGACTTGGGAGGCCAAAGCAGGAGGATCAGAAGTTCAAGGCCAGCCTGGGCAATGCAGGGAGACCCTGTCTCAAGAAGAAAGAAAAAAGGAAAAAAAATTAGCATTTCCTAGCTTACAAATGTTGCAGACTAATGAAACCATGTTAGTCTTTATTTTTAGTGCAATAGAATGGAATTAATCTTTTTTCTCCCTTCTACCCTCTCCTTCTGGAATAAATCTTTTTTTTCTTTTAATACCTTTTTTTAAAAGATATTGTTTATTCATTTTTTTAAACCTCTATTTCACTTATTTATTTATTTTAAAATTTTTAAAATATTTATTTTTTAGTTTTCAGTGGACACAACATTTTTATTTTTTATTTTTATGTGGTGCTGAGGATCAAACCCAGGGCCCTGC
This sequence comes from Urocitellus parryii, assembly GCF_045843805.1. Classification (NCBI taxonomy): domain Eukaryota; kingdom Metazoa; phylum Chordata; class Mammalia; order Rodentia; family Sciuridae; genus Urocitellus; species Urocitellus parryii. The sequence goes on along the minus strand of NC_135537.1, from coordinate 163,883,338 downwards.
ACATGCCAGGTGAGAGTGCGCTACCGCTGGAGTCACATCCCCAGCCCTCACGTATGAGGCAAGCACTCTACCTCTGAGCCACAACCCCAGCCCCTCTTTTAAATACCTTCATTTAGTGTTAGTTTTTTGTTTTTTTGTTTTTTTTTTTTAATGTGGTGCTGGGGATTGAACCCAGTGCCTCATGCATGCTAGGTAAGCGCTCTACCACTGAGCCACAACCCCAGCCCATGGAATAAATCTTAAAAATGATACTGTACAACTGATGTAGAGATTCATCCCTTTTTAAATAGTATATAGATATGTGATGTGTCAAGTAAATCCAGAGAGAACCCAGCCATGTTAATGACATTTTAAAACTACCTCCCAGTGAATCTGGTATTAGCAGAGGTTGATTAAATTTTTTGAATACCTCTTTAATTGCTAAAAAGTTAGATCAATTGGCCTAAGGCAGAGATCTTGCATGAGTGTTCAACATGGAAGTACTTTGAGAGAGAAATAGCAATTTTTATAGGACTTCTAATTTGGGGCGTTGCAGTGTCTATGATGGTATTTTAATGTGTTTTTAATTTAGCTGAGCTGTAAATGTGCAAAGTTGGCTAGTGATCATAAGCTCAAGTTGTCTGATTTGATCACATGATCCTGATCCCTGCTAAGACCTGTATGATACCAAATGATTCCCTTGGCAGTATTGTCGAAGTAATTAAGAGTCAGCAGTGAATGAATGCTAAATCAGGAGAGAATGCTTATATGATGTACAGACTTTAATAAACATGTAATATAGAAGAGTGGATTTTCAAAGCTGCAGTTTTCTGAGTTGTGAGGTTGTTTCTGAAAAATAAAGATATACATTTTAAAATAGCAAAGCAGACTGGTCACAGTGGCACATGCCTGTCATCTGAGTGACTTGAGGAGGCTAAGGCAGGAGGAGCACAAGTTTGAGGTCAGCCTCAGCAATTTAGTGAGAACTTAAGCAACTTAGCAAGACCTGTCTCAAAAAATAAGAATGGCTGGGAATGTAGCTCAGTGGTAAAGTGCCCCCTGGGTTTAATCCCCAGTACAAAAAATAAAATAGCAAGGCAGATCAAGAGTGGAATATATTCTTACCTATATCTGTCAGAGGGAAGGCCAGGCTCTTCAGAGTTGATCTTGTTGCAGGCAACCCTCCCATCATGCGTGCACACAAGACAGATTTTGGGAGAGGGAGAGTACTGGGGATTGAACCCAAGGGCATTTAACCACTGAGTCATATCCTCAGCACCCCCCCCACCCCCGCTTTTTTTTTTGAGACAGGGTCTTGCTAAGTTGCTGAGACTGGTTTCCAACTTGTGATTCTTCTGCTTTAGCCTCCTGAGCTGCTGGGATTGCAGGCGTGCATCACCATGCCTGGCAAGGACAGATTTTTTTTTTTTTTTTTTTTTTTAAGAGAGAGTGAGAGAAGAGAGAGAGAGAGAGAGAGAATTTTTAATATTTATTTTTTAGTTCTCGGCAGACACAACATCTTTTGTTGGTATGTGGTGCTGAGGATCAAACCCGGGCCGCACGCATGCCAGGCGAGCGCGCTACCGCTTGAGCCACATCCCCAGCCCCAAGGACAGATTATTTTGAAAATCTTTCAGTAGTTGTTTTCACAGAATTTGTTGCAGGTAATTAAAGTAGTAGAGATATAATCATTCCCAGCATTTTTGGTGCATCAGAGCTGTAGTAGTTACTCTGCTTAGAGTAGACTCAAGGATGGGTCGGGGACTGAATAAATCAGTTTTAATCTAAAAATCTTGATACTAACAGGATTTTGGGGAAAAATGGGTCTCCAAAGAAATGATAAATGTCTATGGTGGTGGATATGCTAATCACCCTTATTTGATAATTACACACCATGTACGTGTATTGAAAATGCCACAAGTAGTACCCCATAAATAAATACGTACTTTGCTTCCCCCTCTCCTTACCCCACAGTGCTAGGGATCAAACCTGGGCCCTCGTGCAACAGTAATCCAGGAGTTAGGAAACCTATGCAGCTACCTTAGGTACCTCACTAGTGCTGCCTGCCTCTGTTGGAGGAGGACAGGTAAAATTATTGCCATAACCACCTCAAAAGGCCGTTTGAAAGTCTCCATTAGAAACACTTGAGGGGGGGCCTGGAGATATGGCTCAGCGGTAGCGCGCTCGCCTGGCATGCGTGCGGCCCGGGTTCGATCCTCAGCACCACATACCAACAAAGATGTTGTGTCCGCCGAGAACTAAAAAGTAAATATTAAAATTCTCTAAAAAAAAAAAAAAACACTTGAAATTTAAAAAGCACAACAGATAATATTGTAGTTGTTAATAGCACCATCAGGACAGTTATGGCCAAGTCTGTATTTTGCTGTGGTATTATATTTTGAGGGTTAGTCTGACTTTTTGTAGCCGTGGATAATAATAATATATAGCTGAATTTAGTCCTTTGAAAAATCTTTTTAGCTAGTACAGGTGAACTCAGTTAACCCTAATCTTTCCTTTCTCAGTACTAACATGTTTCAGTAGGAACATGTTATAACCTCACTTTGTTATCAAATGAACTGACCCTGGCAATAAGTGGAGTGAGATGCCACCGCCAGGTTGCCCTCACTTCATTGTTAACTAGCTCTTCTTCTTTTCCAGTCCCACGCCTTTGACACCTCAGTCTTCAGTCACTTTGCTGTAAGGGCAGCTTGAACAAGCTTCAGCCCTTTCTCAGACTCCCAGGGCAGGACTTGAATGGATTTGACCCTGGAATTGTTCCTGATACAGCCTGGTTCAGTTCTTGCTGCTGCCATGCTGGATTCCAAAGATCCACTCTTTCCTCGGCTGGTCTCGCAGGGTCAGGCCCCTTGGTTAAAGCTTGTTGTGTATTTTTGGGGAGGTTCAAAATGAAGGAGGGACTCTACTTTGGGCATTGGACCTGGAGGCAAAAAATAAGCGTTCAGTCTAAAAGTACTAAGTGCCCATTGTTTGGGCAGCTGTTAATCAGCCACGTTTCTATGAAAATAAGTCCTTTTCATGAGGCAGTTGTGTGGGAATAGCTAATTCTGGCCTGATGCTGTGCAATGTGAGGTTAAAAACATGGTAACTTGTCACAACACAATTCTTCTTGTTCTTTTTGCTGTGGGCTGACTCTACATTACTTGCTTTGTTTGCTCTAGAATGGAATCTACTCACCATTTACTAAAATGAAATGCATTTCTTGGGGGGAGGCAAAATCCAGTTCACTAGGTCTTGCATCTTAAAGAGAAAGGAACCCTTCTCCCTCTATGACCAATGTTAGGAATGTCAGCTTACTTAAATCCAAATTTAAGTTCTGGGTTTGGATTTTTATATGTAGGAGCTATTTTGTGACTTAATTTAAAGAAATTTGTTTTTATTGTTCATGCTTTATTTTGAGTAGTACAGATTAATTTTTAAAGTATTTATCAATAAGACAAAGTAAACTTTAGAAAGCTTAACATAGTACAAAGTGCACAAACTTTAGAATGTGACAAATGAGGGTCACATCCTGACCTTGGGCAAGTTATTTAGCCTCCAAACCTTAATTTCTTCTGAAAAACGAAACTCACCTGACTAGTTGTTTATAATTTCCATATAAATCATCATTTACATTTTTACTGGAAGCCAGTACTGCACTTGCCTCCACGAGAGAACTTTTCAGAAAAAATTTTTCACAAGCTCTAAATCTTACTTAATTTGTGACTTAACAAGCTTTATACTGCTGATACAATATCTGCTTCCATGCCTAGGTGCCTTTGGGTTTTCCTCAAGGATTTTTATATTCTTAGCCACTATCTAGATATACCTTAGGTCAGTGTCTGCTTTGGAATATACTATTCCATTTCTTCACAGTGATTTCACTCAACTTCTGAAATCCAGTTTTGGGAGGCCTTTCAAATATCTTGACTGCTTGTAGTTTTTATAATACTTTTCTAAGTTAGATTTATAGGAACTTGTATAGCATATAGAAAGATTTCGGGTGTTGCTTTAAGTCTTTCAATTGTAGGGGGTGTCCTTCAGGACTTTTAATAACCCATGGCTTTTTTTTATAGCATTGTGACAATTGATATAATCAGATTACTCAACAAATTTATATCTATTGCATTTCAAATCTATCAGCATTTGTAAGTTACACCCTTTTTTTTCTTTTCCTCCTTTCTTCTAGCAGCCTTTTTGTGTTAGTAGGACTTACCAGGACAGTGATGGAGAAGAATGGAAAGGGAGATTTGCCTGAATAAAAAGAGTGTGGCTTTGCCAATTTGTAATTTAAAATACATAAGCAAATAAATCACAAATCTTTCCAATACCTGTGTCCATAGATTCAAGCTGTAATCTCTATATAATCATTACTGTTAAAAACATTGGTTATTGTCGCCACTCCAGGCAACCCTGAACTTTAGTCCTTTTTTGCATGTAAAGACGATGGGAAGATTCATCCTTATAACAAAATGTTCAGATATTTAATTATTTTGCATTAGTCATTTCAGCAAAGAATTATCTTTGTCACTGAAGTTGGGCAGTAGAATAATTTTGAGTATCTTTGATAGAGGTTACTAGTTTGTTGCTCTTTTAAAGTACTTGTTTGTCATGTCTGATTTGTACCTAGTTATTGGATGGATGACAAAAGGGAGGAGTAAATACCCACATAGATGTACATGATGGGCAAAGGGAACACCAAAAGATGAGTACTCCTTATAGCCTGGTCCTGGCAACCTATACCTTACATGTCCCTGTCATCCAAGTTCTAAGTCTCTTGCTGTCATTCAACTCTGTCCCATCTTAAACACCAGTATGCTATGCTTTTAACTCTTTTGCTTTTCCTCTGCTCGTCCTTCCAGGGACAAATGCATGAGCCACTTTTCAGGAGACTAAATCATTAAAACTCTTAAGGGATGTGGCCCATTTCACAGTCAGTTGACCATTGAAATTACCCATAATTGTTTTTTCTGGAATTTTGCAAAAGAGCAAGCTGTTGTGATAACCCTGGAAAATAAATGAACCTAAAAATTCAGTTATTGACTGGGGGTGTAGCTCAGTAGAAGAGTGTGCAAGAGGGCTGGGGATGTGGCTCAAGCGGTAGCGCGCTCGCCTGGCATGCGTGCGGCCCGGGTTCGATCCTCAGCACCACATACCAACAAAGATGTTGTGTCCGCCGAGAACTAAAAAATAAATATTAAAAATTCTCTCTCTCTCCTCTCTCACTCTCTCTTAAAAAAAAAAAAAAAAAAGAAGAGTGTGCAAGAACCTGAGTTCGAGTCCCAGCACCACATTTTTGTAAAACATTTCAGTTGCTGGGAGGGAATGTCTAAATTTGCCTGCCCCATGTGAGAGAATGACAATAGGCTGGAACAGTGGAAAGTTAAGGCAGGCAACGTGAAAGGAGTTTTCTTAATTTAGTTTGAATGTCTCTACATGACAGAAAACAGCATTTGGTCCATCATCCCGTTGAACAAATTTATAAACTTCCAACTGAATGTGCCAGGGGCTGTAGACTAAAGATGCTCCTATGAGATAAACAGATCATTCCTGAGGTGTAATAATGTAATTGTTTCTCCTTTTCAGGGAAGCAGAGTGCTTCAAGGAACAAGGAAATGCATACTATGCCAAGAAAGATTACAATGAAGCTTATAACTATTATACAAAAGCCATAGGTAAGAAGGATCTGGTAGCTATTCTAGAAAATATTAACTTGCCAAATACTCTTCTCAGTAGCTTCTCCTTATGAAGTAACCATTTGCTTAGTGGGCTGATATCTGTTACTGTGTGAACTCCTTCAGGCTTAATGATCTCCTGATGGATAACATTTTTAAACTGAAGGTGAGTAGTTCTTTCTTTGGCAAATTAAAGTTTGCTAAATCCTGAAATTCTGAATGCTATAGCAAAAAGATAGCCACCCAAATGTAACAAATCATTGCCTGTTCACTTACTATCTTACAAAATGGCCTTTGTGGATTATCTCATCTCCATACTTAATTTGCCAGCATATTTTTAAAAAATTTTATTAGTTATTGATGAACCTTTATTTGTTTATATGTGGTGCTGAGAATTGAACCCAGTGCCTCATACATGCTAGGCAAGCACTCTATCACTGAACCACACCCCAACCCCAATTTGCCAGCATATTTTAATTCCAGGTTGGCATTTTCTTTTCTTTCTTTCTTTTTTTTTTTTAAATATTTATTTTTTAGTTGTAGATGGACACAACACCTTCATTTCATTCATTTATTTTTATGTGATGCTGAGGATCAAACCCAGGGCCTCGCATGTGCTAGGTGAGCACTCCACTGCTGAGCCACAACCCCAGCCCCCATGTTGGCATTTTCCTCATCTTACTTGCTCACGTGCTCCCCATCTCAATTCAGAAAAATCAAATTCTTTTTTTTTTTTTTTTAAAGAGAGAGTGAGAGAGGAGAGAGAGAATTTTTTTTAATATTTATTTTTTAGTTCTCTGCGGACACAACATCTTCGTTGGTATGTGGTGCTGAGGATCGAACCCGGGCCGCACGCATGCCAGGCGAGCGCGCTACCGCTGAGCCACATCCCCAGCCCTCAAATTCATTTTAATACCTCATTGATATTGCTTGCTAGGCGATGAGCTCCGCCAGTGCACTTTAAGACCATAATTTAGCTGGCATGGGTGGTGTACACTTGGAACCCCCAGCAACTCTGGATGCTGAGTCAGGAGGATCATGGATTCAAGGCCAGCCTCAGCAACTTAGTAAGACTCCATCTCTCAAAAAAAAAAAAAAAAAAAAAAGGACCGGGAATGTGGTTCAGTACTAGAGTGCCCTGGGTTCAGGCCCCAGTACTGCAAAAAAAGAAAAATCATAACTTGTTTTCTTCTTCTTCTTTTTTTGTTGGGTTGGTTTGGTTTCTCTTTTGTTTTGTTGTTACCAGGGATGGAACCCAGGGGCACTTAACCACTGAGCCACATCCCCAGGGTTTCGCTGAGTTGTTAGGGCCTCTCTAAGTTGATGAGGCTGGCTTTGAACTCAGATCCTCCTGTCTCAGCCTCCCTAGCTGCTGGGATTACAGGTGTACAGCATTGCCTGGCCTTTGATTTGGTTTTGATGCTGGGGATTGAACCTAGGGCCTCTCTGATGCTAAACATGTGTTTTATTCTGACCTATCTATACTGACCTATCTATACTTCCAGTCTCTAAAGTTGTATCTTGTTTTCTTTTAAAATTGGTTGCTGCTGTCCATTTGCACAGATAGTTAAAAATTTAGCTGTGGCCTTTTAGAGTTTGTCAACATTCTGTCTGTGTGTTTGTATACACAAGTGTGTGCTGGAGATAGAACCCAGAGTCTCATTCACAAATGCTGGGCTAACACTGTGCTACTGAGCTATATCCTCAGTCCTTCAGCATTCTTATAGTTTGATTCTTGACATAGTTCTGAGAGAGATGCCCCTAAGTTTTCAAATCAGTGACCTGTATTGAACTTTTTGTGTTCTTTTACCTTTCCTATAGATATGTGTCCTAAAAATGCTAGCTATTATGGTAATCGAGCAGCCACGTTGATGATGCTTGGAAGGTTCCGGGAAGCTCTTGGAGATGCACAACAGTCAGTGAGGTTGGATGACAGTTTTGTCCGGGTATGTAATGTGGCTCTAGGGGGAAGGTTGAGTAGCTACAGTTGAGGATTTCTCTTTCTTGACACTGTTGTCATTTGGGATTAGATAATTTTTTGTTGTGAGGACTGCCCTGTGCATCTCTGGCTTTTAACTACTAAGTATCAATAGCATTCCCTCTCATCAATTGTTAATCTAGGCAATCTACCTCAGGGGATATTCTAACAGCCATGAATATCCCCTGAGGCACATTGCCTAGATTAACAACCATTGCTCTATTGTTTTTATCCTTTGTTGGTTTTGTGTGGGTGGTATTGCTGTTGGTTTCTTTTTGTCTAGCTAATCAAGCTCCTTTCCTTCCTTCTTTGTGTATCTTCTTATAGGGTCATCTACGAGAAGGCAAGTGCCACCTCTCCCTAGGGAATGCCATGGCAGCATGTCGTAGTTTCCAGAGAGCCCTAGAACTGGATCACAAAAATGCTCAGGCACAACAAGAGGTAAGAGTTGAATCTATTAGTATCAAACAACGTGGTGTGATTGGAAGAAATAGTGACTTAAAAGTCAGAACTGAGCAGCACAATTCACAATAGCTAAACTGGAACCAACCTAGATACCCTTCAATAAATGAATGGATAAAAAAAAATGTGGCATATATACACAATGGAATATTTCTCAGCAAAAAAAGAGAATAAAATCATGGCATTTGCAGGTAGAGTTAGAGAATGATAAGTGACGTTAGCCAATCCCAAAAAAACAAATGCCAAATGTTTTCTCTGATATAAGGAGGCGGATTCATAGTGGGTTAGGGAGAAGGGAGCATAGGAGGAATAGACAAACTCTAGTTAGGGCAGAGGGATGGGAGGGGAAGGGAGGGGGCATGGGTTTAGAAATGATGGTGGAATATGATAGACATTATTATCCAAAGAACATATATAAAGACACGAATTGGTGTGAATATACTTTGTATACAACCAGAAATATGAAAAGTTGTGCTGTATATGTGTAATAAGAACTGTAATGCATTTCACTGTCATATATAAATAAAAAATTAAAAAAATAATTTAAAAAATAAAATAAAAGTCAGAAGTGAGATCTAGTACTCCTTCTTCCATTAGCCACACTTGGGGATGATTTTAGTCTCTCTGATCCCCGACTTTCTTATCCATAAAATGGGTTCTGAATATGATTTACATTTTTTAAAAGTCTAAAAATTGAAGGGTTTCTGAGATATCTGAGAGAATAGATAGAAGCTTTAAGCAACTGATTTGAATGAGGTTAATTTTTTGTGTGTGTGGTGCTGGGGATTGAGCCTGGAGCCTTGTGCATGCAGTCACTCAAAAGTTTTGTTTTTCTTTTGTTTTGTTTTTGGTACTGGGGATCTAATCCAGGAGCACTTTACCACTGAGCTCCATTCCCAGCCCTTTTTATTATTTTTAATTAATTAATTTATTTATTTTTAAAATATTTTTATTTTTTGGCATAGATGGACACAACAAAATGCATTTTTTTTTTTTATCTTTATGTGGTGCTGAGTATCGAACCCCGGTCCCGCCTGTGCTAGGCGAGCACTCTACTCGGAGCCACAATCCCAGCCCAATCCCTTTTTATTTTTTAAATTGAGACAGGCTTTTGCTAAATTACTGAGATTCTCGAACCTGAGATTCTCCTGTTTTAGCCTCCTGAGTTGCTGGGATTACAGGCATGCACCACTATCCCCAGCTGAAGTTAAAGAGTTTGAGTGAGCCAGTTACGGTGGTGCATGCCTGTCATCTCAGCTACTAGGGAAACTAAGGCAGGACGATTGCAAGTCTGACACCAGCCTGGGCAAATTAGCAAGACCCTGTGTGAAAATAAAAATTTGAAAGGGCTGTAACTAAGTCATAGAACACTTGCCTAGCACAAACAGGGTCCTGGGTTTAATCCTCAGTATCCCCCCACACACACACTCACACACAAGAATTTGAGTAAATTCTGAACTGGGGAGGGATGTAGCTCAGTGATAGAACTCTGGCCTAGCACATTTGAGGCCTAGGACTGCCAAAAAAGTAAAAACAACACTGCTTATTGTAGTGGTGCACACCTGTAATACCAGCAACTCAGGAGGCAGTGGGAAGGAGAAGAGCAAGTTTGAGGCCAGCCTCAGCAACTTAGTAAGAACCTGTCTCAAAATTAAAAGGGCTGGGGATGGAACTCAGTGTAAATCTGGGTTCAGTCTCCAGCACCAGAAGTTAAAAATAAATAAAACATGTCTTAGTTCCATCTCCGTGTTTATTCAGTTTACCCTTGGATACATTTCATTGGTAATCTAAATTTTCTGCTTAGTTCCTGGCAATACATTGCCTTTATTTTGTATATGTCAAAGCATGACTCTTATATTCTTGCCTTAAAGTTTAAATTGAGATTTTTGTTTTGTTAAATTGTTTTTCTTTATTATTTATTTTTGGGCTTTTTTTTTCAGTCTTAGACTCAAAATTGGTGCTGGACAGGCACTGTATAGACACTGAGCTGTATCCCCAGCCTGAGGGTGAAATGCAGGCTTCAGCTTTTCTGTTAAGGAATGTTTGGCTCTGTCTTTACCACCTTGATTTTTGAAAAATCTCAGATTCTGATTTTCCTTTTTTTTGTGTGGTGCTAGGGACTGATTTTTTTTTTCCTTCAAAGAATAGATTCATCAAGGCCTTGTTGATTTTTGTGATTGTTATATCTACAACTTCATTAAAACTTATTATTTTCCGGTGTAGTTCAAGAATGCTAATGCAGTCATGGAATATGAAAAAATAGCAGAAATGGATTTTGAGAAGCGAGATTTTCGGAAGGTAAAGTACAATTTACCCGTTCTCACAACGTTCCCCTCTGTGTGTGTCTGTCCTGTGTTAGTTTTGTGTATGTGTTTGATATTGCTGGTTCCTTTCTGTCTAGCTAATCATGCTGTCTCCTTCCTTTTTTGCATATTTTATAGGGACATCTACAAGAGGGCAAGCGCCACCTCTCTAGGAAATGCCATTTCTCTGTGATAATTAAGAGAAATAGTGTGTTAGAAATAGTAAATTATTACTTGAATTTAGCTTTTGACCTGTTTTTTTTTTCTCCTAAAAAACCTTGTGTTTTTTTTTTTTTTTTAATTTTCTTAATTATATTTGGCTTTATGATAAAAAGCAAAGTGAGGGCTGGGGTTGTGGCTCAGCAGTAGAGCACTTGCCTAGCATTGTGAAGCACTGGGTTCTCAGCACCACATATAAATAAATGAATTAAGTAAAGGTTCATCAACATCTAAAAAAAAAAAAGCAATGTGAATTTGAGATTGTCCCTGTTATTGATAGAAGGTAGTATCCTAAAACTGTGGAGGTTGATAAAGAAAAAATAGTCTGAATTAAATATTGGGATTCGTTAATCCTTTTTTTTTTTTTTGTACCAGGGATTGAACCAGGGGCATTTAACCACTGAGCCACATCTCCAGCCCTTTCTTATTTTTTATTTTGAGACAAGGTCTCAGTTGCTTAGGGTCTCGCTAAATTGCTGAGGCTGTCTTTGAGCTTGCAATACTCCTGTTTCCACCTCCCAAGCTGCTGGGATTATAGGTGTGGGCCATTGTGTTCGGCTGGATAATTAATTTTTATTTTAATAATAAGAATTGACTTTAATTCCTGCTTTAATTGAACTTGTGCTGTAAATCACAAGTGGGGAGGGGCCCTGTTTACTTCTGTGTGTGTGTGTGTGTGTGTGTGTGTGTGTGTGTGTGTGTGTGGTGCTGGAGATTGAACCCAAGTCCTCATGCACGTGAGGCAAGCACTCTACCAACTGAGCTATATACCCAGACCCCCTCTTTACATTTTTAAACAGCGATATGACCTGTCACTACCACCATTTTGATGCCAGACTGTTGTTAAACCTTAGACTGGGGGCTGGGGTTGTGGCTCATTGGTAGAACACTCGCCTAGCATATTCGAGGCCCTGGGTTTGATCCTCAGCACCACATAAAAATAAATAAATACATACATACACACATACACATACATACATAAAGGTATTGTGTCCGACTACAACTAAAAAATGTTGGGGGAGAAAAAAGACTGTGTTGAGTTCAAGCCCCCCCCTTCCTTAAGGGCATTTAGAAATAATTTTCATTTAAGTTCAAAAGGTAAGATAGGTGGTTTTTAACCTTTTGGGGACCATCTATCAGGAGAGATTTTTGGAATCACTTAAGTTAGTAAGCTGAGCAGGGTGGTGCACACTTATAATCCCAGCTGTTTGGGAAGCTAAAACATGAGGATAGCAAGTTCAAGACCAGAGGAAGCAATTTAGTGAGACTCCATCTCAAAATAAAAAATAAAAACCAGGCATGGTGACACACGCCTATAATCCCAGTGGCTTGGGAGGCTGAGGCAGGAGGATCATGAGTTCAAAAACAGCCTCAGTAACTTGGCAAGGCCCTAAATAACTTTGTGAGACTGTCTCAAAATAAAACATAGAACTGGGAATGTGGCTCAGATGTTAATCACCACTAGGTTCAATCCCTGGTACCAAAAAGTAAAAAGAGGGGGGATATAGCTCTGTGGTAGAGGGCCCTTGGGTTCAATCCCCAGTACCACAACAGACAGGGGGGTGGGGGTGGGGCGGCTAGGGGTGGAGCTCAGCGGTAGAACACTCTCCTAGAACACAACAAAAAAAAAAAAGTAGTGAGCTCCATCCAAAGAAGGGGAGTTGGTGCTTTCTGTGTCAGAGGCTTAATGTTTGATAAAAGGGGATGCAGTTGAGAGCCAGCCATTCCTAACTCATACACTGTGAAGGTCTTTTATTTGGTAATAAATATATCTGATAAGCTTATGCAGAGTCCCAGTATTGACATCCCTCCCCTGTCTACTGGTTTTAATAATCAAGTGTCTTTGTAGTGTGATTCATGTTTGTTTTATGTGTGGGTTTTTGAAGAGAATTCTGCCTACTGTCACGTTTTCTGAGGTTTACATAGGCAAAAGCTTTGTCTCAGAAGGCAGTCTTTTGGGTTTCTTTTCTCTCTTACCCATTCTGGAGCCAGAATCCCGAGTTTGTGACAGAATCCTCTGTTTGTGACATCCCAGCCCCCCCACTGTAGCTCATGGTGATGTCACAAATGAAGAATTATGATCCTGGCAGGGGAAACAGATGAACTTGGAAGAAACAAAGATCTTCTTTGCCTGCAGCTGTCCCTAGTGGGGACATGGGGAGTTGGGGGGTGGAAAGTGAAGCATTGAACCTCCAACTGACACTCTCCATGATGAGTAGAGCCAGCTCTGCACAGACCTTTGTTCTTGTGAAGGCAAAAGGGTGTGGCTGCTGAAATTTTTACTGACTTCTTTATACTCTCCTCCTTTTTCTTGAGGGGGAAAAAGCACCACCACTCTACTTAATACCTAAATGTTCATTATTGTCCTTAGAATTTCCAGGAAAGTAATCTAGGCCACTGAAGGAGAGACATGCCTGTTACTGCTGTGTTGCTGCTGTAGAAAGTTTGGTGAACATAGTGTTGACCTGCTGCCCATGTTTTTTAATTTCTTCTTCTCTCTTTTCTTGTAATACTGGGAATTGAACCTAGTGCCTTGTGGATGCTGAATTATATCCCCAACCCTTAATTTCAGTTTTTTAATTGGTACCATTCATGGTTCAAAAACTAGAAAGTATAAAAAAGTATTCAGGATGAGTGTCCCTTTAAACTCGCCTTCTGTTTGCCCCATTCTCTCCCCACTCAGTTATCTATTGCTCTCCCCCTCCCAGTGCTGGGTGGGGATCAAGTCCAGGGCTTTGCACATGCTAATCAAGTGCTCTACCACTCAGCTAAGCCCCCAATCCCTATCCATTGTTCTTGGGTCTCCTTTTTGTTTTTGTTGGTGGTCTTCAGTATCAAACCCAGGGACTTGTGCTTGCCCATCAGATGGTCTGCCACTGAGCTACATCCTAAGCTCTTCTACTTTTTTTTTTTTTAATTGTTGATGTACCTTTATTTTTTATTTATTTATATGTGGTGGGATCGACCCCACTGCCTCACACATGCTAGGAAGCGCTTTGCCACTGAGCCACAACCCCAGTCCCTCTCCTACATTTTGTTGTACATAAATTCTTAGTTTTCTTCTTTTTTTGCATGAAAGGTGTCATTCATAATTCTCTACCTTTTTTCCCCCATTGAGTAGCTCTTAGAAATCTTTCCATAGTAGTACACGGAAAACTTCATTCTCTTTCAGAACTCCATAGTATGCCATTATATGAATGTTTGTGTTGATGTAATTTGAGTTATCTCTATTTGTAACTTTTCAGACTGCATCTATCTTGATGGGTATAATCAAGTTCTTGGAGGGAATGGGAATCCCTTAATTCTAAAATTCTTCTTTGAGTCAATTTTTCTCAGGGAGAATCTTCCAGAAATAGCAGCTATGCCAAAAATGAAAGCTAAGAGAACAAACTTCTAAAAACAGAAAAGAGGAATATATTGAGACCCTTTATGAGGCTGGGAGAATAAATTAATCCCAGCTTAATTGTGTGTGTGTGTGTGTGTGAGAGAGAGAGAGAGAGAGAGAGAGAGAGAGAGAGAGAGAGAGAGAGAAAGAAAGACTGGAGATTGAACCCAGGACCTCAAACATGCTAGGCAAACACTACCATTGAGCTTCATCCCCAGCCTTTTTTTATTTTGAGAAAGGGTCTCACTAAGTTGCTTGGGTCCTTGAAAAGTTTTGGGGATTCACTAAATTGCTGAGCCTGGCCTCAAACTTGTGATCCTCCTACCTTAGCCTCCCTGATCACTAGGATTACAGGTGTGAGCCACAGTCTCCAGCTGGATTATTATTGCTGTTCCTTGTTTTGTGGTTGATAGGCTAAGCCTGATGAATTATACAAAGTAGTAAATAATTATATTTGTGAGGAAAAGGTGGCTTTTGATCAAAGTCACTTTGGGTTTGGATTCACTGGAGGCAGCTTAGCATAGTGAGTAAGGCTATAGATTCTGGAGTCCTAGGATATCTTTAAAACTGACTCCTATTTATAATCATCTACTAGCTTTGGTAACCTTGAACATTAGCTCTCTGTTTCTTAACTGTCTTACCATTAAAGATTATGATACTAACTTACTTTATAAAATTATGAGGAGCCAGGAGTGGTGGCGCATGCTTATAATCCCAGTGACTTGGGAGGCTGAGGAGGAAGATCACAAATTTGAGACCAGCCTCAGCAATTTAGCAATGCCCTAAGCAATTTTGTGGGACCCTGTCTCAAAATATAAAACAAAATAGGGTTGGGGATTTGCCCAGTAGTAAAGCACCTCTAGGTTCAATCCCCAATACCCTCCCCCCCAAAAAATTGTAAGGATAAAACGGGTTAATATGTAAAGTGCTCAGTAAATGTTTGCTATTGACATTAAATGAGAGCTATTAACTGCTCTCCTCTTTTCAATACTTTGATTGAATGAATTAGGTATGTTTTTAAACTTCAAGCTGGCTAGGGGTGTAGCTTAGTGGTAGAGTGCTTGCCAAGCAAATGTGGGTTCAGTCTCCAGCATCACAAAAGAAAAATAAATAAACTTTGATATTACTTTTTTGCTCAACAGTGGATCCTGGGAACTTCTTTGAGCTTTTAATATGTTGCTGTGATTAAACTATAAAGTTAAAGACATTTCTAGAGTCTAAGATGAAGGGCCTCATTTACTTTCTTCTTCCCTATAGGTTGTTTTCTGCATGGACCGTGCCCTAGAATTTGCCCCTGCTTGCCATCGCTTCAAAATCCTCAAAGCAGAATGTTTAGCAATGCTGGGTCGATATCCAGAAGCACAGTCTGTAGCCAGGTATGCAGTGAGGCCATTTCAGAATTGAGCTGCCAGATACTACTGAACTGATGTTGGCTGGTTGCTCTTTATAACAGGAATTGTGGGTATGCCAGCTAGGGCTGATCAGACCTTCCTAGTGCATAAAGCCAAAGATTAGACCAAATTAGAAAATCCATAAAGTATATAGGATATAGTAGTATAACAGGTATTTGAGCTGGGTATGTGAAAGAACAGATTGTATTATGTGAATTTTGGGGTTTGCTTTGTTGTTGTTGTTTTTTTAAGTCAGGTTATCTTTTTTTTTTTTTTTTTTTTTTAGAGAAAGAGAGAGAATTTTAATATTTATTTTTTAGTTTTTCGGCGGACACAACATCTTTGTTTGTATGTGGTGCTGAGGATTGAACCCGGGCCGCACGCATGCCAGGAGAGTACACTACTGCTTGAGCCACATCCCCAGCCCCGGGTTTGCTTTGTTTTAACATAATCCTTTTCCTTCTACTCCAGGGGTTGGCAAACTCTATAAAGGCCAGATAGTGAATATTTGTCTTTGCAGGCCATAAGGTCTCTGAAAGGACTCATCTATCATAGTACAAAAGCAGCCATAGATAATACATGCATGAATAGGTACAGCTATGTTCCAGTAATATTTTATTTACAAAAGTCAGTGGCACTGAAAGGACATAAAACCCAACTATTTTTATTTTTTAGTTACCAGTGGGTTTTCTACTTTATTTATTTGTGGGGCTGAGGATTGAACTCAGGGCCTCAAACATTTCCAGGCTACTGCTCTACCGCTGAACCACAACCCCAGTCCTAAAACCCAACTCTTTTTTTTTTAATTTATTTTTTAGTTTTCGGCAGACAAAACATCTTTATTTGTATGTGGTGCTGAGGATGGAACCTGGGCCGCACGCATGCCAGGCGAGCGCGCTACCGCTTGAGCCACATCCCCAGCCCTAAAACCCAACTCTTTAATCTCTTTATTTTTTAAGTAATTTTTCTTGACAATTAAAAAAAAAAAGTCAAGGGGCTGGGGATGTAGCTCATCTGGTAGACTGCTTGCTTTGCATGCACAAGGTCCTGGGTTAAATCCCCAGCATCACACACACACCAAAAAAAGCCAGTGGCAGTGGGGCTGGGGTATGTAGAACACAGGTTTTTCTTGGCGTGCACAAGGCCCTGGGTTTAATCCCCATTACAAAAAAAGGAGAAGCAGGAAAAGAACACAGTGGTAGAAAGGATTTGCCCTCTGTCGTCTTTAGTTTGCTAACCCCTGTTCTAGTTTAAAAAGAATTGTGAGACAGAAATGCATTGATGCTGGGCACAGTAGTGCATGCCTATAATACCAACGATTCTGGAGGCTAAGATAGAAGGATTGCAAGTTTGAGGCCAGCCTCAGCAATTTAATGAAGCCCTAAGCAATTCAGTGAGAATTTGTCTCAAAATAAAAAGGGTTGGGGATGTAGCTCAGTGGTTAAATACCCCTGAGTTTAGTCCCCAGTATCCCAGAAAAAAAAAGAAAAGAAATGCGTTGGGCTGGGATGTAGCTCAGTGGTAGTGTTTGCCCATTGTGTGCAAGACTTACGATTTAATCCCAGCACCACACAAAAAAAAAAAAGTGTGAGAGTTGTATTAAAGATGAATATAAACTGGGTGTGGTGGCACACCTGTAATTTGGAAGGCTGAGACAAGGGGATCATGAGTTCAAAGTCAGCAGCTTAGCAAGGCCCGAAGCAACTCAGTGAGACCCTGTCTCTAAATAAAATATTAAAAAAGGGCTGGGGATGTGGCTCAGTGTTGATTGAGCACCCCTGGATTCAATCTCTGGCACCCACCCCCCCCCAAAAAAAAAGAATATGGTGGTCTATTTGGCAAGATTTGGGGAGAGTTCTTGGGAATCTTGACTACATTTTAAAAAGTTTTTTTTGTGTGTGTGTGTGTGTGCGCGTGTGTGTGCGTGCGCGCGCGCAAGGCAAACTTACTTCTGACAGAATGGAGTGCTATAGAATCTAGCTAGCAAGCAAGCCTGGGTAGGCAGTCCACCTATTTATATACCTAATACAGGGCTGCTCTTCATCCTGATTGGAGGTCTCAGGGATACAGTCTACACGATTGGCTAATTTTAAAATTAGGGCAGGCAGAGGGGAGGACTATAATTAAAATGGCTACAATTGAATCCACTTAAGGCTGAATACTCTATTTTGAAAATGGACCACCAGACTTTGTTCCTTACATTAAAATATTTCCAGTTCAAGGGCTGGGGTTGTAGCTCAGTGGTAGAGCGCTCGCCTCGCATGTGCAAGGCCCTGTGTTTGATCCTCAGCACCAAATAAATAAATAAATAGAATAAAGTTATTGTGTCCAACTACAAAATATAAATATAAAAATATTTCCAGTTCAATAATAACAGCTTTACATTTTAATACGTTTAATAATAGATATGTGATAAGGAAAAAAATGGCCACAAATTGTAGTAAATGGTCAGAATATTCCAAACCACAGCTAAACGTGACTCTTTCTGGCTTTTGCAGTGACATTTTACGAATGGATTCCACCAATGCAGATGCTCTGTATGTACGGGGTCTTTGCCTTTATTATGAAGATTGTATTGAGAAGGCGGTTCAGTTTTTTGTACAGGCTCTCAGGATGGCTCCTGACCATGAGAAGGCTTGCGTTGCTTGCAGAGTAAGTTCTAGGCATGCTAATCTGGATGGGAAAGAAAACTTCCTTTCACTTTTTAGATGGTTGGAGTACATGTTTAAATCACAAGGAATGTGATAGCCCCTCTTTACTGCTTTATAACGATGCTTGATCTTTTCATAGAAATTATTTCAGGACTACTTTTATTTACTTAAAGGTAAGTTTGATTATATGGGTCAGATCCTTTTAACATCTAAGTTTAGTTTTTGTTTTGTTCCTTTTCTCCTTAGTAAAGAAGTTAGTAATTCTTGGCAGGCGTGGTGGCGCATGCCTGTAATCCCAGTGGCTCAGGAAGCCGAGGCAGGAGGATCATGAGTTCAAAGTCAGCCTCAGCAAAAAGTGAGGCACTAAGCAACTCAGTGAGACCTTGTGTCTAAATAAAATATAGTATAGGGCTAGGGATGTGGCTCAATGGTTGAGTGCCCCTGGGTTCAATCCCCGGTTCCCCTTGAAAAAATAATTTTTTTTTTTTTTTTTTTTTAATTAGTAACTCTTTACTCTGGGAAATTTAAACCTGGGCAACAGTTCTCACTAGTGGTGTTTTTCAAATCTTGGTTTACCCTGTGCACTGTACTGGAAGCACCAGTGAACAAGTAGTCCAAGCGGTAGCCGTAGAGGCTGTTGTGGGATGCTAAACCCTGGGATCCAGAAATTGAGACTAGATTCTGTCCTCACTGTGCAGTGATCAGAGGTTTTCTGGCTGTGAACTGACCTCGCCTTGTTCATCTCTAGAATGCGAAAGCACTCAAAGCAAAGAAAGAAGATGGAAATAAAGCATTTAAGGAAGGAAATTACAAGCTAGCATATGAACTGTACACAGAAGCCCTCGGGATAGACCCCAACAATATAAAAACAAATGCTAAACTCTACTGTAATCGGGGTACGGTTAATTCCAAGGTAAGTACTTGGTCTAGGTCTTGGGACATATGAAGATATATATAAATATTTATTTTTTAGTTGTAGTTGGGCATAATACCTTTATTTCTTATTTATTTATATGTGGTGCTGAGGATCGAACTCAGGGCCTCGCACATGCTAGGCAAGCACTCTACCACTGAGCCACAACCCCAGCCCCTGGAGATATTTTTAAGGGATATCAAAGAGATCTTAGGAAATCTGCCCAATAAGGGTAAACCAGCTAAAAGAGGGAAGGATGTTTTGGAAAAGTATCTCAGCTTGTTAGGATCTATCTTCTGAAAGGCAAGCTTTTATCTTTTCTGTCGAGTTTAGAGGTACTTTAAAAACAGTTTGGGAGGATATTCCGAGTTTAGAGGTACTTTAAAAACAGTTTGGGAGGATATTCCCACCTGTTCTTTCTCAAGGTATCTTTCCTTCAGGAAGAGAATGGCTAGGGGTTTGGGATAATTTTAAGCAAGTATTACTGCTTCTTTTTGCTTAAGCAAGAGATCATTTATTTTGGGGGGAGTGATTTGGAGGAAATGGGAATATGAAGAAGTAGATTTTTCCTCTACTGTGACTCTGGTAACCATGTATGATTGAAAATGACCTGAGTATTCCTGAGACCCTTTACAGCATAAGTAGGCGTCTTGCTCTTGGCAGACTTCTAGTAGTTTAAAATTGCAGTCATAGGAGGATGGGGTTGTGGCTCAGAGGTAGAGCACTTCCCTGGCATGTGAGGCACTAGGTTTGATTCCCAGCACCATAGATAGATAGATAGATAGATAGATAGATAGATAGATAGATAGATATCCATTGATAACTTAAAAAAAAAATTTAAACTGTAGTCATAGCTGGGTGCAGTGGCATGGCATACGCCTATAATCTCAGTGATACAGGAGGCTGAGGCAGGAAGATTCCAAGTTCAAAGCCAGCCTGAGCAATTTAGTGAGACCCTAAGCAACTTACCAAGACCCTGTCTCAAAAAGTAAAACTGGTTGGGAATATAACTCAGTGATTAAACACCTCTGGGTTCAATCTCCAATATCAAAAAAAGGAGGGGCTGGGGATGTAACTCAGTGCCCTGGGTTCTATCCCCAGTACCACCAAAACAACAACAACAACAACAAAAACAAAACCACAGTCATTCCTTCTTTTTTCTATTGGCCTCTGAAAAAGTAGAGGGCAGGAACCATCCCTCCTGTTTTCCATGTTTGGTTGGATACTGATGTGGAGTGGTAGAAGTGGTTTATCATTTCAGATAAATACTTGGTTTGCATCACATAGTATTGAAACCAATTCCAAATTTGGTATCCTTAGCCTTCTGAGATAATGGCTTTTTCAGTGACCAAGAATACTTATTCACAAACAAAACCTAGTGTGACAGTTAGGGGTCCGGCATTGAGTTGCCCTCTTAGAATTTTTAAGCCATGCTCACAGCTTTTGGGCTCCCTTGGTCACCAAAGATGTGAAGTATGACTGCTCTCTCTCTCCTGAAGCTTAGGAAACTAGATGATGCAATAGAAGACTGCACACATGCAGTGAAGCTCGATGACACATATATAAAAGCCTACTTGAGAAGAGCTCAGTGGTAAGTGCCTCTGGAGGGTGGGGGAAGAGGGAGTTGCCACTGGCCTACCAGGGGCACTGCATTGTGGATGATGAAGCAGACCCGGGGATGTTGTGAGGTCATTTGGTCCTTCCCCCTGCCTCTAGGTGGGATTGTTCCAGCCCTAGACTATCTTTATAGACCTCCAGCGGAGGAGATTGCACAAGCTCCCTCAGTCTCCCATGCCTGTGTCTAACGCCCCTCACGGTCAGTAAGTTTCTTCTGATGCCTGACCCAAATTCCTTTTTGTTAAAAGTTTAAATCCATTTCCTTTGGAGAGTTTATTTTGTATTGTACACTTTTGCTCTAACTTAGCACAGTGCTTGGCACATAGGTGCTCACCCATTAAATGTTTTTTGTTGAAATGAATGTGTGGTGCTTGGAAGAGAGGAATAAAAGTATCTCAGACAGTTGAAGATTGTATTTACCCTCTTTGTTCTGGTTGAGGGAAAACAATCTTAGGGTTGAAAGGGGCTTAATCTGGCTCAGTCTCTCAGCAGTATAAGGAACCTCCTTTTGAAATATCCTTGAATGGGTAGTCTGCTGGGTGTTTTAAGCAGAGAGGACTCCCTGACAAGGTGATTTATGAACCTAGATTATGCCTGCCAGGTCCAGTGCCCTCATTTGTCCCAGAGGCTGGGTGCTTTCCGGCTTTCTTCTGCATCTTTTTATGAACCCACCAGAGGCTAGGATGGACCTCTCAGAAATTATTTCTTCTGGCTGGGTATGGTGGTACATGCCTGTTAATCCCAGCAACTTGGGAGGCTGAGGCAAGAGGATCATACGTTCAAGGCCAACTTCAGCAACTTAGCGAGACCCTGTCTCAAAAAGTAAAAAGAACTGGGGGTGTCGCTCAGTGGTTAAGTGCCCCTGGGTTCAATCCCCAGGACCAAATAAATAAATAAAATCATTTCTTCTTGCATCATATTATTCCCTAAGCAGAGAAGAATTTATGTCTTTAAAGAGTCTAAAGGGAGACATATTTGTTTTATGCCAGTCTTCCAACACCTACTCCATTCCTTATTATAAACTGTCAGATCCAAAGAACAGGTGCTGTTGTGATGCCTCATGAGTCACTATTTTAACTTCCCCTTGTCGTCACTGGTACAGGATGCCTTGCAGACTACCTCCCTTTCATTTTCCCAAAATTGCTGCACTTAAAATAAGAAAACTGATGCCATTTGTGTGTGTGTGGGGGGTGGGGAGGTTAATGAATTTTTAAGTGGATGACTAAATCCAAAAATCTAATTCCATGGACTTAGAGACTATAAAAACCAGCCCTCATTGCATCTTCTGCATTTTGGTGGCAGACAAAAGCAGAAGCTTTGGAAGACAAAAAGTGCCCTTTGACCCAACAAAAGAGTTGTTTTAACAGACACAAAATACTTTATACAGGAAGTTGTTCACTGCATTTTAATGTAAAATAGTGAAAAAGAAAAGGAGAATATCTAGTGGGAAGGGGTTGGCTGGATAGTTGACTCTGTATTGACCCAAGGTAGTGCTTTACAGTGTTTGAATAGGGAATGGAAGGAGAGCGGTGAATTCTTGATTTGTTAGAGAATGAAATGAAGGATTATTTTCTTTTTTGTATGTATACATTCAATAATAAGAAATCCGGTATCACTTTGATCAGATAGCTCCTTATCTTTGTGGTAGAACTGTCCTTGGAGTGGCTTTGCCTTTGAGATTTTACCATGGGGAGAGCATGCACTATTGGCATAGTTACTACTTGACAGCAAACCCCTCAATCAGCTGGGATTGTTTGGACATAACTAAAATTAGCTCAGGCTAAAACTTTACCAGAGGCCTAACCATTATCCCATTCTGTCTCAATTTACCCTTAAATTGGGGAGATGCTAGATGTTTGCTACATACCTGATCATAAGTGAGAGTTCTCTCTTTTCCACTAAAGGCTTATTTACTTTTCTACTTTTTTCCCACATTTAAAAAACTTTAAATATGAGGTTATTATTGAATTTTAAAAAGTGTGACATAAAATGTAAATCTCTGTAGTATGACTGTTCAATATGTTATGTCTGGGCCTAAAAAGTCATCAGGGTTACTTATTTGTCAGAGTACTCTACACCCAAGACTGTGTCAGTTCTCGGTTTTCTTTTACTTTTATTTCAAATTATATTACACTTCATTCTGCAAATTATTTCTCTGAGCTCTTTAAGTAGCATTTATACCGTTTTCGCCAATCATTGGGTGTTTGTTGTTTTTGATTGTTTGTATGCAGGAATGAGGATTGAATCCAGAGTGCTCTGCCACTGAGGTATATCCTCAGCCCTTTTTATTTTTTATTTTGAGACAGGAGCACACTAAGTTGCTTAGGGTTTTAGTTTCCTGAGTAACTGAGATCATTGGTGTGTGCCAACATACTTAGCATGGCTTTGGTTTTTTAAGGTCTTGAATCAAGATGTTTCCTGAAAATCAGAGATGCCTGAGATGTTGAGCTCTTTTGGCCAGCCATGTTGTTATGAGGTTCCCTGCCCTGGCCTCCAAGGCGAGTGGAGGTCTCCCGTGATTGCAAGATGTGCTTGGGTAGTAGTAGTACATGTCTCTTGTTGAGCAGCACAAATTGCACTGCATGATTTCTTCCCATTGCCCAGCTGCTGGTGTGTCTCTGGAACAACTGCCACAGTCTGTTAGATTGAGAGGCGAGTCTTGGTGCTGGTGACCTTATCAGGACATGGAAAATGCCACTTGCTTCCATGAAAAAGATAAAAGAGCTGGCAGTCTGCCTATTAAGTTAGATTCTTCCCATCGAGGCCCGGAGGCCCTTCTTTTCTTGTTTGCTATTGAAGTAGAAGCAAACTTGTGTTTAGAGTTTCCTTTTCTGTCACTTGACTTCCATCTCTCAGATTGACTGGTGTTATGGAAGCATTTGCCAGCAGCTATCACCTTGGACTTGATCCTACTAGAGGCTCACTAATCCCACTTCTGCCCTGGATCAGAGCTAGCCCTGCATGTTTATGGCACGAAGATTTCAAAGCTCTTTCATATTCTTTTTTTCCTCACTTAGATTCTTTCTCATGTGTGTTTTAGCTCTGAGTAATCAACTGGGCCTTCTCCTTGCCTTTCCTACAGCAGTCCTTCTGCGTCTTGGGTGGCTCTGTGTCATGAGGACCTTTTCCCCTTGATTACTGTCCACTCAGAGTAGAGCATCACTTTGCTGGTTGGGTGCAAGTGCCATGAGGCCTCATTTTTT
The DNA here is from genome assembly GCF_045843805.1 of Urocitellus parryii. Taxonomy (NCBI): domain Eukaryota; kingdom Metazoa; phylum Chordata; class Mammalia; order Rodentia; family Sciuridae; genus Urocitellus; species Urocitellus parryii. The sequence continues at coordinate 163,859,565 of NC_135537.1, read as the reverse complement.
TCTCTGAGGAACTGATAGCTAAATTTTTTTTTTTTTTTTTTTTAGATTAAGGACTCTGTTTCATGAAGTATCTTGCCAAAGTGTGTGTCTCTTGCTTGAGCCATGCCTTTTCCCCTAGAGACCATTGCTATCTATGTCTGAGCACTATTGCCCTGTACTTCCTTCTCAGTTACATGGACACAGAGCAGTATGAAGAAGCAGTGCGGGACTATGAAAAAGTGTATCAGACGGAGAAAACAAAAGGTAACCTGGTACAGAGCATTTGTTTCTTTGTCAACTATGTGGTCTTATTTATAGGCCCTAAAACATAGACACAAGGCTGTTTGATTCCTGCCTCAGGGGTGTATGTGGAGCTTATTTTAACCTCCACCAGGAGGAAGTGAACAGAGGTCCTTCCTGGTTGGGGGCTTGGGCACCTATGTTTTGGTCCCAACCCTTCCTTGTTACTTTCACTTCTTTTTCTGTGTGGTGAAGCTATTGTGAGGAACCTAAGTTTAAGATTTTTCTTTTTCTTTTTTTTAATATTTATTTTTTAGTTTTAGGTGGACACAATATCTTTATTTTACATTTATGTGTGCTGAGGATCGAACCCAGTGCCTCGTGCATGCTGGGCGAGCACTCTACCACTGAGCCACTACCCCAGCCCAGTTTGAGATTTTTCTTAGTTTCCAAAAAGAAAACATCCTAAAACCCCTGGTATAATTAAGTCTTCTATTTCCAAGGCAGCTGGGCTGGGACCTGGAAAGGGAAACCAGAATCACATTTGTCTATTGATGCCACATGTCTCCCTTCAGAACACAAACAGCTCCTAAAAAATGCACAACTGGAACTGAAGAAGAGTAAGAGGAAAGATTACTACAAGATTCTGGGAGTGGACAAGAATGCCTCTGAGGATGAGATCAAGAAAGCATATCGGAAACGGGCCTTGATGCACCATCCAGGTTAGAGCTTGTGGGAGAGGGGCATGCTGGGAAGAACCCTACAGGCAGGCACACAACCTTGCTCCGTCCTGGGGGCACCTTGAGAGCGTCTTGAGTAGGAATAAGGGGGTTCCAGAACCAGAGTCCAAAATCAGAAATGATGAAGTGGTCTTTTCTTTTAAACTTTGTTTTCTTGAGACTTTAATTTCATCTGAGTTTTGTTCCTTTTAGATCGGCACAGTGGAGCCAGTGCCGAGGTTCAGAAAGAAGAGGAGAAGAAATTCAAGGAAGTTGGAGAGGCCTTTACCATCCTCTCTGATCCCAAGAAAAAAACTCGTTATGACAGTGGACAGGACCTGGATGAAGAGGGCATGAATATGGGTGGTGAGTTGATTGGGGCATCTGGGATGCATCTAACACCTATGGAACTTTGACAGCTTTCTAAAGATGCTCCAGAGGGAGAGTCTATATGTAATCAGTTCATGACAACACAGTAATTTGTCAGCCTTCCCTTGATGAGTACCTGTGTTTCAGGCACTGTGTTGAGCCCTGCAGATGAATTAGGTTGGTTCTCTAATGTCTAGGAACCCACTGTCTAGGAGGTCACAAATGGATGGATCCTGGGCCTAATCTGATCCTTAGTCTAAGCAGAATAATAAACATAGACTCAAACAAAAGCAATCAAGTACAGCAGTTCACAGGGTGCAGGGTGGGCTCTAAGGGGGTGGTGAGCACTATCAAGGAAAGGCTTGGAAGTATAGAAAGTGACCCCTTCAGGGATCTGTAAGAGGCTTGGTCTGGAGGATGTAAGGATAGGGTGCTAGAGGCAGGCAGTGAGTGTAAGAGCAGCAAGTAGCTGGATCAGATCTCAGAAGGCTACAAGGGTTATATGCAGTAAGGAATAGCCGAATGTTATCTCCCCCCCACCCCACTGCAAAGTATGTGCTGTTATTTGTGTGTGTCATACATTCCTGTAAACCCTCAGAGATCTTAATTCCCAAAAAAAGACTTAGCATGAAGAAAAGTACAGCTTTTGTCAGTGTGACTGAAGGGCTTGATCAGAGATAACAGTGGTCCTGAACTGCCCATAGCACACAGACCACCTTCTGTGCTACCAACCCTTTGTCTTCAAATAAGAAAGTCTATTATAGGCCTGGGGATGTGGCTCAAGCGGTAGTGCACTCGCATGGCACGCATGCGGCCCGGGTTCGATCCTCAGCACCACATGCAAACAAAGATGTTGTATCTGCCGAGAACTAAAAAAATAAATAAAAAAGAAAGTCTATTATAATTTAAAATGAGAATGATGATGCTATGTAGATAATCCTGAATCCTCTCAAGTCAAGGTTGGAGTGTGCGTGTGTTGCTGTTTACCAGTAATAAACATGTTGCTCTGCCCTGAAGTTGAAAGGATCTAAGCAGTCAAAAGCTATTGAAGTGGTGGGGTTGTGGCTCAGCAGTAGAGCACTCGCCTTGCATGTGCAAGCCCTGGGATCGATCCTCAGTACCACATTAAAAATAAATAATTAAATAAAATGTATTGTGTCCAACTACAACTAAAAAATAAATATTTTTTTTTTAAAAAAAGACAGCCATTGAAGTAGGGCTGGGATTGTGGCTCAGTGGCAGAGCACTTGCCTAGCATGCGTGAGGCACTGGGTTTGATTCTTAGCACAGCATATAAATAAAGATACATTGACAACTTAAAAAAAAAAAGCTATTGAAAGGTTTTAATTAGAAGTACTGTGGGCTAGATTTAGGCTTTAGAAATTTACATGTGATGATAGTGAGGAGGGAGGTGAAGGAGGATAGAGATTGAAGGAAGACATGGAAGTAGTGTAAGTAGTAAAGGTATGGAGAGCACAAATGGCAGATGGTGGCAGACTCAGCAGGAGTTGGTTGCTGATCAGCTGTGTTTGGGAGATGGAAAGGATGTAAATTGAGTGATTTTGCTATAGACGATTCGGGACCATTCACTGAGCCAGGACACCCGGTATAGAGGAGGGTGTCACAGATCTTGCTCTTAAATTTATTTGGATAGCATTGAAATGATAAATTTTAGCCCTTTCAGTAGCAGCCCTAACATTGTAGGGGGCTGTGTTAAGTGCAAATGGCATCTTAAGTTGCTCAAGGAGACTGCCTGTGGAGTGGGTTGAAGCAGAGAAAGCTTTCCCTCCGGATCTCTCTTGGAAGGGGATGGGAACATGTCCTTGGAGCAAGAGCAGGCACTGTTTTGCATGGGGTGGGCAGATTTGCCAATCTTTAGGCTGAGGTGTTGGGAAAGGAAGGAAATGATACTTTAAAAGTATGACTTGGAGACCTGTGCTCAGGGTCATAAGTTCCTTTTCAGATCCTTCTAATTTTTCCCCATTTTGTCCCTTCTATGTTTCTTGCCAGATTTTGATGCAAACAATATCTTCAAGGCATTCTTTGGAGGTCCTGGGGGCTTCAGCTTTGAAGGTGGGTATGCCTGCTGCCCTCAGAAGTTCCCAGTTTACAAGCCAGCAATTAGGCAGCTCTTTGGATCAGAGGTGCCCAAGAGTGGGGGCAATTGAATCCTGCAGGACGTCTGTCCACACAGGTGTTGCTGAGGGAGAGAGATTGGTTCTCAGACACATCTTTCCTTGGGACTATTAGCAACACATCTCTGCAGGATCAGAGAGGAAGTTGCCTTCTACCAAGGCTTCACTGCAAGAGTAGAGGTGTTCAGAAGCTATATACATAAAATGGGCTCACAAATGGGGTGTGACTCAGTGGCAGGGCATTTGCCTGGCATTGGTGGTGAGGCCCTGGATTCCATCCCCAGCACTGCATGTAAATAAAGAAAATGCACTCACATGTTCCTCTGGCACCCTGGGGCTGGGCAATTTTAAATTCTTAGTTTCTTTGTTTGAGTTTGAAGCAACCCTTGAAGACTTTTTCCATTATCAGAGAAGTGATCTTCCCTAGAAAGTCCACAGAGCCAACTAAGAAGCCCTTCTTTTCCCTTTCAGCCTCTGGTCCAGGGAATTTCTTCTTTCAGTTTGGCTAATGAAGGGCAACCACCAGATCCCAGAAAATGCAGACTCACTCAGTTCAACCTCGAATGTGGACACAATTCACCTCCTTCCTTCATCATGTCTCTGTGTACTTAGAGCAGTTTCGTTTTCTCAGTTGGATGCCTGTGTCTGTGAGTGTGGTGAAGGAAAGGGAGCCAGCGCCCAAGACTGGGGAGGGGAGGGAGGTGGGGGGTGGACAGGGAGGCGGCTTGTGAATTTTTGTTGTACTGTTTAACTTTATTAAAAAAGGAAAAAAAAAAGAATAAAATAAAATGTTTTGACCCTTTCTGGCCCTTTGCTTTGGCAGCTGCTTTATGTCCCTCCACAGCCTATGGGCCATAGCTGAGCCACCAGCCTGGAACTGACCTTGACACAGACTTGAGGTCCTGCAAGCTACCCAAGCCTGGTAGCAGATGGTGCTGCTGGGTTCTGCCTAGTGGTGGTTATGGGGAACTGAGTTCAGAATGCATGTTCATCTTATAATGAGACGGCCAGTAGTCACTAGAAGCTGTGTCTAGAACACAGGAGTGTAGGTGGTGTTAACCTGGGTCATGTGATTCACACAGGCGCTCTCAGTTCTTCTTAGACATGGAGATGAGAATAAAACCTGCCTCCTAACCTCCAGACTCATGTGGGTCAGGCAACTCCCAGGCCTCATCTCTGGCATTAGACTCACATGGTTGGAAATACTATTCTTAACTGCCCTTGGCCTTCTGCATTGGTCCCCTTTCTGGTGTGAACACAGGCTGAGGAGAAGCAGCAGTATGTGTTGCACTGTTCAGTCCAGCTTCCTGTTGAGGTGAGAAGCCTCAGGAGTTCTGGGCAAACACAAGAGGCTTGACTGAAGCTTGTTTTTGGTGCTCTGATAATCTCAATGGCCAGGGAGAGGCCTTGAGCCAGAGAAAAGACTTGATTTCTTTTCTAAGCTCTGCCTTTACCCCCTTTGGTGCATGGGGCAGTAGTGAAGTGATGGCTGAGTTAGGCCTGGGAAGTTTCCCATAAACTAAGCTGTAGGAGACTACTGAGTGTTAAATCATCCTTTGTGTTTTAAAGTAGCAGTGACTTGAAGGTAGACTCTACTAGAGAACTGGGGAAAACCCATACTAGGAACATTGGCTCTTGCAGAGAGATCTGATCAGACTGGTCTTGGGACACCTGTGGGCCTGATGCCCTAGTTAATGGAGGACAAGAGGTTTTGTGCTCCACATCTCTCCTGGTCAACCCCCACGTTCTGTATGAGTCTGAGGCCAGCCTCTCTCCTTTCTGCCTCCTCATGAAAGCCAACACTGTTCAGTTGCCCAGCCTTACCACAGCTGTGCCCAGCCAGCAGCGAGGAGACAGGACCGATGGCCCCAAGCTGTGGGACAAAGCCAGTCCTAATATACCCAGCCCTGGATGCAGGAAAGACTGAGCTGGGCATAGAAGGGTGAGAGAGACTGCACACAGCTAGGATTAACATGATTTATTTCATTATCAGTCTTACAAGTTGACGAGGCTGGGCAAAACCCAGATAGTAACTTAAATCCAAAATACTCTGTTGAGTGACAACCTGATTAGCAAGGTCCTGTTATTGAGCAGAGGGCAGTGAAGGCACTCCAGGAACCAGAACCCATGGAGCAGTGTTAAAACCCCTCAGAGGCAGCAGGTGGGGTTTGCCTGGCCAACTAGAGGTCCCCTCCATTGGCTCTTGGTACCCAGTAGCCTCCTTTAGAGAAGGCTCAAAGGCCTCCAGAGGCACCAGGGAGGCAAGGTGGACTGAGCCCAGCAAGGCTGGAGCTCTCCCCTGCTGTGTCTCTGGCCTCTATCTATCTCCTTGGCTATGCAGCAGAGCCACACCACTGGGAAGGACAGCCAACTCAACCCCTTCCTGGGGTGGGACTGGGAGGTGGCAGCTGCTGCTGAATCAGTTATCAAACTGTTACCTAGTTATAGGATAAAGGAGACAGGGACTTAGGACCAAAGGTGGGAGGTAAACCCCTTTTTCTACCCTGGCAAATAATCCCAGGGGTTACAGTGATTAAGAAATGGGATCAAAACCCAGGGGCCCAGGGCACTCTTATGCCTCCCAGGTGCTGTGCTGCGAGTTCTGAGCCACCTTTTAAATAAAATTCCTGTTCACTTGCTTTTATTAAAAGAAAAAAAGAAAAAAGCCCGGGGATCCTCCTCCTGTGGCAATGGGCCCCAGACTCCAGCCCCACTGTCTTTGGTCCTTAGCAGGGCCTGGGCTGGGGGCAGGGCTGGCCAGTTCCTGGAGGTGGGGCAAGGTGGGGTTCTGACTGGCCCAGCAGCACAGCCTTATCAGCTTTGATCCAGATTCCTGAATGGGGTCAATCCACCCACCTTGTGTTGAGACTTGGTGTGTTAGAGGGGAAGAGGGCAGACAGCAAGGGAGAGGCAGTTATTTTACAAGTTTTTTAAAAAGTTATATGTAAGTTAACTTTGAGTAAAAAAAAAAAAAAATCTTACCACATGGAGCACATGTAGCCCTCTCCTCCCCCTCCCTTCTAAAGAGTGAGGAGCACACTGTGGCACAAACCCTCAGATGATGATGCAGGACTGCAAGGCGCCCCCCTTCCGGCTGCCGTGAGTGGGCACAGGTTTACCCTTCCCGTAGTATCCTGTGAAGATGGTCTTGACCTCCATCTTCTTGGCCAGACTTAGCATCCAGCGCCCACTGCCCAAGGAGTAGAGCTTGCCCCGGGTAAGGTCACCCACCTCCTCACCACGGCTGCCCCCCTTCTCCTGCCGTACAATCTCTAAGAGGTCAATGCCGGTCTGCACGGCCTCCACATCGGCCGCACAGCCAAGGGTGATATGAGCGCGGCTCCCCCGGGGCAGGTTGTCAGAGGACAGCTTGTCCACGTCATCTGGCCACAACAGCAGCTCCTGCTCGCTCAACTCCACCCGGGCCCCAGCTGTCTTGGGTGTCACAAAGAGGGCAGAGACGGTTAATGTGAAGGCCTTGCCGTAAGATTTCTTCACCACCTAAGGAGAGTGAGAAAGAGGAGCCCAAGCTAGAGGGACAGCTGACCAAGGGTGGGTTACTCCTGGAGGAAAGGTCAGCTTAGCAGATGTGATCACAGCGGGTAGAGGGCTACATATCTGCCACAGATGTGTGCAGCTGCAGCGTGTGGCAAGCAGGGTGCAGGCTGACAACCACAAGGTGCTCAGAGGCAGGAGAGCAGGGGTAGAACCAGACTGGTATGCAGACCTTGTCCCTGCTCACCAGTTTCAGGGCTTTGAGAGAGCTGTTGAGCCTCTCGGTTTATCCACCTGTAAACCACATAATACTAGAAGACACCTCAGGGTTAATGTGAGGACTAAAGGAGTGACCAGGTGCAGAGCCAGGGTCCAGGTGCACAGAACGTGCCATTGCTCTTCCAATTCGCCTCAGTCTAGGCTTAGGCTACACCATGGGGCAGTGATCAAAATCTGCTCTGTGTACTGTGGTTTCCACCCGCTATACATCAGAGTATATCTGATTTCTTTAAGAAACTTCATTTCGTCCATCTGACCTGACCATAAAATCTAGTTTGCTCACAAGCCTCTGTTCCAACATTGTCTGGCACGTAATAAGTGCTTAATAAATAAGGCTGAATGAACAAATGATTAGATACGGTAGTGATAACTTATATATTCAGTCACTCTATGCTATTCAGTTAACTATGCTAGAGTTCTGGAAACAGGGGTGAACAAAATTAAGAACTTCTGGCCCCAGCTGCCATCTGAATAAGAGGGCACCAGAAAGCAAACATATAAAATAGTTATGTTAGTCTGGGCACAGAAGCGGGAGAAGAACAGGGATCAGGGAAGGTTTGGCAGAGAGGATGACAGTAGAGGAAATGGGGAACCAAGTTGTGCAGATCTGGTGTTTCAGGATCACCATATCTGGCTGTGGGTGTGCAGTGCTATCTGTGTGGTGGTGAAGGATCTAGAACTCCTAAGCCAATGAACTTCACCACGCTAAGCCATTCTCTCTGGGGCAAGGCCAGGCCTCAGACCTAGACAAGAGCCTCAGTGCACCAGGCTACCTGGGACACAGGACTCAGCCATTAGGACTTAACATGGGTTCCCCACGAATCCACAGAAGGAAAAGATTCATGGGTAGGCCTCAGGGACAAATGCACAGGCGAGCTCTTAAGAACTCTGGTACCTGAGGTCTACAGACGAAGCTTAGGAACAGAGAACTGAAGGAGGGGAGGCCATTTTTCTCTAGCTGCTGTCTGGGTCTACTCCCTGCCTGGTCACACTGCAGCCCTGTTCCCCTGGGGAAAACTCACATCCTGCTGACCGTAGTCCTCGGCCCCTGCGGCCTTTCCGTATTGACAGAACTTGGTTGTGCAGTGCAGCACTCCAGGGGGTCTCTTCCCAAAGTAGGTGATCAGATCGATCTTCTCTTTGTGCTCATCCCCCGAGATAACTGCCGGACAGAGAGGGAGTAGTCAGGGCAGCAGAGCATACCAACACCCACCAGGGAGGCCCGGGGGACCAAGCTCCATTCCGCATAAATTCTAACAGTCCACTACAATTCATTCATTCTTGAGTTGGTCAAAGTCATGCCAACTTTAGAGCTATAAAAAGTACTTAAGGGCTGGGGATGTGGCTCAGTGGTACAGCACTCGCCACATGAGTAATGCCCTGGGTTTGACCCCTGGCACCACAAGAAGAAAAACAGTGTTTAAATTCCCCTCTTTTTATACCACGCAGAACTTTACATCTCTTCCCCCCAAAATAAGGCATCTAAAACTCAGGGAAAGCAGCACAGGCCAAAGAACGCAGATCCACCAGCAGCACGCCTAGCAGGGGAAAGCCATGAAAAATGAGGTGGGGAAAAAAGAGGGTCAGGAACATTACGAGACACTGGAGAGGGCCAGAGTAGACACAAACATCTGCCGCTGCGAGCCACTGGGCCTGGGCCAAGAGGTTGACCCTCCTCTATCAGTCCACCCCAACGATGAAGGTCACCATACACCCCAATTTCCTCAGGACCACTGAGTAACAGTAGGACCCCATTTCACCCAGGGGCTCACTTATAGAGCAGTTACTTGGTGCCCATAACAGCACACCCTGCGGGCTGTTTGGGAGGAGACCTTGCAAAGGGGTTAGGGCAGGAAGGGTCCCCGGGTATAGCAGGATAACATGGCTGGCAGACACCACGAAGGGTGAGTTCATTTCCAGACTCCAAGCTTTGTGGGCTGTCCTCAGAGTCATGACCTTTAGCCTGCTGGTTCCCAGAGGTTAATCCCTGTGGGCACTGTCACCCTCCTTGGGGGTAAAGACCTCTATTCTGAGAGCAGGTCTTATTCCCTGCTCATGACATTTCTCTTGCCAAATGCTGGACAGAAAAGCATTCCAGTTTTTATAGTACCAGCAGCTTCAAGCCACAGCCATGCCCAAGCAGGACCCCAGCCCTGCCTCTCCTGGTTCTCCCTGAAGCTCCTCCAGGGAACAAGGCCAACTCTTGCCAGGGCTAGTGCAGGCATGTTTCCTGACAGGATCCAAGCTTTAGGAGCCCAGAAAAAAGTTCTTTGAGAACCCAACACGGACACAGAGCACTCACCCCTGAGCAGTAAGGGCTAAGTAAAGAAACAGGTTATTTCAAGTATACAGAGGATCTAAAATTGTGGCGAAGGTTGTATCAGAATTGGTTTAAAGTCACAGATAGATTATTGGGTGACACAGCCCTAGTAGGCCACTGCAGAAGAATGAGGCCCACTTAGACCCTTTCTTATCCCAAACCTACCCTATCACTAGACCTGAGAGCCCTTGCGAGGACAGAACCCTGCTGGCGTGGCCAAGGTCCAGGGCTCCAGGTAACAAATCCCATATCCCTTCTGGGCCTGTTTCTCCTCCATCTGGAAAGCAAAGGATTTGGGACTAGGTGTGAGACTTGGTTCTCTGGAGCCATAAGATGTCACAGAGGTTCGGGGTGCACAAGGTGACCCTGGATGATGTGGACAGGTAAGTCATAACAGTCCTAGTTATAATTTTTTTTTGCAGCTTAGGATTCCATGTAAAATCTTGTTTTGGAACATGGTTCTGCTGCTAAAAATGAATTTGACAACCCTGAACCAGATTCTCTGTCTCAGGTTACATTACATGGTGGTATTTCCTGTTAAAACCTACATCCAAGACAGGGGCTGTGACCTGATCCAGGCTGGGAGAGAGGGACTGGGGGAAACAGAGGAAAGGTGCTCTGGACAGTGCCTCCCACCGTAAAATTTTCACCCTGCATCTACTATTTGTGTGTGTGTGTGTGTGTGTGTGTGTGTGTGTGTGATGTATGTGTGTGCTTGTAAGAATAGGATTTTTTTCAAGTGTGAACAGAAACAGAACTCCTGCAGGGCAACAGGGGACCCAAGAGGGGTTGCCCTGTTCTACTTCTGTTCCCACTGAGGCTACTCTGTTAAGTGCCCACTTGCTTCTGGCTGGTCCAGGGCAGCGTCCATCTAGCTTCCCCATCTCACCCGGCCCTCTGAGTGGGGGCTTATGAACAAGGAGATCTGCGCGGAGTTGAGCGTCCCTGCCTCCCCGCCTCTGTCCCCCATGCCACCTACAGTGTCGCAGCTCCTTCTTGAAGGCCTTGTGGTTCCCCAGCTCCTCCAGGAAGACCTGGCCAACTTTTCGGAGGATCTCAGAACTCTTACTGGTCAGGAACCAGCCGAAGTAGAGTGGCAGGAAGTCCTTCTCCAGCCCAGGCTTCAGCTTCTTCAGATCTTCGGCTGACAGCTGCCACTGGTTCTTCTCTTTGAGCTGGGTACAGTCCAGCCGCCACGCCGTCTTGGGCTCCACCAGCACCACCTGGTACTGGTACTGGTCGGCCAATTCAAAGAGCTGCTCCAGGCGCTCTGGCTCGTGGTTGGTGTCGTCTAGCACAAGCACTCTGATGTTTCGGCGGCAGTAGGCAGCCAGGTCCTCGTCCAGCCGCTTGTACTCCTCGGAGAAGGCTCCTCGGGCGCCGGGCGTGATCTTGTAGGCATCGGCAGACACCATCTTGGTGCCATCGTGGTATTTATCCACAATGACCCGGGACAGCGTGGACTTGCCGCTCCCTGGCAGCCCTCGCAGGATGAAGAGCGTCTTGCACTCGTGCAGTGCGGCCACCGTATCCTCATCCTGAAGGAAGGGAAACTGCAGCTCGGGCTTGTCCTTGGCCCCGGAGGATGACATCTTTCGAAAGAAGATCTTGGGCAGGAATGTGTGGCTCTTTCGGGAGATGCTTCTGTTCTGTGTAAGGAGGGAAGGGATGTCAGCCCAGGTCTCCTGCAGCCAGCCCAGCAGCCCCTTGTCTCTAGCCTAGGTCTAGGGAGAAGCCCCGGCTCAGGAATCTCTGGGCCTGACTTGAAGCACCCTTGGGTGGTGGGTGCCTTCCCCAGGCAGACCAGTGGTGGCCTTTTTCTCCCTGTAGGTCTGTGTGGCACAAGAGGGAGTCTGTCTGACGCTCCCTAACCTCTTACTCTCCTGGCCTCAAGGATCATCCACTGCTACCTCTCTGAAAGGGACACTTGGTGGAAGTGCATGCAGGGGAGGCTGGGGCCTGTGCATCCAGGCCTGGCCCTAACTTTTATATTCCTGGCACCTCTTAAGGATGGATGTTCCCTTTGGAGGCTGGGGACTATGTCTGGGCAAAGACACAGCTGCCCTGGCTGTGTGTGTGCGCAAAAAAGAGTGTGGGGGTGGAGGAGGGTCACCCAAAGACCGCCTCCCTTCCCCCAACAATGGCAGCAACAGATAATACTCTCTTGTCTGATATGGGGGGACAATGGTCCCACAGAGGGCTAGTGGGGGGCAGGGCAGGAGAGCACTGGACAAAGGGCCTCATTCACTGCCTACCATCTCCTCCTCTGCCCTCTTGCAGGCCCCCTACAAAGTCGAGGTCTTTGTGCCTGCTCTAGGACTAGGAGGCACAAGACACCTGTGTTCAGGATCTAGTTCTGCCCTCCATTTTGCTGTGTGCCAGCAGCACCTCTCTGAGCCTCTTCTTTTCCTGTTTGCTAAAAGCAACAAGTGACTAACAGTTTTTACTGTAAATATCTTCTCCGCACTGGCTCTGCCTCCCATCTGCATCCTGAGAGATGAGGTGGCCTACTATTCCATCAGAAGGGGACTTGGACAGGCGCAGTCAGCAATCTTGGGGCGCGTGGGTCCTCTAACCCAGACCCAGGTCCACCCTCCAGCTGGGTGTCCCCGGGAAGCAGCAGTTGCTGCCTTTCCCAGATTCTTTCCTCCTAAATATCACCGTTTCCCTTCTCCATGGGGGTGCGCGTTCCCCCAAGCTTCCCCCTACCTTCGGGCTGCCCTGGAGTCACCAGAAAGCTGGAACTCAACTCCGGAACTTCGGGTCCTCATTTGCATAGCACATCCTCCCAAGAATCCTCAAATACTCTCGCTTTCCGTTACCATACCACCCGCCCCCCGCGCCCAGCCCGGCCCTCTCTCCCGTCCACACGTCAGCTCACCATGATGAGTGGGGGGCGCCTCCGTCCCGCCTTTGCACGCACTAGCTCTCCGGGGCCACCCGCCTGCGCGAGGGACACGGCGTCTCGCGGTGACCCACCCCGGGCCCGGCCGCTTTACATAGCCCGGGGGGCGGGGCTTCGGCCGACCCTCTGCGCAGGCGCCGCTAATCGAAACTCAAACCTCCCTGGGCGCCAGGAAGGAGCTCCAGGCCCTGCCTCGCGCAGCTGCACACCTGGGCTGCACCTGCGCCCCCGGAGCCACCGATCGGCCTCTTCTGCTTAAACATGTTAATGATTAATTCTGCTTTCTTTCTTTCTTTCATTTTCTTGTGCTGGGGTGTGAACCCAGGGCCTGGTGCATGCTCTCACTGAGCTAGTCCTCAGCCCCCATTAATGATTAATTCTTGAACTAGGGACCTAATCACCTTTCCCCAGCAGCCCCATGGAATTAGGATTCAGTGAGAGAGATAGGGTCTAAACTGCAGAATAGGATCCTGTCTTTAAAATTGGATATTTATCGTGCATCTTTGCATTTATTCATTGATTTTTGCAACAGTTCATTAAAACTTGATCTGTGTGGTTGGGGTGTAGCTTAATGGTTGAGCTACTTGACTAGCATACAGGAAGCCTTGGGTTCCATCTCCAGCACCGCATTCAATCATAATAAAAATTTTAAGTGGGAGGAGGCTGGGGCTGTAGCTCAGTAGTAGAACGCTTGCCTAGCATGTGTGAGGCACTGGGTTTGATCCTCAGCACCATATAAAAATATATAATTTTTTTTAGTATTTATTTTTTGGCTGGACACAATATCTTTATTTTATTTTTATGTGGTGTTGAAGATCAAACCCAGGTCCTCGCGCATGCTAGGCGAGCACTCTACCGATGAGCCACAACCCAAGCCCATAAAAAAATTTTTTAAATGAAAATTTAAAAATTGTTGAGTTTTTGGTCACTGCAATAAATTTTTGCAACCACCTCACATTTTCTGAACATAGTCCTGACTCCGATTCAGCAAAAGTCAGCCTCATCCCTGACCCAGGACCACCGTGGTAAAGGAATTACCCTAGTTGGCCAACTGCTCAGCCGCCACCTCCTCGGTAAAGCCATTGAATGCTTGGATTTTGTTTCTTTGCACTCATAATCCTCAGGTCAGTCCTGGAGGCAGGTTCCTTATTGTACAGAGGAGGAAACAAGCTTCAGTGATTTACTTGATTGGACCACCCAGAGGTGGCAGAGGTGGAGTCCCTCTGCAGCACCTACTCCCAGGCTCCCCTGCTATTCTGCGGCAGAAACCATCTCTCTTCCTCTGGGTCCTTAGAGCAACTATCAGCACCAGCATTCCCTTCGTTCCCTTCATTCTGCTTTGGGGCCTAGTCAGCCCACAGTATGATTGCTGATGATGGCTGAGGCCTTTCCAGCCAACACTGATCCTTCCTGTGATGTGGTCTTCCAGTCCTGCACTCAGTAAGTCCTTACTGGGTGAATCAGAGGCTAGGAGCTGGGTACACACACCACTACTCCCAGGCCGTTCTCTTTTCCTTCTCCCTTAGAACTTTCTGGTTTCCAGTCTAGCACGGTGGGGTGGCACAACCCGGGAGGTTATGGCAGGAGGATCACTAGTTCAAGCCCAGACTCAGCAAGGCCCTAAACCACTTATTGAGACCCTGTCTCAAAATTAAAAATAAAAAAGGGTTGGGGAGGGGCTGGGGATGTGGCTCAAGCGGTAGCGCGCTCGCCTGGCATGCGTGTGGCCCGGGTTCGATACTCAGCACCACATACAAAGATGTTGTGTCCGTGGAAAACTAAAAATAAATAAATAAATATTTAAAAAAAAAAAAAAAAGGGTTGGGGACATAGCTCAGTGGTAAAGTGTCCCTGGGTTCAATCTCTAGTACCAAATAATAATAACAACTATAACTTTCTGCTTCTTCACCTGAGATTCTTACTAGCACTTTTCTCATTTCTTCCATGAGGCCTTCTGAAAATGGGTGGGAGTGAGGAGACAAAATGATATTTAGGGTTTGCAAAAGTGAAAGATACATATTTAATGAGAAATTAGTGATAGAAAGAGGTAGAGGTGACCTGTGGGAACCTGTTTCCCATCTCCCCCCCCCCCATCAAAAACACATCTCAGCTTGAAAATCCAGTTAAGAGAGTCATGGCCCTCGAGCACCAGCCTCCTGCTAATGCCTGGTAAGGCAGGCTTCACTCTACTCCTTTTCCATTTCTTGGGCAATTTTTGTTTCCTCCGCTTTCACTTCTTCTTTTTCTTCTGTTTCCCCCGGTTCTTTCTCTCCTGAACTTACTTCGGAAAGTCTTTTCTCCAGTCTTTCTGAGGCCTTTGTGCTTACTTCTCCTCCGGAAATCTCTTGGTCTAATTCTGAAGGCCGCCTGTAAATTTCCCTGGACTCTCTCCTGTCCACCTCCAGCAGCGTCCTGCCCTCCGACACTCTCCTGGAATCTTCCCTGAAGCTTCTTATGGCTTTCTCTGCCTTCTGTCTCTGAGAATCGTCCTTGAATTCCTCCTCCTCGGTGTCTCCGTCGCTCTCCCCTTGCTCCCTTTCCCAGCTCTTCATCACCTTCTTGGTGTCCTCCCTCCCTTTCTTCCCTTCCTTCTCCTTCGCCTCCACTGTTCTGTCTTCATTCAGGGCAGGGGCCTCTTCTGAAAAACAGCACAAAGAAGGGAAGAGAGGTGAAAGCCTGGTCATCACTACGTCTGTGGAGGCCTTTGCTCCTGAGAATTTTCACATGCTCCTTCCCCCGGTGTTGATGGAGCCCTTCCCAAAAGGAGGAAAGGGGACCCTCACTCCTTGATCACGCCGCCCCACGAGGCAGCATGTGAGGGGCCAACACCCTTCCAACAGGAAACTGCACAGTGTTGGGGGAATCTGCAGTCGAAGGACTCCAGACCCGCAAAAGAAAATCACACGACGGTCACTGCAAGTACAGAAGAGTCGAGCTGAAGGTAGGATGGTCCAACCCAAGAGCCTGTGTTCTCTTCCCTCCCTTCCCTGTGGAAAGTAGCATAGGTGCTGGGAAATGACAGCAGATTCTTTTCTCCACTATCCTCCTTCATCCATATTCTCTTTGTCTCTGGGAAGTGTATATATATATTTTTTTTTTTTTGGGGGGGGACTGGGAATTGAACCAGGGGTGCTTTAGGGTAGTTTACTCCTGAGCTACATCCCCAGCCCTTTTTAATTTTGAGACAGGATCTCACTAAATTGTTTAGGGCATCGTAAATTGCTGAAGCTGCCTTTGAACCTGCACTTCTCCTGCCTCAGCCTCCCGAGCCTCTGGGATTACAGGTGGGTGCCACCACGCCAGGAACATATTTATCATTTGTTAAGAGGGTTCCTGTAAAAATATGAAAAGGCTGCCAGCAGCAGGATCAGCTAGAGAGCTGCTGTTTTATGACCAAAGGGATTCTCACTCCTTGTTTTTAACAGTTACAGAGAAAAGTCACCAATCCCCTCCTGAATCCTTCATTTTCTTTCTGGAAGCTGCTGGGTTCCCAGCCACAGGACTGAGGCTCTCTGCCATTGGAGGTGAAAAGATAAGCAATGCTGCCACCTGCTGTTCTGAGAAGGAAGTGCCAGGAGTGGCCTTGGCCACAGTGTCTTCAGCATGAGGACCCCAAAAGACACTTTCCCTAGTGTGCAGCCTGCAGAAGGGTGGAAGGGCTGCTTGGAGCATCTGCCATTTCCCATCTGCCCCTTCTCTTTTCACATCTATCACTCATGTGGCTTCTTAGAGCAGCTCTGAGGGCTGCTGAGGGGATTCAGCTGCCACGTGGCAGGCGCCAGATAACAGAGCTGTCACGGGGCTGTTCTGGTGTCTAGAAACCTCTTGCTGCTATGACCTGGAGGACCAGAAAGGATGGATCCTTGGAGCCTGGAGGGTGTTAGCCAGGAATCTGCCCTGGACTCTGTCCTCCTGGACCACCGCCCCCACCCTCCACTGCAATATGGCTGAGGTAAGGGGCGCACTTCACAGACGGAAGCAGATAGGCCATCTGTCACCAGAAACAGTG
Organism: Urocitellus parryii; assembly: GCF_045843805.1. Lineage (NCBI taxonomy): Eukaryota > Metazoa > Chordata > Mammalia > Rodentia > Sciuridae > Urocitellus > Urocitellus parryii. The sequence goes on along the minus strand of NC_135537.1, from coordinate 163,843,115 downwards.
TGGAGCCATGGTAAAAGCACAGATTCCAAAGTCAATATTGAAAGCCACTGTGGATTTTTAACCCCACTGCCTCTGTGTCCTCATCTATAAAATTAAGCTGAATAGACTTTTTTGGCAGTGTTTTGGGATGGCCAGGGAGTCAGTGCATACAGAGCCCTTAGAAGAAGGGTTGGCCCAGGGAAGGCCCTGAACGGATGGAGATCAGCTGCTACTCTCAGCCCAGTTCCTCTGGACGTGCCCATCCTGTGCCTCCCTTCCCTCACTCCTTCCCTGTGGGCAAGGGCAGCCTGGAGACAGAGGGTCACAGACTGCCACTCCCTGCAGCCTTCTGAGAAACAGTGCTGTCAGGCCCCGCTGTTAAGCAAAACAGTGGCCTCTGCACTCCAGCCTCGCAGGAGCCCCCTTGCCTGGAAGTGCCACCATGCACAGGGGCGAGAGCGCACAGCAGAGGGGACTCTGAGCGCTGACAGGATGGGTGCAGAGCCCCACCCACAGTGGGCCCAACCCTCCCCCGTCCTCTGCTAGGGAAAGGCTGTGGCTGGGGGAGCTGCTGGAAAGTGTGGCCAGGACTGCTGGGAGAGAAGACCCCGGGGGACACTGGAGTTGCCCTTTGGGGGTTCCGGGGACGCACCTTTGTCTTTGAGCATCTCCCTGTAGTTAGTTTTCTTCAGTTCTTCCACGATGCCCTTGTTGGCATCATCCAAGGCCTGTGGAGAGCAGAGGGGCTGGTGAACGCTCTGAACCCCTGTTTGCCATCTGCATCTTTTCCTTTCCCTTCCCAAGCCTGGGGACCGGAAAGCAGGGCTCAGGCAAAACCCCGCCACCCTGGGTTTCCTTCTGCACCGGGGTTAGTGCCTGAGAAACACGCGGCTGGAAGTCAGCCGATTCATTCCTCCTGGGCTTAGGCATGTAATTGAGAGTTCGGTTGGTCTGCTAACTTCTACCCTTTTACCTAATGCCACTCTTGGCTTCACTCAATGTCCAAGCCTCTAAGCACTCAGCAAGGTAGCCAGCCGAGGAGGGGATGAAGGGCTGAGGCTTCAAAAGGGGCTTCCAGGACATGTGCAGTTTCCTTAGCTCAAGTTCAATTCTCAGGGCTCAGCCTGTGTGCTTTCTCTCTATTTTGTTTTGGAAGTGCTGGAGATGTCGCCCAGGAACTGAAGCATGCTAGGAAAGTGCTCTACCCCTGATCCAGACCCCCAGCCCAGTTTTTTTTTTTTTTTTTTTGTAAAATGGAGGTCTTGAAGGTCTCAAGACCTCCCTATGTTTGTTGCCCAAGCTGGCCTGGAGTTCCCGGGCTCAAATGATCTTCCTGCCTCAGTTTCCTGAGTAGCTGAGACCACAAGCTCATGCCACTGTGCCCTGCCTGTGCATCTTCGGCCTGCCTCCTCTCAGGGTCCCACTGGTCTGCCCTGTAAGTTCCTGCCCAGAGATGCCAATCCAGGTGGGTGAGGGATCAGGTTCCTGGTCCCATGAGAAGTTGCTAAGAGCCAAGTAACTCCCTTCAAATTACTGCCTAGCCTTCAAGGTGACCTCAAATCCTCTTGCTGGGAAAGCCTCCAGCCTGCCTCAGGGAACACTGGGCTCTCATTCTGAATTCCCCTGGTTCCTCATGGTGCTGGTCACACACCAGGGTTTGTGATTTTGGGTTTCTTTGCACCCCCACCCCCCACCCCAGGGTGCTGTACCACTGAGCAACATCCTCAGTCCTTTTGATTTATTTTTTAAATTAGTTTTTTAATATTTTAAAAATGTTTTTTAGTTGTCAATGGATCTTTATTTATTTACATGCAGTGCTGAGAATTGAACCAGCGCCTCACACATTGCTAGGCAAGCACTGTACCACTGAGCCACAACCCCAGCCCCCTCCTTTTGATTTTTTTTAAATTCTGAGACAGGGTTCTCACTAAGTTGCTTAGGGCCTTGCTAAGTTGCTGAGGCTGGCCTCAAACTTGTGATCCTCCTGCTTCAGCCTCCTGAGTCACTGGGATTGCAGGTGTGCGCCACTGCACCCAACTGGTGCTTTTGTTTGAATCTTCCTGCTGACACAGTTTCTTGTGAGCCAAGAGCATAGCCAGACACCTTTGGCCTTGACAACCAATACTGAATACTGCTCAGTAAATGTTTTCTGAGTTGAATCGCCATGCTGTGTGCTTGCAGGCTGTTCACGCAGAAAAGAATTAAGCAGGAGGGACCCTGCATGTGAATTGTGAAGCAGAGGAGCACGTGGCAGAGCTTTAGTGACCTGGGTGCTCTTCCCCCAGAGTTATAGGCAGGATGTGTACTACAGCTGTCCCCTCAACAGAAGGACGATGATGTGTTGCCCTGGGGTGTGTGGGAACAGGGGACAGCCTGGGACCCGTGGGGCCTGTTGGGAATGATTTCTTGCCAATAGCACAACTGGCCTAACTAGCCTCTCACAAGACCCAGTGTGTCAGGTCACTTCTCTGTCATCCCTGCCTTCCAGTCCAGCTGGCAGGCTGACCCCACCCTGCTGCCTTCGTGACCCCTACAGCCCCTGAATCCAGGCCCAGCGTCTCCTCTGCGGGCCTGAGGAAACCCTCGGTTTCCTCCAGCTTCACTTCAGGCCACAGGCTGTCACATCCTCAGTGTTCTTGCCTGTTGGCCTGTGCCCTTATCTTTGCCTGGAATGTTCTAAACTCTCCTTCACATGGCTAACGTCCACTCAACCTCAGGTTTCAGCTTGGATGTCCCTTCAGGGGGCCTGACTTAACCGCTGCCATCCAGAGGCAGCCATGAGGCCCTGCTCCAAACAAAAGTGTTAGGGTCCCTGCTCCTTTCCCAAGGTCCTGCTGCTGAGGGTGGCTGAGAGCTGCTTCATGAGTAGGTCAGGACAATTCTAATAGGGTGATGTGGACTTTCACAGGGACATCGAGGGCTGGGGAAGGGAGACGTCACCTCAACCAGACCAAGGGGTCAGAGAAGGCCTCCTGATGGGACAGCCAAGCTGAAACCCGAGGTTGAGTGGACGTTAGCCAAGTGAAGGTGAGTTTAGAACATTCCAGGCAAAGATAAGGGCACAGGCCACGAGGCACAGGAGAACCTGCTCGGGAAAAGTGGGGGCTGGTTTGGGCTGAAGCTGAAACGCAAGGGGTGGGGTGGGGACTGGCCTGCTTGGACAGCACGAGAGCCACAGGGTGGGGAGAGGCCACCAGAGGCTCTTCCACCTCCCAGAGAAAAGCCAGGACCCTTCTCCCAGACACTGAGAACCAACAAAGGGTTGAAACAGGAAAAAGAGGAATTCACACTGTACTTCCTGTTGTCTCTTGGATGAGGTGGCAATTTTCAAACTGCAAGTCCTAAAATCGGTTTAGTAGGTCTCAGGCGGCATTAGATGAAATAAAATGGAAAGCCAGATATGATGGCATGTGCCTACAGTTTGGGCTGCTCAGGAGGCTGAGGCAGAGGCTTGCTTGACTGTAGGAAGTCGATGCAAGGTTGGAACACAGAGTGTGCATCCCCCTGTATCTCTCTCTCTCTCTCTTTCTCTTTCTTTCCTCTCTCTCTCTCTCTTTCTCTCTCTCTCTCTCTCTCTCTCTTTCTCTCTCTCTCTCTCTCTTTCTCTCTCTCTCTGTTTCTCGCAGTACTAGGGATTAAACCCAGAGCCTCACACGTGCTACATGCTAGACAAGTGCTCTCCCACTGAGCTACATCCCCAGCCTTTTTTACACTTGATTTTGAGACAGGGTCTTGCTAAGTTGCTGAGGATGGCCTTGAACTTGGATCCTCCTGCCTCAGCCTTTTGAGTAGCTGGGATCTAGGCAGGCATCCCTGTACCCAGATTGCCCCTGTCACTTTAAAAATAAAAGACAATATGAAATATAAATGCACATCGTACACAGGGGAGGTAAAAATGTTCTGTAAAACTTTTTCTGTTTTTTTGTTTGTTTGTTTGTTTGTTTCAAATGATGCACATGAGGTTGCTGAGGGGTTTCATGGTAGGGACAATGCACAGTGGCAACCACACCTGCCTAGCAAGTGGATAATAAGCAGCTATGAGCGGCCAGCTGAAAAGGCTGAGGGGAGCCCCAGCCCCACTGCCCACTCCCAAGGCCCAGCTGGGGGACCAAGGCTCACGCTGATGATGGCCTGCTGTGCCTCGTTGTTATGGACCAGCTTCGCTCTCTCCAGGGCCTTCTCAAAATTGTTCACAGCCGACTCGAAGTCTCGCAGCTTCACTGGAAAACAAGGGGGAGGCACAGCACAGGGAGATTGTGATATTTATGTCGAAAGGTGGAGGCCCTGACCTGCTAGCCACACCCAGGGCCTGAGAAGCCTGAGGGGCTAGATGGAGTCAGCCCCAGGGCATGGGCAGCACCACTGAGATGCCCAGGCCCATCTCACCCGTGAGGACTGGAACTGACAGGCCTGAGCCTTAGAATCTACCCTTCGGAGGGGTCAGTGAGGGAGGGAAGGGGTTTCAGGGTAGGGACAATGCACACATCATGTGTCTCCAGGGTGGTGGACACAACCCCATCCCGTTCCATCTTTAGATTTTTCTAGAAGAGGAAATCCATACTTTTAAAATGGTCAAGTTTTTCACACTCTGCCCAAGCCAATGGGTGCAGTGGCCCATGACTGTATCCCGGCTACCAGGACAGACAAGGCAGGAAGATCACAAGGTCCAGGCCAGCCTCAGCGACTTAGGAGACCTTATCACAGAATTAGAAATGAAAAGGGCTGGGAGCTGGGCGTGATGGCACACACCTGTCGTCCCAGTGGCTCTGGAAGCTGAGGCAGGAGGATCGAAAGTTCAAAGCCAGCCTCAGCAACTTAATGAGGCCCTAAGCAACTTAGTGAGACCCTGTCTCTAAAATACAAAAAAGAGCTGGGGATGTGGCTCAGTGCCCCTGAGTTCAATCCCAGGTATTCCCCACCTCACCCCCCAAGAAAAAGAACTTCAGTTCAGGGAGGAAGGAAAAGCACTAACCAGACAGGGTCCAGTTCTTCACACAGATGCTTCCCCTCCCCATTAATGGGAATGGAACACAAGGTCATTTTACTATTGAGTTACATCCCCTGTCCCCAGCCTTTTATTTATTTATTTTTTAAATTTGAAACAAGTTCTCACTAAGTTGCTGAGGCTGGTTTTGAACTTGCAATCCTCCTGCCTCGGCCTCCTGAGTAGTGGGGATTATAGACAAACATCGCTGCTTTCTTTGTAACTGTGCACACCCAAGATTCACTCCTTCCCAAGTACTGCCTTGGGATTCAGGGAGGAAGGAGGACCTGTGTCCATAAGTCAAATTTTATTTTATTTTATTTTATTTTTTTAAAGAGAGAAGAGACACAGAGAGAGAGAGAGAGAGAGAGAGAGAGAGAGAGAGAGAGAGAGAGAATTTTTTATTTTTCAGTTCGCAGTGGACACAACATCTTTGTTTGTATGTGGTGCTGAGGATTGAACCCAGGCCGCACACATGCCAGGCGAGCGCACTACCGCTTGAGCCACATCCCCAGCCCCATAAGTCAAATTTTAAAAGGAGATCCAAATGCAATTCTGAAAATATGCAGAGTCACAGTAAGTGAGGTCAAATATCTATTTTTTTCAAATACACATTAGAGATGGAGAATCAGTATTCATTCAGAGACAGTGGTACATTCCTGTAATCCCAGCTACTCAGGAGGCTGAGGTAGGAGGATCGTAAGTGTGAGGCCAGCCTGGGCAACTTCGTGGAACCCTGTCTCAACATAAAAATATAAAAAAGGCCTGGGGATGTTAAGCACCCCTGGGTTCAATCCCTGAAAAAAAAAAAAAGCTTGAGGGGCTGGGGTTGTGGCTCAGTGGTAGAGCGCTCACCTAGCATGTGCGAGGAGCTGGGTTCGATCCTCAGCACCACATAAGAATAAATAAATAAACAAACAAACAAACAAACAAATAAATGGTATTGTGTCCAACTACAACTAAAAAAAAAAAAAAGCTTGAGTAAAAGATACCTGGCAAGCAAGAGTCAGTGGCTTGATACATGGACACTGTTACCATGGTTTGGATATGGTTTAAATGTCCCCCATAAAAAAAATTAAGATGTTAGGAGCCCAGTCCCAGTGTGGTGACGCGGGAGCTTAAAGAGGTGAGGCTTGGGGTAAGGTCACTGGGAACCCTACCCCAGAGGGATTAAGGCGGTTCTCAGGCAACTAACTATTTGGTAGTTTTCTTGAGAAAGTTGTTATCAACCCTTGAGGATGGCCATGTCCCCCAGTCCTGTGACTTCCTGTTTGGCAACACGATTGCTTGTCCAGTATGTGCTTCTGTCGCTGCAATATGCCATGAAATGATACAGTCAAGTGAGAAGCCCTCACCAGGGGCTGGGGCTGTAGCTCAGTGGAGAGCACTTGCCTAGCATGTGTGAGGCACTGGATTCCATCCTCAGCACCACATAAAAATAAATAAATAAAATAAAGGTATTGTGTCTATCTACAACTATAAAAAAAAAAAAAAAGAAGAAGAAGAAGAAGAAGCCCTCACCAGAGCCCAGCCAATGCCAGTGTCAGGACCTCAAATCTTCAAAACTCTAAGCTAAAAATACCTCTTTTCTTTATAAAGTAGCCTGTCTTAGGTAATTTGTTGTAGTGATGTAAAACTGACTAATAATTTGAGGATGGCATGATGCTATGTTGGTCTGCAGCTCCTTGCTCTTGAGGTATCCCTAATCAAACTTTGCTTAAACCAAGCCAGCCTGAGGGTGGCAGCTGGGCCTGAAGGCTGTTCAACTCTGAGCCTGTTACCTTGTGCCTGTGCCACCAAAACGCTGGCGTTCAGCTGCCACTCAATGTCCCCTTCTTCCTCGGCACATTGCTGAGACTTCTCACCATAATTCTGAGCCTGCCAGCCCTGGTCCAGCTCCAAGTAACAGCGGCCAATCTCATGGAACAACCAGGTCTTCTCCAGGGTAGTTTTAGCCAGAGGAATCTTCTCTTCCCACCTGGTGACATGGACATGAAAAACCAGGGTCATTTTCTTTCCTTAAAATTCTGCTATCAGCCACAGGAGACCAAGGCTTCCTGCTAGGTGACAGAATAAGACTCATTCTTAACCTTCAGCCCAGGTGTGCAGTTAATTAGCATTAACATATTTCAAAACTACTAAACTATTTTGGTAATATCGATGGAATGGGAGGGGCTGGGGTTGTGGCTCAGTGGTAGGGTGCTTGCCTCACATGTGTGAGGCACTGCGTTCAATTCTCAGCACCACATATAAATAAATTAATAAGATAAAGGTCCATCAACACTAAAAAATATTTTCTTAAAAAAAAATCAATGGGATCAAATTTGGCATAATCCCGGAAAATAATGTTTAAAAGTAGCATGTGAGCTAGGCCCGCACATGTAATCCCAGCAACTCAGGAGGATCACAAATTCAAGTCCAGCCTCAGCAACTTGGCAAGACAATGCTCAAAACAAAATAAATAAATAAATAAAAATAGCTAGAGATGCAGCTTAGTGGTAAAGCACCCTCAGTTCAAACCCAGTACCAATAAATAAATGAATAAATGAAGATAGCACTTGAAATAACATCAAAATAATGTTTAAGGGGGCTGGGGATGTGGCTCAAGCGCTAGCACGCTCGCCTGGCATGTGTGCAGCCCGGGTTCGATCCTCAGCACCACATACAGACAAAGATGTTGTGTCCGCCGAAAACTAAAAAATAAATATTAAAAATTCTCTCTCTCTCTCTCTCTCTCTCTCTCTCTCTCTCTCTCTCTCTCTCTCTCCCTCCCTCCCTCTCTCTCTTTTTTTTAAATTTTTTTTAATATTTATTTTTTTTAGTTCTCGGCAGACACAACATCTTTGTTGGTATGTGGTGCTGAGGATCGAACCCGGGCCGCATGCATGCCAGGTGAGCGCACTACCGCTTGAGCCACATCCCCAGCCCTCTCCCTCTCTCTTTAAAAAAAAAAAAAAAAACACAAAATAATGTTTAAGAATTTTAAGTACCTATGAGAGAAAAATCGGCACAGAAAAAAGACCAGCATGAAAAACAAAAATACCAAGTAGTGGTCTTTGGGTGGTGGGTCTAATATTTTCTTCTACTTTTCTCTATTTTCCAAATTAATATTTAACAATAAGCACCCTTTATTATAAAACAGTTTATTACAACAAGATACCAATGGGTGGGTAAACACTGATCCTCCTCTTTCAGCCACAGACACCAAAGGCTATCGGGAAACTGAATTATGTGGAAAGAAGGTAACTGGTAAACAAGTCTTTGGATCAAGCAACAGGGCCCTGAAGGTCTATTTCTCTCCAGGAAGGGTGGGTGAGCCCAGGAAGCAGGTTCTCCCAGGTCTGGGCCTCCCCCAAGGCTCCCTAGGACTAACTGCTAGCCCCTGCCCCAGAAGCTAACTAGCCCCAGGGCTGGACATCAGAGTCTGGCAGTCAGGCCACCTGGGGAGTTCAGATACTGTCCTCGGTGAGTCCACAGGACCACACAGTCACACAACAGCCTCAGAGGAAGTCTCAAGGGTCGCTTTGTCCATGTTTCTGAACTGCCCAAAGGTAAGAATCACCTGGAGTGTGGTTAAAAAAGAATTTCTGAAGCCATGCCTGGTGCCAGACACCTGTAATACCGTGACTCAGGAGGTTGAGGCAGGAGGATTGCAAGTTCAAGGCCAGACTCAGCAACTTAGGGAGACTCTGTCTCAAAATAAAAAAATAAAAAAGGCTGAGGATGTGGCTTAGTGGTAAAGTACCCCTGGGTTCAAGCCCCAGTACAAAAATAAAAATATCTGAGCCTCAATTCTGACTTGTAGAATGAGAATTTTCAGCAAAGAAGCCAAGCCAAGGATGTGGGAATTGAACCCAGGGATGTGTCACTACTGAGCTAAATACTCAGCCCTTTTTAATTTTTTGAGACAGAGTCTCACTAGGTTGCTTAGGGCCTCACTAAATCACTAAGGCTGGCCTTAAATTTGTGATCCTCAGCTTCCTGGGCCACTTGAATTACAGGTGTGCACCACTGCACCTGGTGCCCAGTACTCTTAGACCTAACAAGTACTCCAGGTGATTCTGATCACTAGGAAACCGTGAGAAAATGCTGATTCTATTCCATAAATTCTATGAATTTAACTGAGGAGGCTCAGAGCTTTAAATGGTAGAGTACCTGCTTTGCACATGCAAAGCTGTGGCTTTGATCCCCCCCCCCCACACACAAAAAGATTGGCTTGCCAATCAATCGTCACCTAGCAGAGCCAGGAGCCAACCCCCATCCCTCTTCTGAAGTCTCCTTGCCTGACATTCTGGCCCCAGGCTAGAATCCCCACGTGAGGGCAGGAAGTCCCAGCCCTGGTGTGGGGACTGATCACTCACGTGTCAATGGCTTGCTGGAATTTCCCAACTCTGGCAAAAACCCTGCCAATGTTGTCAAGGGCTCTTGATTTTGCATCAGGAAGGTCACTGTGGGGAAGAAGCAAAATAAGCTGTTGGCGAGAGATGAGCTGTGACAGGCACCACAAAATAGGAAAAAAAAGGCAAAAGCAGGGCCCTGGCCTCCGGGACTCAGGGTTCCAGGTGGAGACTCTGATGGCCTTTATCAGCACCTTCCTGGAGGGTCATCAATCAATAACTTTCAAAGATCCCCTCTGATCCAGCAATTTCCCTTCTCAAAATTTACTTCAAGAAAATAGTGTGACAAGATCATTCATTAAAGTGATGATTATTTTGGAAACAATCTAAATGTCATCCACGCTCTAACAATGGCAATTTTTAGTGATGAAAAAAAGTCCGTGATACACTTAGTTAAAAAGTCAGATTACTGGAGCACAGACTTTGTATGTCGTCCCACTGTGTTAAAAAACAGTGCAGCTCGGGGCTGAGGCTGGGGCTCAGTGGTAGAGAACCCAGTGTGAGGCACTGGGTTCGATTCTCGGCATCGCATAAAAATAAATGAATAAAGCAAAGGTCCATTAACATTTAAAAAAAAATAATAATGCAGCTTGAAGCATTTGCTGTGCTCTGAGGGTGCAGCAAGGGAACAGGATGCAAAATGCATCCTCCCCTCCACCTCTGCAGGGAACACAGCACTGGGATTTTTTTTTTTTAGTGCTGGGGATCAAACCCAAGGCCTTGTGCATGCAAGGCAAGCACTCTAGCAACTGTGCTATATCCCCAGCCCAGCACTGTGATTTTGACCCCGTGAAATTGATTTAATCCACAGAACTGAAAGAGAATAGATGTGTGCTGTTTTAAGTTATCAGAAAAAAAAAAAGTGGACTCTTTTTTTTGGTACTGGGAAATGAACACGGGGACACTTTACCACTGAGCCACATCCCCAGCCCCTTTTTATATTTTAGAGACAGGCTTTTGCTGAGTTGCTTAGGGCTAAGTTGCTGAGGCTGGCTTTGAACTCACGATCCTCCTGCCTCAGTCTCTGAGCTGCTGGGATTACAGATGTAAACCACCGTGCCTGGCTCTCATTTTTTTTTTTTTTTAAACACAGAAATAATTGCTTTTGCTTTGAAAATCCTGTGCATGTGTATATACACATTAGCATGTAGGTAAGCACAAGAAAAGGGACCAGAAGGACACTTTCTAAGGAGACCCAAGGGAAGTGAGCAGAAGGGTGGGGGGGACTTTCAAGCTTTACCCTCAGTACCACCCAGTTCCCAAACAAGCCAACGTGGTAGTGCTTGTGTAAAACCGACTCCCTCCTGGGCCTCAGCAGCTGCAGGCTGGCCTGCTCAGTATGGCATTGGCTCTCCATGAGTCCTGGCTCTCAGCCCAGCCACGCTATCTGTGGTTCCCCAAACCACCCATTCTCTCTGCCTAGGGCGCCCTTCTCCTTCCCCCGGCCCACCCTGATAACCCACCTGTCTTCTCTGAGGTTCCCCACCCACAGTGCTCCTGCCTGCCCCTCTCCTTGGCCCCTCAGCATCTCTGCTTGGTCTCCCCTCCCCGAGCAAGCACTGTGTCATGGGATGATGCACAAACACACTGTCATAGACGAATTTATCCCTGATATTAATATGTAATGAGAACTCACAGCTATGAGGAGGCCAGCAACCAAACCTACAAGCTTCAGGGAACCAAATGAGAGCTGGGCTGGACAATAAGGGGCTCATCAGGAAGGGGCTGATTAGAATGGGGGACAGAGAACACACTTATAAGATCAGTGCTTCCGGGTGAGGCCGGTTCCTGGATGTTAGAAGAAAGAGCATTGTTAAGGAACACCTCTGTTTACTTAGTCACTTCCACACACTTGCTAGGTGCCTATTATGTAGCCCCTTCCAAGGTCCAGAGTCTAAGAGGGCCAGGTGTGAACAGTGAGGGAGGGAGGAACCAGAAAGCCTCCTGGGCTTCTTCCCTGGGGCAGTGAGAGGCTCTTGGGTTAGGGAACCTCAGAACAAGAAGTTTGGGGGGCTGGGGATGTGGCTCAAGCGGTAGCGCGCTCCCCTGGCATGCGTGCGGCCCAGGTTCGATCCTCAGCACCACATACAAACAAAGATGTTGTGTCTGCTGAAAACTAAAAAATAAATATTAAAAAATTCCCTCTCTCTCTCTCTCTCTTTCTCTCTCTCTCTCTCTCCTCTCTCACTCTCTCTTTAAAAAAAAAAAAAAAAAAAAAAAAAAAAGAACAAGAAGTTTGGGAAAAAGAAAACAGGCTCTTATTTGGCCATATTCATCTGGGACATCCAAAGGGAAATGCCTTGGAGTCAGTGGACAGGCAGGTCTTGGCTTGGCCAAGTGTGGCAAGAAGTAAAGATGTGAGTCACTAGTGAATGGTAGCTGGTTGGATCCAAGGAACCATCTACACACATCTTATTTAATCCTCACGATCCCTGTCAGTTGGCATCCTCATGCCTTCCTGAAAGAGGAGGAAACTGAGGAGGTTACTTAAGATCCATACAGCTTTAGGTAGAGAGCCAGGAATCAAAGACACATCTGTCTCCAACCCTGGGGTCCCTTCTTCACACTTCTGGAATGGCCAGTACAGGACATCTCTCAAGGTCCTGGTTCATCTCTAGGACTGCAGGAAAAAGAAAGGAGAGGAGGGAGACATGAGAATGGACCCCATCTGGGGCCAAGGAAAGAGGGGAAGGCTGGAGGCCCAACCTTCAGGGAGACTGGAGCGCCCTGGAGGGCTGTTCTAGGAGGGCCCTGCAGGAGTGCATTTGGAGAGAGCCTGGGGGCCAACCACGGCAAAGAGAGACCATGAACTTTGGGGATTCTTTCTTTCTTTCTTTTTTGTGGTATGGGATGGAACTTAGGAGCATTCTATCATTGAGTGACATCCCCAGACCCATTTATTCTTTATTCTGAGACAGGGCTTCGCTGAGTCGCCCACTCTGGCCTCAGACTTGTACTTTTCCTGCCTTGGCCTCTTGCCACTGAGGGTATAGACTGGAACCACCAAGCCTGGCCCTAGCTTTTTGGAATTTTGAACCATCATACTCCTCTTGATGAGCAAAGGCAAACAGTCTAGGTTTGTCCCCTTACCCTTGGTCCTGGGCAGGTGGCAACTACCTCTGTGGGAATCCACCTTAGGCATGGAGGGCAGAAAACGGAAGCAAAGCCACCAGCAACCCTGGCAAAGGCTGGAACAGTGTCCCAGACCCCACTCCTCGGTAGGCCCATGGCGCTTGGCCACCTGGAAGGCACTCACTACTCCTTGGCGATCTCCAGGTCCTTTCTGTGGCTCTGCAGGGCTGCTCCCATCTGCCCCAGCTCGATCTGGGCGTTCCCGATGCAGCTGTACAAGTTCCCGAGCAGTTCGTCCTTGTTGGGCACCTCTTCTTTGTTCCACTCCAGCACCTTCTTCAGCACTTTCTCAGCTTTTTGGAGACTCCCTTCGGCACTGCCACTGGTCAGCACTGGGAAGAGAAGCAGGTGACATGGAGGCAAGGGCAGTCTCCTCAAGGCTCATGGGGTGACTCCTCTGTGTCCACTCCCCCCAGTGTCCATCCACAGCTCAGCGGAGTCGGGGGGCTCAGGCTATTAAGCTGTTCCCACCTCACTTGGCAAGAGAGCAGGGGCGCCTGCCCCACCCCTCTGAGAATACTACCCACACAGGTCGATGTCCTCCAGGCTCTTGAGGATGTAACGGGCCGTCTGTGACGGGTGACGTTTGCGGTCACGCAGCCACTTCTCTTGCATTAGTTTGCGGTCCCGCTCCCTGGCATAGATTGGCTTCTGCTGCCTCCAGAAGTTGCTGCGGGTGTCCAGGTAGTTGATGCCCGTCAGGATGAGGTCTTCCACAGTCAAGCCGCCCTTGATGGTGCCTTTGATGAGGTCTGTGGGGAAGGGGTGCAAGGCGACACCAGAGAGGACAAGTGTTCAAGGGGATGGCCTCATCAAGGCTTGGGGCCCTGCTGAGGGGCCCTCCGTGAGCAGCTCTGCCTGCAGCTGCAGGAACAGTGAGCAAAGGGAGCACATGGTGACAGAGTGGATCTAGCCAGGCCAGGATGAGGCCAGGGTCCCCCCTTTCGGGCATTCCCTTGGCACAGACCTTCGTGGCAATATGCAAGGAGATAGTAGAAGGGGCAGGTGGGAAACACTCTAAGAAGCCCCAATTTTCAGGGATCCCCACTTTCAAGATGTATCCTCAGAGAAGAAAGTGTCTAGGATTCCTGAAGTTCAGGAAATAATGCCTAGAGTTAATAAATGGGATCTCTGCACAGCAAAGGAAACAATTAGGAATATAGAATGGTTGCTTAGGGGCTCTTTAAGTTGCTGAGGCTGGCTTTGAACTCAAAATCCTCTCTGCCTCAGCCTCCTGAGGCGCTCGCTGGAATTATAGACATGTGCCACTGTGCCTGACTCATAAGCTATTTTTCTGACAGAGGCTTAATATCGAGAATACAGAAAGAACTCAAAAAACTTAACAGCAAAACCCCCAAATAACCCAATTAATAAATGGGCAAATGAATTAAACAGACACTTCTCAAAAGAAGAAATACGAATGGCCAACAAAAATATGAAAAGAAGATTCAACGTATTAGCTATTAGGGAAATGCAAATCACAAAGACATTGAGATGTCATCTCACCCCCGTTAGAATGGCAGCCATCAAGAATACCAACAAAAAAGCCTGGCACTTCGGCACAGGCCTGTACTCCCAGGGGCTCAGGAGGCTGAGGCAAGACGATTGCAAATTCAAAGCCACTTAGCAAGGTCCTCAGCAATTTATCGAAGCCCTAAACAACTTGTCAAGACCCTATCTCAAAATATAACCAATGCAACTGATACTGCAGAATGTGGTCAAGGTAAAAAGAAAAAAAAAAAAAAAGACCCTATCTCAAAATAAAAAATAATAAGGGCTGGGGATGTGGCTCAGTGGTTAAGCCACACTTGGGTTTAATTCCTGGTTAATAATAATAATAATAATAATAATAATAATAATAGGGGATGGGGTTGTGGCTCAGCAGCAGAGCGCTCGCCTAGCATGTGCGAGGCCCTGGGTTAGATCCTCAGCACCACATAAAAATAAATAAACAAAATAAAGGTATTGTGTACAACTAAAAAATAAATATTTAAAAGTAATAATAATAATAATAAGTGCCGGAGAGAATGTAAAGAAAAAGGAACTCTTTTACAGTGTTGATGGGACTGTGAATTAGTACAACCACTATGGAAATTAGTTCCTCAAAAGATAGGGTATGGAACCACCAGATAACCTGCTACACCACTCCTTGGTATTTATCCTAATAATTTAAAGTCCTCATACTGTAGTGACACATACAAGCCCATGGATATAGAAACACAACCCACAATAGCCAAATTATGGAACCAGCCTCCATCAACAGGTAAATGGATAAAGAAAATGTGGTATATAAACACAATGGAGTTTTATTCACCCATAAAGAAAATAAAACTATGTCATTTGCAGGAAAATGGATGAAACTTGAGACCATCCATTTACTATGGATGCTCCCTCCTCAGAGTTTGGCAAAACAATCCAAACACCCAAGGTCAAAGGTCATAAGAAAGGTGTGTGGGGGCGGATCTCATGAAAATCAAAGGGAGATCAATATAGGAAAGGGACAAGGGGGTGGGAAGTGTGGAGAGAGGGGGCAAGTGCTGGGGAGTGATATTGGCCAAGTTCTATTGTTACACTGTGTGCATATATGAATATGTAACAAAAATCCCATCATTATGTATAGCTATAATGTGCCAATAAAAAAAAATGTGGAGGGCTGGGGTTGTGGCTCAGTAGTAGGGCACCTGCCTCGTACATATGAGGCACTGAGTTCGATCCTCAGTACCACATAAAAATAAATAAAGATATTGTGTCCATCTACCACTAAAAAGAAAATATTAAAAAAAATGTGGAAAAAGGCAGGGGAGTGTCTAAATGCACAACCTGGCCCAGGTTGCCAGTGCCAACTGATTCATTCCCTAGGTGCCATGCGTGGAGGTGGAGGGGTTTGCCTAAGTCACGCCCACTGTTTGGACAGAGGTTACAGCTGGTTGCAAAGCTGCAAGGCCACTTGGGGTAGTGCTCAGGCCACCTCTTTCCTCCACAGCAGGTCCTCTGAAGCACAGGAGGCCTTCAGGTCCATTACCTAGGAGATGCGCCAGCAGTGAGACCATCTGTGCAGCAAAGCTCTACAGGGAACCCTGCAGGGAATCCCTGCAGATGACCTTGGGAAGCCAGCTCCAGAGAAAAGGCATTTGCTTCAAGGGTGACCCTGCTCAGGCTTATCAGCTAATGCCAACACTCCCACCCCCAAGTTTCTGTGCACATGCATCTCAAGGCTCTGTCCTGTGTCCTGTGTCCTGGCAGCACAGTGTGGGAGAGAGAGCATTGAGTGGGTTCTGGTGTTGATTCTACCAGTAATGTGCTTGTCACCTTAGACAAGTTCCTCCCCATTTGGTAAATTCTATTTCCTCATCTATGAAAGGAGGGATTGGACTAGGTGATGTTTCAGAATACGAGTACTAAGGTGCTTGGATTTGAGTACCTCTCCACCAGAACCCTTTGCTCAGCCCATTGTACAGACTGAAGACTTAGGGGATGGCCCTTCAGGGACTATGGTGGTTGTTATGAGCTAGATCTGGAGAGTCTCTCAAAGGCTTATGTGTTGAAGGCTTAGTCCTCGGCTGAGGGTGCTACTGGGAGTTGGTGGAAGCTATAAGAGGTAGGGCCTAGTGAAAGGAAGTTAGAACACTGGGGCTGTGTCCCCTTCCTCTCTATTAGCTTCCCAGCTGCCATCAGGGGTGCAGCTTTGTGCAACCATGCATTCCTTACCACGATGTTCTGCTTTACCACAGGCCCCCAAATAATGGACCCAACCATAAACTTAACTTTCTGAAACCATGAGCCAGAATAAACCTTTTCTCCTTATAAAATGATTATCTCAGGTATTTTGTCACAGCAACAGAAAGCTAATACAATAGTAAAGGATTCCAAATCTCCATTGTTACTTTCCAGGGTACCACTGTGCTTATGAACACTGTCTCTGAAATTGGATCTCCTGAATCCAAACATGAGTCATTGCCCATCCATGTGTGACCTCAGTTTCCTTATCTGTAAAATGAGAATACTACTAAAACCCATCTACGGGTACATGTCAGTTAATATTTATGATAGTCTCTGCTTCTGGTTCAAACATTAAGTATCCACCCCAGATTTCCTTTGCCTCAAGTCCCCATTGCCAAGAAAGGGTCTGAAACCTTCATCCAGTAGGAGCTTCTCCAGATACTCCTTGTCCACGTAGAGCTCCCCCAGCAGTTGGCGGATAGTCTTCTCACTCTTGAATGAGCCCTTCCGCTTGGATTCTCTCTTGGTGTGGTGTGGGAGTTGCTGAATGGGATGAGGCTTCTGCTGGGCTTTCATACTCTGGAAAAATGGAGCGATACCCAACAGAGCCTCAGCAAGGAGCACAGAGTCCCAGCCATGGCCCAGAGCCTATGATTCCATATTCCTCTGCCGCAGTCTGGCTGGGCACAAATCACGAGCCACTGAAGCAGGAACAAACTTTATTTCTGAACTCCACCAGCACACTCCACACACGCTCCCGGGAACTCTCCTGAACGCCACCCACTCGGCTCCTCCAGGAACCACCAACCGGAAATCCCTCCTCCGGCACTTCCCCAACCAATGGGAACTCTCCAGGAATCCCCCCCCCCAAGAACTCCAAAGTAGCGGGCCGGAGGCGGACAGTAAAGGTCTAATATACAATTAAATCAATCCAGCATCATCTTAATGGCTCGCCTCTCAACCAATTCTATTGGCAAAATGCCAGGGGCCATTCCGACTGGGCTGTGGCTCTCAGCATTCCTCCTCTAGGACCTCTGTGTGGGCTGAGAACCATGGGACGTGCCTGGTCAGGCAACAGCTAGACACACAGGACCCCTCTAGAGTTGGGGCAGAAGCCCATGACTGCCCATGATGGGCAGGAGTTAATCACTCCCAGGCAAGAGGGCCACTAGACACAGACATACATGACCTCAGAACCAGGAACTTTACCTCGGCCTGCTTGCTTAAGAAGAACACGTCCCCTTTGTTCTCGAGCTTAATGGAAGAAGGACCTGCAAGGACAGAAGCCGGAGCTCAGGTTGGCCAAGTCTGTCAGGCATAACCTATCACACATTTCATTTAGAAATGGCTGCATTTGGCAGAAGGATAGTGGAGGCTGTGGCAGAGCAGGCCCTGAGTCAGCCTAGCAGGCGACCGGTGCAGGATGTTTGGTACAAGAGTTTCCTAGGAGCTAGCCAGCCCTCGCCAGCCCCAGGCCATGGCAGTCAGATTTCCAAATAAATGGAGGCCTGGACACATGGTAAACTGCCCTGTGCCATTTCCACACTCTGCTGCCCACAGCAGCAAGCTCTCACTCACCTCCATTGTCCTCTTGCTACTGAGCTACTGAGTAAAAACCCATCCTTTGTATATATGTGGTGAGGGAGGAAGCCAGGGCCTAGGGAAGGTTGGACTCAGGACCTCCTTTGACCCTGTGACTCCAGGCTAAAGACAGGCCTACTTCAAAACAGTCCTTCTAATGTGGCTTTGAAGAAAACAAAGACACTGTAGTACTCCGTACAGAGGATCAGGAGTTGGTTCTCCCAGTAGACAGTTTCTTTTGTTTTCTTTTTTTCGATATGGGATTGAACCTAGGAGTGCTTAACCACTGAGTCACATCCCCAGCTCTTTTTTATTATTGTTTTTAGTTGTAGATGGACACAATATCTTTATTTTATTTATTTACTTACTTTATGTGGTGCTGAGGATCGAACCCAGTGCCTCACACATGCGAGGCAAGCGCTCAACCACTGAGCTACAACCTCAGCTCCTCCCCAGCTCTTTTTAATATTTTATTTAAAGACAGGGACTTGCTAAGTTGCTTAGGGCCTTGCTAAGTTGCTGAGACTGGCTTGGAACTCAGAATCCTCCTGCCTCAGCCTCCTGAGCCACTGAGATTACAGCCCAGGAGACAGTTTACTGTGCCTGGCCCAATCGACAAGTTTCTAATCCCTGACAGCATGAACAATAGCTGAATCCAAGTCTGAGACTCCCAGTGAGCCTGCGGCTGGTTGCTCATCCACCAAACCTCAGCCCTTCCTCTGAACCTTGGGATTCTAGGATCCTTCTGGTTGCTCATCCACCAAACCTCAGCCCTTCCTCTGAACCTTGGGATTCTGGGATCCTTCCTGGATAAGGTCATAGGCCCTGTGCTCACTCACTTCCCACCGAGTTGTTGATGGCTTCCTGGGCTTTCTGAATTCCAACTTTGAATTCCCGATCAGGCCGCAATTTGTAACCTCGATGATAGAACACCAAGGCAAACTCAAAATCTCCCATGGTGTACAGGGTCTCCGCCTTTTGTAAAATTCCCTGGAAGGAGAGAGACTCGAATCAAGGTGGACAGACAAGGCCTTACAGGACTCAGATATGGAAGAACAGAAGTGTCCTGGGTTGAGGGTCAAGGTTGGAATAGAGAGGGCGAGCAGGTGACCTGTGAAGAGAAACACGGCATCAGACACCAAGCAGTCTGGCGGATTCCTCCACTACTGGTAACCAGAGGCTGTGGCAGGCAATGGCAGTGAGTGGTGAAAGCAAGACAGAGTTGTCCCACCTAGCTGGTCACCTTGCAGAAAGTTGGGTCGCTGTGGAGTGAAGCCTCAGCATCCTTCAGGGATTTCTCCAAGTCTCCCATCTTCAGGTAGCACTTTGAGCGGGCAACCAGGCAGTTCTTGTCTCCATTCTGAAGGTGAAGAGCCTGAGAAGGGAATCAGTCAGGTTGGCAGGCACCAGGAAGAGCAAGGTAGCAACTTGACCTAGAAAGTGCAGCCCTGACCTCTTGCAGAGTTTCAAGGGGACTCTTCAGGTCAGCAAGCAGGCCTCTTGCCTTAGCAGACCAAAAGCACTGATCTTTGCTCAGTCACCTTGAACCCACTGACCTGCATGTGGTTTATCTTGAGCAAAGCTGAATCACAGCTATTCTGGATTAGTTGAGATATGGGAAGTACCTGTGGAGGTACTTTCTGCCAATGCTTATGCTCCCCTTAGCCCACTCAGGCGATAAAGCCATAGGATATTTTGTGCATGCCAAATTCAATCACAAACCGCAACATAAATTTCAAAGACTAAGATAAACAAAATAGATTTTAGGACAATTTACAACTTGGGTTATCCATTCCACTAGACTTATCTTTTCTTTTTTTTTTTTGTCTCTGGGATTGAATGCAGGGGCACATTATCACTCAACCACATCCCCAGTTCTATTTTTTTTTGAGGGGCGACCAGGGATTGAACTCAGGGGCACTCAACCATAGAGCCGTATCCCCAGCCCTTTATTTATTTATTTATTTATTTATTAGTTGCAGTTAAACACGTTACCTTTATTTTTCTTTTTATCTGGTGCTAAGGATTCAACTCAGTGCCTCGCACTTGCCAGGCGAGCGATCTACCTCTGAGCCACGACCCCAGCCTCCCCAGCACTTTTTTGTATTTTATTAGAGACAGGGTCTCACTGAGTTGCTTAGCACCTTGCCATTGCTGAGGCTGGCTTTGAACTCGTGATCCTCCTGCCTCAGCCTCCCGAGCTGCTGGGATTACAGGAGTGTGCCACCATGCCCGGCCCCAGTTCTTTTTATTTTTTAATTTTTAAGACAGGGTCTCACTATGTTGCTTAGGGCCTCAATAAATTGCTGAGGCTGGCCTCAAACTTGTGATCCTCCTGTCTCAACCTCCTGAATCGCTGGGATTTCAGGCATGTGTCACCATCATCCTGGAATACAAGCTTTTTCTTCTTTCTTTTTTTCTCCCTAGTGGTACTGGGGATGGAATCTAGGGATTTGTACATGCTAGTAAGTGCTCTACCATTGAGCTACACACCCAACCTTTTTAAAACTTAATTTAATTTTAGGTACTAGGGATTGAATCCAGTCATGCTTGCCTAGCATGCTTGAGGCCATGGATTCAATGCCTAACACTGAGGGGTGGGGGTGGGGGACTAACAGTTTTAAAACATCTCCAGACGTTTTATTTTTATTTATTTATTTTTTGAGACAGGTTCTCACTGAATTGCTTTGAGCATCCTTAAATTGCTGAGGTTGGCCTTGAACTTCCAATAATCCACCTCAGCCTTCTGAGTCTCTGGGCTAACAGGCATCTACTACCATACCTGGCTTTATTTCTTTATTTTGAGACAGGATCTCCCTAAGTTGCCCAGGCTGGCCTCAAACCCATGATCCTCATGCCTCAGACTCCTGAGTAGCTGAGATTATATGTACATACCACCACACCTCGCTCGAGCCTTTTCTTTCAATGTAACTAATTGAGAATCATCACTGTTTCAGGGGATTAATGTCAGGAAAACTGAAATTGTGATTGGAGTCTCCTAAATTAAGGGTGGGCACTTACACTACTTCTCAGGTCCTGTTTTCCTTCCGTTTGAGATCATTACTATAGTCTGTTCTATACTGTCCTTCTTGGGACTTCAGATTGTATCCACCCCTTTCTAAGACCTTTCTACTTTTCTAAGAAGAGGAAGTAACTACTGTCTTTCCTGGAAACCTCTTCTCGTGCAAGGCTACCATCCCTTGGGGCCATCTTTTCTTTCTGCCCAGGCTGCTCCAGGATGGGACATGGTCCAGCAAGAGGAAAATGGGTGGGGGTAGGGTTCCCAAACTCAATTGTTCACCCATCATTTCTGGTTTTAGGGTGTGGTTGGTGGTTAAAAGGGACAAAAGACTTTAGATAGCAATTGAGAAGCTTGATTTTAGCAGAAGTCTTAGAATGGGTTAATGGACTATCCTACCACATCATTTGGAATAAGAGGCAGGCCGTGGGCTGAAGGTGTAGTTCAGTGGTAGAGTGCTTGCCTAGCATGCTTGAGGCCATGGATTTCATGCCCAACACTGAGGGGTGGGGTTGGGGGGGCTAACAGTTTTAAGACATCTCACAGAGCCAGGGACAGTAGTGCAGGACATAATCCCAATGGCATTGGAGGTCAAGGCAGGAGGATTGCAAGTTTAAAGCCAGGCTCAGAAGTTTAGCAAGACCCTAAGCAACTTAGTGAGAACCTGTCTCAAAATAAAAAATAAAAAGGGCTGGGGATGTGGCCTTGTGGTTAAGAGCCTCTGGGTGGGGAAAAAAAACAAAAAAAAAAAACACCTGACAGTTGACTTGTGCCAATGCACTGTACCATGGATAGGGTCTCAGTTTGGAGTCGGAGGGTCTAGATTTGGATGCTTACTCTCTTCCTCTACCGCTTGCTAGTTCAGTAAGCTTAAGCATGTTGCTTAACTTTTGTATCAGTTTTCTCATGTATAAAATGGAGTAATAATAGCCCCTGCATGCACCTCCTTATTGGCATATGTTATGCTGGGCAGCGAGTCTGGTATTCTGAAACAGCATCCAACCCCCTTAGAATGTGGTGGTGCAATTTAGACCAAGGTTACTATAACAATGCTGATTATTTTACTGACAGCCTCCTTTTTATAAGCATCCGTGTGCCAGACACTTCGCAATTTCTACATGCCTCTCTCCCAACCCATCTCCGGCCAAGGATGGGAATTCGAGACTGCTCTATGAAAGGTCAGTTAATCGCAAAACATTTAAGTAAAAGTAAAGGGAGAGGTCACTGTTAATGCAGAGAATGAAGAACGCAAATGGAAATTGGTAGAAAATGACCAAGCACCGGGCTTATCTAGGCTATTGGTGCATCAATCAGGAGTTAGTATTAGACCCTACAGGGTCCTCCAGGCAATTTGAGGACCTCAGCGCTACTCACGTTGCTAAAGCTCTGGGCGGCTTTAGAGAATTCCCCGCGCAGGTAGAGCCGCTCGCCCTCTGCCATGTAAGAGGGAAAGGTACTTCGCAAAGTCTCAGTTTCAGGTTCCAACATGGTGACAGGCTTTGGGGAAGCTGAAGCGGAGAAAGGGAGGAAAAGAAGCTGCAGAACTTCTGTCTGGCTTGTAGAAGACTCGTCTCCTAGCAACCGAGAGACAGAGACTGACTTCCGGTCCCGCCCCTGGCTCTTGCGGAGTCTTGGTCCCTGGCACCCACCCCCAACACACACAGCGTGCGCATGCGCATGCGCCTGGGTGGTGCACAGGGTCTGCAGCTGCTGACCGCGTGGACAGCGGCTGGAGCCTGGCGGGGCTCTAGAGTGATCGTTGTCGCGCGGTGAGTTGGTCCTCTCCCGACTTACCACGTGGAAAGCCTCCAGTGCAAGGCAGTCAAGAGAAAAATAGAGTTGGAGGCACAATTCCAAGTAAGGGTAAGGCATACCTGCCCCCGTACCGCCATCAGGGAGCGTTTTGGACTTGGAGGCCCAGTGCTTGGGCAGCCTCGCGTGACCCTGAGCGAGGTACTTGAACGCCTTGCGTGTTCTACCTGCGAAAAGAACATGAAAATAGTAGAACCCTCGGTGATGTGAGGATTTGCATGAGACTACGATGGAAAATAACCTTGGGTTCCACATTCAGTTGAACCTATTTATTAAGCACCTGTTTGTAGTGGACCTTGACTCAGGTCTACCCTGAGTTCCCTATCCATCCCTCACCACCACCCAAAAAAGTGGACTCAGAATTGGGCCCGGTGGTTTACACCTGTAATCCCAGCTACTCAGGAGGCTGAGGCAGAAGGATCCTAAATTCAAGGCCAGCTTCAGCAACCTAATAAAACCCTGTCTCAAAAAAAAAAAAAGAAAAAAAAAAAGGCACGTAAGAAGAAAATGCCAGAAAAAGGAAAAATAATTTTGACTTCAAGTTAAAATCTTCTGCTCTTCACAAGACATTATTAAGTGTAAAATCAAAAGCTGTCACACAAGGGCTAGGGATTTAGCTCAGTAGTAGAACTCTTGCCTAGCTTGAAAGAGGCCCAGGGTTCAATTCTTAGCACTGAAAAAACAAGCTGGGACTGTGGCTCAGCGGTAGAGCACTCGCCTAGCACGTGGGAGGCCCTGGGTTCGATCCTCAGCACCACATAAATAAATAAAATAAAGATATTATGTCCAACTACAACTAAAAGTAAATATTAAAAGAAAAAAAAAACCACAGACTGAAACACTGAAATAGAATAGAATATTTGCAAAATAGGTATCCATATCCAGAATTTGAATCTTCCACACATTAAAGTGAATTTACAACTTGATAAGACAACCCAAACTGAGAAATGACCCAGGGTTTAGAACAGTTACTTGACTTAAGAAGATATGGAGAATGCCCACTAGAATGATTAAAATATAAAAGATTAGATTTGCCCCAAGTTGTGGACAATATAGGAATTGTGACCTACCATGGTCTGTGGATTAGAAGGCCAGAAGGAGATCCTCTCCACCATACTGGGATGAGATGGATCCACTCAGGGTCCAAGAGCTGGTGGCATAGCTGGAGGTGGAGAAGATGTCCAAGAAGTACAACAGAATGACCAGTGTCTGGCACCAGGAGTGTATGCCTCCCCACTATAAGGAAATAGATCCATCTAAGATCAAGTTTGTGTGTCTAGACTTTGAAGACTAGATGTCTCCAAATACCTGGACATCCATGAATAGACTGGCAAAAAAAGTGGACAAGAGTTTTCTATATGGGATGAAGGGCTAATGAAGAGGGGGCAGCAGAGCTCTGGGCCCACCCCAAGTCCCAATCTAGAACCAGGGTACAACTGGCCCCTTCTCATTTATCTAATAAAAATGTCATTTGTGAAGTCACCCAGAGTAGGATCCCTGAAGACTCTCCTGGAGCCCAGATATGGTACAACTCTCTCCTGGTTGAAGAGGCAATATTTGTCACACTGGAATGTGACTCTGTGTGTTTATTGATCTCTAAAAAATTAAAAAGATGGACCTCAGGAGGTGTTGGCAAAGCTGTCAAGTAACTGGAACTCTCACATAATGCGGTGGAAATGTAAAATGGTATAATCACTTTGGGAAATACTTTAATAGCTCCATAAAAAGTTAAAACAGGGGGCTGGGGATGTGGCTCAAGCGGTAGTGCGCTCGCCTGGCATGCGTGCGGCCCGGGTTCGATCCTCAGCACCACATACCAACAAAGATGTTGTGTCCGCCGAGAACTGAAAAATAAATATTAAAAATTCTCTCTCTCCTCTCTCACTCTCTTTAAAAAAAAAAAAAAAAAAAAAAGTTAAAACGTGTACTTACATATAACCCACGCATTCCACTTCTAGGAAGTTACCTAAAAGAAATTAAAGACTTGAACATTCAATATAGCTTTATTTGTAATAGCCTCAAACTGGAAACATATCCATCAACAGGTGAATGGGAAAACAAATTATAGTTTATCCATATAATGGAATACTACCCAGCAATAAAAAGGAATGATCTATTGATGCACATGTAATATAGATGAGCCACAAAATAATTATGCTAAGTGAAAGAATCTAGATAAAAAAAAAGACTGAGCCAGGTGCACCTGTAATCCCAGCAACTGGGGAGGCTGAGGTGGGAACATGACAAGTTCAAGGCCAGCTTCAACAATTTAGTGAGGCTCTGTCTCTGAAAATAAATAAACAAATAAATAGGGCTGGGGATGTGGCTCAATCATAAACTGCCCCTTGGTTCAATCCCCAGTAACTAACAAACAAACAAAAGACTGTGTGATTCCAATGATATAAAATTTTACAAAATGCAAATTATATGGCCTGAATGCAATACTGTGCCTTCCTGGGAATATGGCAGTAGGGAAGACAGCAGCAGTAAATCATAAAGGAGTAACAAGGAAACTTTGAGGGTGAAGGATATGTATCTTGACTGTAGTAATGGTTTAATGGGTATTTATGTGTGTTGAAACTCATCAAACAAGACACTTGACATGTGTAACATATAATGTTAATTATACCTCAATATAGCTATTTAAAAAGAAAGCACAATAATATAGCAATAATAATGTGTCCTCTTTAGCTGAGTGTGGTGACACTCATCTGTAATCCCAGCTACTCAGGAGGCTGACCTGAGAGAATGGAGAATTTGAGGCCAGCCTCAGAAATTTTGTGAGGCCCTGTCTAAAAAGCAAAGCAAAGCAAAGCAAAATAATAATGTGTGCTTTTGGGCACTTTACAAAGCACTTTGTGATCTTCACCATACTCTGGTGAGTGAAGGACTCAGGCGGTATTTTCCTGGTTTCACAGATAAACACTGAGGCTGAGAGGTGATAGGATTTGCCCCAGACATAGCAACCGGATATAAGTAAGCTTGGATTGCTTTGGCAGAAACTGGATTCCAGCCTGTCCAACCCTTTACTATTCAGCTTCTCAAATTACTTCTTTCCTTCTTTTATTGTGAAATAGAACATGGGTACAGAAATACGTGTGAAATATACATGTGCAGTTTAATCATCATACAATGAACACCCATGTAATCATCAGGCAGGTAATTCAAGAAACAGGAGGCTGTCTGCCCCCTCCCCAGCTCACTGCCACCTTCACACCTTCACAGTCACTCCCAGGATCTGAGCCCCCATTTCCTGTCTCATGGACTACTGGCCCCTTGGTCTGGTCTTGCCTCCCTGACCTTCTCAACAGAAGATTCCTTTTAAAATGCAGGTCAGATGGTGCCTTTCCTCTGTCTGAGGCCCTGCAGTGATTTCCTATTTCACCATGAACGAAGGTTCTTCTGGCTCTTATCTCTGTGTTCCAGCTACCCGGCCTCATAACTGCTCCCTAAACAGGAAACTACTACTTCCTTAGGGCCTTTGTTCTAGCAGGTTCTGCCATCTTGAATGCTCCCCACAGCCACTCACCTGCTCTCTCCGCCTCCCTCAAGTGTAGACTCAAATCTCTCCTCTGAGGGAATAGGTACTCTGACTGCCCTAATTAATACTGCAGACTTCTACCCCAACCTCTGATTCGAAAATTCCTGATTTCCTTCTTCTATTCTGTTCTTTCCCTGCCCTCTTTTCATAGTGCCATTTTCTGATACACTATATAACTTCTTTATTTGTTTTATGATTTTTTTTGGCTTGTTTCCCTTGATAAAATATAAGTTGCACAAGGGAGAGCACCTTTGGGTCTTCATTTGTATTTTTCTTTTTTTTTTTAAATGTATTTTTTTTTTTAAAGAGAGAGAGAGAGAGAGAATTTTTTAATATTTATTTTTTAGTTTTCGGCGGACACAACATCTTTGTTGGTATGTGGTGCTGAGGATCGAACCCAGGCCGCACGCATGCCATGCTTGAGCCACATCCCCAGTCCTTAAATGTATTTTTTTGAGGATATTTATTTTTAGTTGTAGATGGACACGATACCTTTATTTCATTTATTTTTATGTAGTGCTGAGGATCGAACCCAGGGCCTTGCACGTGTTAGGTGAGTACTCTACCACTGAGCCACAACCCCAGCCCCTCATTTGTATTTTTCTTTTCTTTTTTTTTTTTTAAGAGAGAGAGAGAGAGAGAGAATTTTAATATTTTATTTTTTAGTTATCGACGGACACAACATCTTTGTTGGTATGTGGTGCTGAGGATCGAACCCGGGCCGCACGCATGCCAGGCGAGCGCACTACTGCTTGAGCCACATCCCCAGCCCTCATTTGTATTTTTCTAATGGGTGATGATGTTGAATATCTTTTCATGTGCAGATAGGCATCCTCCATATATCTTCTTTGGTCAAGTAACTGTTCAAATCTTTTGGTTAATTTTATTTTATTTTATTTTTTGTACAGAGGATTGAGCCCATGGCTTTTAACCACTGAACCACATCCCCAGCACTTTTTAAAATATTTTATTTAAGAGATACGATCTCGCTGAGTTGATCAGGGCCTCTAAATTGCTGAGGCTGGCCTCAAACTCATGATCCTCCTGCCTCAGCCTCCCAAGCTGCTGGGATTATAGATATGCCAGGCTTCTTAGTCATCCTTTTTTTTTTTTTTTTTTTTTAGGTGGACACAATATTTTATTTTATGTGGTGCTGAGGATGGAACCCAGTGCCTCACACATGCCAGGAGAGCACGCTATCACTTGAGCCACATCCCGAGCCCTACTTGGTCATTCTTATCTGAGTTATTTGTCTTATTAGAGACTTTTAAGGTTATGTATTGTAGAGTAATGCCTGCACATTGATAATATTCAGTAAATATGTATTGGTCTGGTCTTTTGTGATCCTCATTTCTTTTATTGTCTTTGTACTTTTTCATTCCAAATAATACAATCTAGTTTTACTTCTTTTGACTCTCTACTATATTTTGTCTTTCACTGTCTTTTGCTCAACATTATGCTTTTGTGTGTTTGTGTGTGTGCGCGCGTGTGTGTGTGGTGTGCTGGGGATTGAACTCCAGGCCTTGTGCATGAAAAGCAAGCACTCTACCAACTGAGCTATATCCCCAGCCCCTATATTATACTTTTGAGATTCATTCATGTAATACATATACCTGCAGTTCATTATTTTCATTTATTTATTTATATTTTTTGGTATTGGGGATTGAACCCAGGGTTACTTTACCACTGGGTTCAGTCCTTTTATTAAAATTTTTGAAACAGGACCTAGCTAAGTTGTTGAGAGTCTTGCTAAGTTGCTGAGGCTGGCCTTGAACTAGTGATCCTCCTGCCTCAGCCTCCCAAATTTCTGGGATTACAGGCATGTGCCCTTGTACCCGGTTTAAGTGATTTTTTAGTGATTTGTTGGAGCTCCTTATATGTTAGATAAATTAGCCTTTTATTCTGATAATTGAAAATAACCTTAAATATTTATCTTTTTGTTTATTTATTTACTTTTGGGATAAGTTCTCTCTAAGTTGCCCAGGCTGGCCTTCAACTTGTGATTCTCCTGCTTCAACTCCCTGAGTCATTGGGATTACAAGTGTGCACCACCATATCCAGCAGTTCATTCATTTTAACCTGCTACCACCTATTCATCCTCCCAGCTATTGAAGGTTATCTGGGCTTCTTCCAGTTGGGGGTCATATCAAACAATGCTGTTACGACAGTCTCCCATATGTTTCCTGGCACCTGTTACATGAGATTCTCCAAGGTACAGACCTGGGAGTGGAACTGCAGGCTCTTATTGACTCTTCAGTTTTACTAGGTAGCACCAAATGGTTTTCAAAGGGATTGTATAAATCTGCCATCCCATCTGCAGTAAGGTCACTTCTTGGGGCCTCAATTTTCCTTTATAAAAAAGAGGGTTGGATTTCTGAAGTCTCTTTTGGTTCTAATGTTCTGTGAATCTGTGACCAGGGTGCCCTGAATGAGCAGCACTTGGGACTGAACATCCTTGAGAGAGTGCCTGAGTTATGGGGGAGAGAGGTGAATGAACCCCATGTTTAGGATGAGGCCTCCCAATATCCTAGGGTGAGAGACAGCCCTAAGCTCTTAAGATTGGTGGGGTAGAGACTTTGGCCCTGACGGGGGCCTGGCACTGTGACCTCAGCTCCTGCTGCTCCTGAGAGAGTTTCCAAATACTGAATATGGCAAAAAGTGACAAGAAGCAAAAATAATAAACTCATTCAGAGATAAGGGTAAATGTGTCTTATGTAAAAGTCAAGGGTAAATGAACTGTGTGTATGGGAAGAGCTGCATAGGCTCTTCCTGAAAGAGCAGGGAATTTCACAAGAATATATCTGATAGGAAGGAGCCTGTGGTGGATTTGAGAGAGCCCGAGAGTGGAGTGGGGGTCAGGGTGGGGCCGTCCTGGAGCTGGTGGTAGACCTGGAGAATCTTTATTCCCTGAGCACTGAGGGATGACCAGGGTGCTGGGCTGACCATCCTTCCGACTTCTGAGAGGGTGGGCAGCCACTGTCATACCAGAGGGAAGGGCTCTGTTTGCCCCTCCAGGGGAAGCCTCTTTGGGACACAAATAAGAGGCTGAACAGTACAGGGCCAAAGTGAGGGAGTTCATGCGTCCTTGGTTCTTCACAGGGTAGATGATGATATGCCTCCGTGGAAGCTCCTGACTCCAGCTGACCTAAGGACAGAGGTGGGTTTAGAACTGGACACACTCAGAAGACCCTCCTCTGGGCTGCATCTCCTTCCTCCTCTCTTCTGTCTCCCTACACTTTCTTTTTTTTCATTTACATATTGATTCCAGCATTTATTCAGTCTTGCATACAGTGAGTGCCTAATATGTGCCTAGCTCCATGCTAGGAACTGGGGATACTAAAATGAGCCAGGCGCACTCCTGGGCCTTGAGTTACACACAGTCCAATGGGGGAGACCTACTGAATAGGATCTTTTTTCTGTCCTTCTCACCTGTAGTAGGTGGTAGGGGTCAGGGATAGGGACATGGAGTCAGGGGATCATAAGGAGGGCCATGATAACAACACTTAGCTCAAACAGTTGCTGAGAGGATGGAGTGCTACCACCCTTGCCTTTCACACAGTTGCTTCTCAATAAATAGTAGCTACAATGGATTAAAATCTAGAAGGGAGTCACTAATCAGTCTAAGGCTTCTGGAACTGAGATGCAGTGCCCCAAGCCCCAGGGGTGGAGATGATGCCTATAACTCTCTACATGCAGCAAGCAAGACCTGTCCTCCAGTTCAGTCCAGAAGAGGAGGGAGTAATTCAAATGGGAAAAGGAAAACATTTACAGCTTTTAAGTTACATATAGGATAATAAGAAGATGGGCCCCAGCTGGATTCAGGTCGGTGTTGAGAGGCGCCCGTGGGCTGTGTGTGGACTATGGTGGGCATTACAGTTTAGGGAATAGGATAATCTGGTGTCTGAGAACTTCAGTGGATATTTGCTCTGTGTAAGACAGCCCAGACACATTGTGAGCCCTATTCTGCTCTGTCTGGTCAGACAGCACCAGAGATGGGGTGACCTGCTGTAGCCGCACAGCCCCTCTGAGATGGGTGTGACCTGCCAAGATGTCAATCAACCTGCTGACTACATGACATCATGAAGCAAGACCCCACCCCTGTAACCTTATCCCTGCCTTTGGTGTCCCTCCTTAAATAAACCACAGGAGCCATTTTCTAGTTGTCTAGCTCCAGCTCCTGTGTAGTCTGGACCTATCAGGGCTCCATCTTTAAAACTATCCTTTCTGACTCTTTGTCTTTTGTTCTTCACTAATTATTCTAGACTTTAATTTCACAGGAGGCTTATCCCTCCGAGCAGGCAAGAATTCCCTGGTGAGGTGCTGGCTACCCTGCAATAGGCCAGAAGAACCTCTCTGGGACTTATAGGGCAATGAAAATCTTCCCTGAGTGGGTAGGAGTTAAGAGTAGAGGCCTGGAGTGGGACCACTGAGAGAACTGGAAAACCTCAGTGGCTGGCTCATGGTCCCTCAGGCCAGCAACTCTACATCCTTATTCTCTAAACAGTTACTTTTTTATTGCCCCTTCCCAGGACTAGTCAAGCTTGGGCCTGGCAACACCAAGATAAAGGCCTTATTCAATAAGTAAATATTTATTGAGCACTTACTACATGCTGGGCTGTATTCAAAGTGATAGAGATATACCAGTATAGACAACATGGATATCCCTGTCTTCAGGAACATATGCAAACATAACTGAAGAATAAATTGTTAGAAATGGAATTGTTGGAGTAAAGGGCAAGTGCATTTAACATTTTTTTTTTGTTGACATTTCCTAATCGACATACAAAGAGTTCATTATAGTGTTATAGTTTATTT
Organism: Urocitellus parryii; assembly: GCF_045843805.1. NCBI lineage: Eukaryota > Metazoa > Chordata > Mammalia > Rodentia > Sciuridae > Urocitellus > Urocitellus parryii. The sequence goes on along the minus strand of NC_135537.1, from coordinate 163,812,135 downwards.
TGGATGTCTGTTTCCCTATTAGTGCTTTTGATGGTACCAGGGGTGCTCTACCACTGAGCCACATCCCCAGGCCTTTTTAGTTTTTGAGACAAGGTCTTGCTGGGTTGCCCAGGCTGACCTCAAACTCGCCATCCTCCTAGCTGGGCTTACAGGCATACAGCTCAAGCCCTCAGCAGTGTATCCTTCCAACCAGAGGGATAATTGAATCACAGATGATTACTCCTAACTGCTATCTTCTAGTTTTGTCCACAAAGACCAGTTGCTGTTCCCCAAGGCTAGAACTGGACTACCTTCATGGGATACACACACACACACACACACACATTCACGAAAGGAGAGGTGGTCCTTGATAGAGATTTACCCTATTTGGATCTGAAGATATAGTTCAGTGGTAGAGCACTTGCCTAGCAGGCATAAGGCCCTGATTCAGTCCCCAACACCATCAAAAACAAAATACTGGTTGCGCTGTTTGGGGAGGTTCTTTGTAGGGGTGGAGCTCAATCCTGGTAGAGCTAGAAGACCCCTCAGGACCTCTCCCCCATTTTAGGAGCAAGAGAATAGAGCAAGTGAGGAGGAGTGCCAGAGAAGGAATCAATAAATGACATTATCAGGTAACCCTCAGTTCAGGCATAGGTACTAAGTTCAGCCACTCCACTCCCGAATTCAAAGGAATTGGGGAGAAGGGGGACTTAGGGAAGATTTGTCAATAAGACTGTGGCAACATTGTTGCAGAGTGCATAAGACCTGGAGTGCTTGGCAGGGGCATGCACACTGACTGGGCTGACCTCATCACCTGAGCTGGTCAGGGGATGATTTTGGCTTTCTTTCTGGAGATAGACAGTTGTTAGGGTCAGTGAGCAGCCCTGAACACCTACAGGTGCAGGAAAAGAAGCTCCAGAATTTTGGAGCAGCGAATATGTCCTGATTTCCAGGACTGTCTAATTTCAGATTTTCTGCCCTGCAAGTTCCCCAGCACCGGTCAGACTGGGTGTTCCAGTTTCTGCTTCAGAAAACATGGTCTGTCTCTCTCACAGGTAACGGAGAAGGGAGATGGCAGTTTATTACTTCCAGTGTTTAAGTGTGGGGTTGGGTGGGAACCAGAGACAGGCAGAGATGGCCCCAGCTCTGTGTCAGAATCTCCCGTTAAATCCTCAGCTCGGCCCAGATCCGCGCTAAGAGAGCTGGTGAAAGCGACGGAAGGCATTGTGACTTCCGTCACTTTCACCTTCACATTGAGACCTACTTGTTCACACCTAGGGCGGTCGGATCTGTTAGCCTGGCTCCATGCCTCGCCCCACCCGCTCAATGAAGTGGATCCAAGCTGGAGCGAGGCGCCACGTGCGAGGGGAACGCAGCCTGCCGTGGCTGCTTGTAAGACCCTGGGTTCGGTGTGGTCCATTATAGGCGGCTGGGATGAGGACGACACTTTCTCGCAGAGAGGGGACTCCACCTCCCGAAAGAAGGGCTACGGCTATTTGAGCCAACAACTCCCGCCCTCAACTACCCGACCCCAGCGGCTGTCGGCCCATCCCCCGAAACGATCAGGCCACGGCCCCCAGCCGCGTACGTTCGGCTCTGCTCGTAGTCCGGCCCATCTCCCCACCCGAGGCCCCGCCTCGGTCTCCGCCCCGGTCCCGCCAGCTCCTGGGAGGCGGTGCCCGGCGGCCGCCTAGGGCGGAGAAGTTTGTAGGACTACAAGTCCCAGATGCCTCTGGATCCTGCCCCAGGGGCGGGGCCACCACGGCAGCGAATTGGGAGGAGCCCTGGCGCTCAGGCTAGGGAACGCGTGTGGCCAATCGTGGGGCCGTTCCCGCCGTGAGCCGATGGGGGCGGGGAGAAGCCCGCCTGGGCCGGGACAAAAGCCGGATCCCGGGCGGCTACCGGCGGCTGGAGCGCTCGGGGTAGTGGGGTGAGCCTGGGCCTGTGGAGGGAAGCGCCGCGCTCGGACTTTCGCGGAGAGGTGAGTGCAGCGGCGGTTTTTGCGGGCGAGACCACCACTCCCCCGGGAGCTTCCTGCTTCCCTCCCCCAACCCGGAACCGCCTCCCCCGACACTGGCTTGGTGCTCACGTGCCCTTCCTGCACCTGCTTGGAAGTTTTGGGGGGCTTAGCTTTAGGTTAGCCTTCGTTCGGGACCCCGGCTGGTGACCTCGTGTCGGCCCTCCCCCCTCGATTCCAGTTCCTGGGAGTTTGCACAGCGCTTGCCGCCGACCTTGCTTCTTTTCCCTTCCCTCCACGCCTTTGCCGCGTCCTGGCGCCCCTCTGCTCCACCCGGCGGCAGCTATGGAGCCTCCTCCCGGCTTTTTCGGGCCAACTTTTGCCCCCATCCGTGTCCCTCACCGGATGCCGGAGCGGGAAGTAGAAAAAGCGGTGGCGACTCGCCCCGCTCAGACCCCTCGCAAGCCAGACTCAGGCCTGTTCTCTCAGTTCTGTGGAGAATTGATTACGCTCCACGCCGAAGTGAAGGGAGCGGGCCGGGCCACGCGGGCCGGGGTGATCCTGGGCGCCCGAGGCCTTGCCGCGCCGCGAGGAAGTGCTGGAAGAGCACGCCTTGCTCTTGGAGCTGCAGTCGGGCCCAGCCCCTAAACGACAGATGGCGGGGGTGGGGGTGTCATTGCTTTTCCCCACCCCTGATCTGTCCCGGAGTCTGGACTAGAGGCAAGGTCTTGGGGGTGGCGGGCGGAGGATGCTGCCGCCTCCCTCCTGTCCAGCCTGGCAGAGAGCCAGCCCCAGCGCCTGCTGACATCTCCAGCCTTGGCAGTACCAAGGAGTTCTGCCATTAGGGGGTCGATAGGGGTCTGCCTGGGAAGAGGATTTTGGAAGGGGTGGAAAGGAGGAGTGCATAATACAGTTTGGTCTGCCAATTCATTTCACCTCTTGTCTCTACTCTTTTAACTTTGCTGTGTCTCACACTGCTCAGCTCCTAGGATTTCTGAAATGTTGGGTGAGGAAGAGCTGGTAGATTCCAGCTGCCCAGAGGGGTAATTTTCACCTCTTAGCTTCTTGAACATCTTGATGGGTGGTGAAACTGGTCTCCATCCCCATTTGATACTTGCTGCAACAGGGAATACTCAAAAAGAATTCTGCCCCTTTCCTTTACTCCAGAAATTGCCTGTCCTCTCAAAAACAAACAAGCAAACAAACAAAAACTTTATGCCTTTCCCAAAGAGAGATCCTGTGTAGCATCCCCAGTGATTTTTTTTTCTCTGCTGGTTGTGTCCCAGAGATACCTTCCTGGGGAACAGGCTCCTTTCATTCAGCCTTCGCTGGGGGTAGCCTCTGCTCATAGCTGCTGTGAGTCACTGTGTCTGCATAAAATACCCCATTCAGCTTATAAGGTCCCTCTCTTTAGAATGTATATGTGTGAGTTTTCAGTTTGTTTGTTTGTTTGTTTTCTCCCACATAGTTTATACATTTACCTGTTACTAGGATAGTTCCTGGGGTATAAGGTCTGCCCTGAAACCATCTATCCCAAGTTTGACAGCACATTCAGCTACTGGGAGAAGCTGCCTTAGATTTTTTTGGGGGCGGTTCCCCATACTCAGATTGGTATACACTTTGTCCCATTGTCACTAGGAGCAAAAGTTCTTAACTGGTGGTTGGTCTGGAGGCCATCAAGCCATAGTCACAGGTGAGCACCTTAAAATAATATGCACAGTTGGGTTTGTGTATCCTTTTTTGGACTTTCTTCAGATTATCAAAGAGCATGAGACCTCAAAGTTTAAGAGCCACTGCCCAGCGGGGTGCGGTGGTGCATGCCTTTAATCCCAGGGATGGGGTAGGCTAAGGCAGGCAGGACTACAAGTTGAAGGCCAGTCTGAGCAATTTAGCAAGACCCTGTCTGAAAAAAGGGATAAGGATATATAGTTCAGTGGTAGTAACACCACTGAGCAAATGATGGTTTGATTTCTCTCCAAGTCCCCTCTCTGGGTTTGTGAGCCAGTTGCCCCTCACCCAACATTAGTGAATATGCAGAGACCAGACTCCTTCCTGTTATTCTATAAATTCTTTGTCTCAGTCTTCCCATCTGAGCCAGAGTGCTCTTGCTGCAAATCTTGTTTTGGTCAACTGGCAAATCTTTTCTATCTTATATCCTCCTACTGTGTCTTTCCCACTTTCCAAAGACCATGTGGAGGTGGGCTCTTGAATCTGAGATTTGATCTGGGCATCTAGAAAATTGTGATCCTCCCCCCACCCCATCCCCAGCTGCCAAAGGTTGCTTTTCTTTCCCTTGTCTTTTCCACAGTTGGTTTTTGTGTCTGCTCTGGGAGTGCCAGACTTGGTGGCTGTTGTACTTCACTCTTCTGGAGAGGCTTGGCTGGGGCTCTCTTTGGAGTTTGTGATCACTCCTGCAGGTGTCTGCACTGCTGAAGGTGGTCTCCTGCTGCCCACTACTCTTTCTTCTTGATTTGCCTTGGACTATGTTTGGGAGAGGAAGGGGGTGTACCCATTTGATTTCAGGACCAGTTTTTCTGGTCTGAGTCAAGAAGGTTGGGAAATGGAGCTGAAGTGGGTGGGGGTGGAAAACATGGGACAGTGGGACTGGTTGGGGTGTCTCCTTCAGAACCTCACTGAGAAGGAATCACAAGCCATTGCAGGGGCAAGATCAGAATCGGGAAGGTCTCTGAGATCCTTCCCAGCTACCAGACTTTGGGCCTGACACCAAACTGAATACTCTGCGTTGTGCTCAGCTGGAGGCTAGCTGGGAGCAGAGGGAGATAGCCAAGCTAGGGTTAGAATCTAAAGCCCCACCGATCTCTTGGCCATTTGGGGGTTGCCCTGGAGTTCTGGTCTTCCCTGGCCTAGGAAGTGGGACCAACCTTCCTGGATGGGTAAACTTGCCAGCTCCTTAACTCCGCCATCCTTTATTTGTTCTTGACTTTCTTCTCCCCTAGCTAATTCAACTACTTCCATTCTGGCCTGTTGTGGGAGTCAGGAGTGACTTGTCCTGATCTGGCCAAGCTCTTGGAGTGTATGATTTGATTGATTCCCTTTCCCATCTCCTTCTCGCCCCAAGTAACTCTTTGAGTTATCCAAAGGAAAATGGGTGTGTCTGGTAGGATGTTGAGGGGGGGGCAGTCACGGAATTTTTATCACAGACCCTCCTCTGAAGCCATGGAACAAATACATAGGTCTTGTCTTTGGAGAAGTGCTCTTTCCTCTTAGGCCACTGGATTTTTCTGGGCACCTAGCTATAGAAGCATTTGGGTTTGAGTTAGGTTTATTAGTTGGGCTTCTTGGGAAAATTCTCTTAACCCATCTGCGCTTTTATTCCTCATCTAAGAAATGAGGTTATGCTCTCAGTGTACACTGAGGCTCCTGTAAGGTGAGTTCCTCCCTGTTCCCCTCCTTCTTGCCTTCCTTCTTCCCTTCAGTGTTGGGGACGGAGTCCAAGGCCCTTGCCACTCTACCACTGATTTATACCCTTAGCCCCTAAGATGAGTGTCTTTACACATTGAGGATCCATGGATGGTTTCTGCCTCTTTCCTGCTCTGGCTCAGTTGGAAGTGACTAGTACAGGGTGGTCCCCAGAGAGGCCTCTGTTTTGCTTAGTGAGTTTTGCTCTAAATTAGCCACTGGATGACTCAGTGGGGTGGGTGGGATGTACTGAAGGTCACAGTTCCCCGCCCCGGTGTGCTCTGCACTCAGGGGTGGGGTGGGAGTTCAGTTTCCTAGGCTTTCTGCTCCCATTCCCACCTCCCCAACCAGGGCCTTGGGAGTATGATTCTACTTGAAGTTAAGTAAACTTGCTGGCCTGGGGGCCTGGTGGTGTGTACGGGTGAGTTGGGGGTGGGGGAGATGAGAACTGTAGGGAGAGCTAGGTCAGCCTCACACAATTCCAGCTGTGCTCCTTAGTCCAGATACCCAGAGGGTGAGTTTCAGCACTGCCTTCCACCTTGGGTGGGACCAGCTCTTAGATTTTCATTAAACCCCTGCTATTCCTGGCCTCCCCTTGAGATGCCCTTTGCTCCAGGATGAATGTGGCTGTGGCTGAGCTGGTTTGGACTAGAGGCAGTAGAGCAAGGTTGAGGGCAGGGGCATTGCGGATCATTTTGCTTCACCATTTTCCATCACCCATCATTTTCAGGTCCTCTGCTGGAGAAGTCACCATTTAAGCTCTCCCTCCCTCCTGTTCGGGCAGCCCTTTTCCTCCTCCTTAAGAAAAGCCAAGGTTTATTTTATTGGTGGGACAATTGAAAGTGGGTTTGTTCTGCTGGAGTAGACGGTACCTCTACTTTCTTATCTCCTCTAACCTGCTCTTCTCACCCTAACAGGTAAAGCAGGTCCCTCTGCAGCCATGTCTGCCAAGGCAATTTCTGAGCAGACAGGCAAGGAACTCCTTTACAAGTACATCTGCACCACCTCAGCCATCCAGAACCGGTTCAAGTATGCCAGGGTCACCCCTGATACAGACTGGGCCCGCCTGCTGCAGGACCACCCCTGGCTGCTCAGCCAGGTGAGCCCTGTTTCCACACTGAACCCTTCTTCCAGGCCCCCAGTCTGGGAGGAGAAAGCGATTGATTTGTGGGAGATGTCCCAAAGGGGTCATAGATTGCTGATTGCCTGCATCAGCCCCTGTAGGGGGCTGAGCAGAGTCTTGATTTTGCTCAGAGCCCTGTATATTGAGGTACCCTGGCATGGGCTTGGAACTAGACAAACTGGTGTTTAAATCCCAGCTCTTCGTGAGATTTATTATATTTTGTCCTGAGGCAGTCCATTTCACATCTCTGAATTTCAGGTTCTCCCTCTGTCAAATAGGGATAACACTCTGGGATATAAGGATTAGCAGCCGCGTCCAGAAAGCATTTAGTGTGCTGCCTGGCATTTGGTAGATGCTTGGTAAAAGGTAGTCATATGTTATTCTTTCCTCCAAGTGGAGCATATTAGTAATGTGTCAGGGTAATTAGGAAGTGTGACCTTGTACTTTGAGAAGAATAGCCTACAGGACCCTGGGGTTCAGTCTTGAATACAAGCTCCTGTCTTTGGATCCTGTCTTTGGGAAGCTCTTAGACTTCTTTGGCAGGCCCTAGAGAGCAAGACTAGGACCCATGGTGGGTGTTTGCTTCCTCTGTGAAGCAGCTCAGGGGTAGCAAGTTTCCTAACACCTGAGCTAGGTGCTGCCTGTTTGACTTTATAGTAGACAGGGGTGGGTTTGACCAGATTACCTCAAAGGTAAGGACCTTGTCACACCAGGGCTCTGCCAAGTCCGTGTTCTGAGGAGTTTGCAGTTGAATCAAGAAGCTCATATATCCATGGGGAGGGCAGGGAATCACTCATTCAGCAGGTATTTACTGAGCACATACTCTGCTAGGCTCAATCCTAGGTATGGATGGTTCTAGACTCCTGGTCATCAAAAAAGATTAGCCCAGTGTGTTAGTGCATGTCTATAATCCCAGTGGCTCAGGAGGCTGAGGCAGGAGGATCTTGAGTTTAAAGCCAGCTTCAGCAGCTTAGTAAGGCCTTAAGCAACTTAGTGAGACCCTGTCTGTAAATAAAATACAAAAAGGGCTGGGCATGTGGCTCCTTGGTTAAGTGCCCCTAGGTTCAATCCCCAGTACTTGAGAGAGAAAGAGAGAGAGAGAGAAAAGAATGTGTGTTTAGGCTGGGGTAGGTGAGGGAAGCTAACCCTGATAGACGAAAAAGTAAACTTTTGGATTGTGATGAATTAGAAGTCACCCAGATTGTCCTGTGCTTTGGGTCCCTAAAACTGTTAACTTCTTATGTTATCCTCTCCTTCCTATGCTGAATGCCACTCCTCTCTTTCCAGAGTTTGGTAGTCAAGCCAGACCAGCTGATCAAACGACGTGGAAAGCTTGGCCTAGTTGGGGTTAACCTCACTCTGGATGGAGTGAAGTCTTGGCTAAAGCCACGACTGGGACATGAGGCCACGGTGAGTCCAGGTGTAGGGTCAGGGTGGAAGTGCTGTCGTAATAGAAGCAACACGATCATATCCAGATCAGCCACTATGGCTCACCTCTACAGCCAGTCGAGGCAGCCAGGGGAGGTGGGGGTTTGTGGCGCTGCCCTTCCTTGGGCAGCAGGGACGATCTTGGTGCTTGTTTCTAACTTCCCTATAGGGGAATCTAAACTCCTTTTGTTACTGATTCAGACAAGGTGTACTGTGAAGATAGAATTGGAGAGCTGTTGGAATTGGTATGTTTCTTTAACAATGATCATGAAATAAGACTTTTGAGGCCCATTCTGGGAACTGCTTTTTTTCCAGTTTCAAAGGGGTTATGGTAACTGCTTGTGATGACATGCTTTCCAAAAAGGATAGATGATAAGATGAAATGGGAGATGCAGAATCATTTAGGCAGAGAGATGTACTGGGCCAAAACTCTTCGATGAGACAGTTAATAATGCTGAAAGAGCAAATTTAATTCTTCTCTCAGCTCAGTGATTAATTTCAACAAGTGTAGAAGAGAGCTAGAGTGAAATATGGTTTAAGAAGGTGAAGGGGTGCTTAGTACTAAGTATGTTTCTTCCTACTCTTCAAGGGATTGGACAACTAAGGGAGGGTATGGGACTGAGGCTTGGCTTAGCCTGGGAATGCTGCTGCACCTGGCTTTGCACACAATTCTGAAGGGCTTGATAATCATCCGGGGTAAGTGTGGACCAGGGATGAGCTTTTCTTCCTTGGGCGGAAATAGGAAGCAAGGTAGCAATGGAGATGCTTTCTTTATTGGGCTTCCTCAAAGTAGCTCTTAATGTTAAACTTCAATTTCTGACACTCATGGATAAAGAGGGATCCTTGAAGTTGCACACGGCCTGGTGACAAAAACATCCAATCTTTGAGTTCCCAGGTGTCTGGGGAGAAGATGATGGGGCTTATGGTTGAACAGTGTCCTCACGGAGCATGTCAAGCTCCCTTCTCCTCAGCTGGCTGTTGGGAGGTGGCTACTGGGGACATCTGAGCTGGCAGCAGCATCGCACCCGGCAGGAGCGGCTCATTACCTCTGATGGATCACTGTCTGGTCCCTGACTCAGCAATGACGCACAGTCCGGGTGGGGAGTTCAGGACATACTGGGATGAACACTGTCTCGCCTTGACTGCCGCCAGGGACTCACTTAGACTGATTAGCTCTGCAGGCCTGTTGCCCTCAGTAAAATCTGTGGAGAAGTTTTCCCCATCAAGCTCTGGCTCTTCTCTTCCCTGCTGGGCCTCCTGTCCTCAAGCTGTGTCACTGTGCCTACAAGGCATACAAAGCAGAATACTCGTCCTTCACACGTGCCTATCTCTCTGCTTGAGCTCTGGGATGGCCTTGATTTGTCTGAGCTATTTAATTTGTGGCGTAGTAGGGCAGGAGATGAGGCCTGATTTCTGCCTTTTGGGATGGGGCAACATTGAACTGACGGATGTAGAAAGCAAACTTGCAAGACTTGCAAGGTCAGTGTGTGTCCAGGTGCAGCTGGGCTGGGACAAGGGGGTTAAAGAGATAACTCAAGGGCTTCTTGAACTTGGGAACCTGTGACCCCTTACCCTGGCTTCTGGAAAAAAATCTCCTTTCTCCTTTCTGGGTGTCATGGTTACAGTGCTTGGACTTGATCCCTCCTTCCCTGGGGAGCAAGGTGTGCTGTCCCTCTAAGCTTCATCTCCCTCAATTTCTCCATAGGTTGGCAAGGCCAGAGGCTTCCTCAAGAACTTTCTGATTGAACCCTTTGTCCCACACAGTCAGGTATGTGAGGCAGCTCCAAACTGGTTCATTCCATCTTAAGGTATTTGTCTACCTTAAAGTAATGAAAGGAGAGGTAAAACCGAAGGAGAAAAGCCAACAGGACCAGGGGTACTGGAGCTGAACTGTGGGTGGGAGGGTACTGCAGACCTGAATCTGAGCAGGAAGTTCAGAAGGGGCTTAGTTGCAGCAGGGCAGAGTTAGGGCAGATAATGAGGGACATAAAGGCAGGTCTGCTTCCCCTAGATGGAGTCTCCTTGGTTCAGCCAGGGAGGTAGTAGCCTCTGCTCTCCTCCTTGTCCCCAAAGGAGAATAAACAGGTCTTCTCTGGGTGAATATTTTCTGCTGGGTTTAGAAATGAGTTCAACTCTGCCCCTGACCCACTTTATGTTGTCTTTATTTACAAGGTGGAGGAGTTTTATGTCTGCATCTATGCAACCCGCGAAGGGGACTATGTCTTGTTCCATCATGAGGGGGGCGTGGACGTGGGTGATGTGGATGCCAAAGCCCAGAAGCTCCTTGTTGGTGTGGATGAGAGGCTGAATCCTGAGGATATCAAGAAACACCTGTTGGTCCATGCCCCTGAAGACAAAAAAGAGTTGAGTCAATGGGATGGTAGGGAGGTGGCAGTGGGAATGGGGAGACTGATGGGCCCAGAGGAAGCAGAGTGGGCCTGTCTGGCTGGCTGGGAGCAGGTGGTAGGCATAGCCCTAGTCTTGAGGAAGAGCGCCATGTGTGGGGGCGGAATACTGCCCAAGTCACGCTGCACTATGCTGTCAGCATCCCTCACCTCCCTGCCCCTGTCTGTCTGGTGCCTCCTCCCCCAGCTCCACGCCTGACAGCTCCTTTCCACCTCAGTGGCTGAAGAGTGACATCCAGGGAGCAAGGTTTGCAGAGGAGAGCTAGGGGTCGGTAGGGCAGGTGTCAGGAAGTGGGGCTGTCAGTGTTAGTGAGAGATTGTTGTGGAGATTGGGGGCAAGGGCCTGCTGAGTTTGCCCGTTGATAGGTTGACTGTCCCTCTGTCCCTCTCCCCTCTAGAATTCTGGCCAGTTTCATCTCTGGCCTCTTCAATTTCTACGAGGACCTGTACTTCACCTACCTGGAGATCAATCCTCTTGGTAACAGACACTGCTTGGGTGGGGTGGGGCAAGGGTCAGTTATAACTGGGTCCCAGTGCCTATAAAAAGTCTGGCCTTAGTGTTCAGAGAGCAAGATGCCTGCTTTCCAGAGGGCTGTAAGCAACTGGTGTGCAGATGGGGAGAGATTTTCAAGCTCATTTGGGGCCAACTACTGTTTCTGAGCTCTCAGAAAACCAATCATTCCTCTTTTAGCCGATTCCAACTTCTTCATTTGGCCTTAATTTGTCCTCTGATGGGGAAGTCCTGGTTCTGATCTGACTGTGCTGGGTTGCTTTTCCTGCCAGTGGGTTAGGCTTCCTAGGCCCTTGTAGGACCCTCAGGCCCTTTTTCCCTTGGTGTACTTGGAGGCTCCACCTCTCTCCCTGGGAGTTGGTCAATCATTGACCCCAACACTGGGAAGAGCTTGCTGCAGGCCTTTCTGGCTGTGAAGGAGACAGGTGGTGTGGGAGAGTGGCATGGGCTCTTTCTGGCCAGGGCCTCCCAGGGCAAAGTCCAGGAGGCTGAAAAATTAAATCAGATTCCAGCTGAGGATGCAGTCCCTCTAATGGGCCAGATGGCCATGTGCTAACTTAATTAGCTAAATGGCCCTAGGGGGGAAGGAAGATGGATGTTCAGTAAGGCAGCAGTAAGTGAATTGTGCTGATTGGGGACTCAGTGTACCCATGACTTCCCACTCCACCTTACATTGAGGCTTCCTCCTAGCAGGACCCCAGGAATCCCAGAGCTACACACCTGGACTGGTATTCTAACAATAATGCATTTTGAATACATTTTCAGTTTTCATTCCTAAATTTTAAAATTTATTTATGTATTTTTTTGGTGCTTTGTATGGAATCTAGGACCTGGTACATGCTAAGCAAATGCTTTACTGCTGAGCTATACCCCTGCCACTTTTTTTTTTTTTTTTTTTTTTTTTATGGCAGGGCCATGGGGGTGGAGGCAAAAGGTTAAATATTTAAAGCAGGGAGTATGGCATGTTATAAAGATGTCTAAAAATTGCCATGGCAATGAGTATAGACCTCCCTGTCCCAATACCAAAAGGCTAGGGACTAGGAACTGGTCTTGGAGAACTTGTCTTTCCTTTAATAGGAGAAAGCTGAGTCTCCAGGTGATTAGGGAGTTCCCAGCCTTTGAGGGACCCCATAGGGGTTGTTTGGGAGACTCTGGTGGAAGAGTTTGGACCAGAGTTGGTATCTGATTCCCTCTCCTTTTCTTGCAGTGGTGACCAAGGATGGTGTCTATGTCCTTGACTTGGCAGCCAAGGTGGATGCCACCGCCGACTACATCTGCAAAGTGAAATGGGGTGATATAGAGTTTCCTCCCCCCTTCGGACGTGAGGCATATCCAGAGGTGAGGCGAGTTTGAAGAGGAGATGGAGGGTTATGGGGTCAAGGAGCAAGTGACTAATCTCAGACGAGCATTGGGCCCCATCCTCGGCTGTGTATTTGGCAGGAAAAGGAAGATCAAGAACCATTTAATTTTCTTAAAATCCCAGTGGGGTGGGGGTGGGGGTGGGAGTCCGCCAAGCCTCTGAATCCCAGCCAGAAATCCTTTTAGACTTCATTCTCAATCAACCTCCCTGGGCTCTTAACTTGATTTGCTGCTTCTCTTTAATTCCAAGTGGCTCCCCCTGATCCCATCAGAAGGGAAAGTAGTTCTCGCACCACTCTAGCTGAGAATTTTAATTGCTGTCTCCCACCCCATCCTCTGAGTCCTTCCAGCAGGGTCAGGCCTTCTGAAGCCACGCAGGCTGGGCTGGAAGGAGAGGTAGGGCTGGGAGGGGAGGAGAGTTCCCTGTACCAAGCAGGTACATGCACGTAGGGGTTGTGGTAAAAACGAAGTGACATAGTGAAGTTCTGGAGTTGGGAAGTTTGTCTCCAGGTGGTGACTGTGGCTGTGGGTGGTTTTGGTATTTGAAGATACCAACATGTTTGTTTCACGTGTGTGTGGCTCTCACAATCCCTTCTTCCCCTATCCCATTGAGGTGATTGACCTCTTCATGTATCTCCAGGGAAAGGGGAGTGGTCCTGGAATCTCTGACCTTGTGAAGGGGACACCCCAATGATCCTCCTTTTGCTCTCTGGTCCCTAGGAAGCCTACATTGCAGACTTGGATGCCAAAAGTGGGGCGAGCCTGAAGCTGACCTTGCTGAACCCCAAAGGGAGGATCTGGACCATGGTGGCTGGAGGTGGCGCCTCTGTTGTTTACAGGTGACAGGAGGGGGTTACTGATGACATATCAGCCTGGTGTACCTGGTACCCACTCCTGTGTCACCTGTAGGTCTCTGGTTTCTCACCTTTGTGAGCCAGGAACTCACAGGGCAGATAAACGCAGTGATATCTCAAGAGCTTTGAGAGGCTCTGGTGAAGGCCCCTCTGTACAGTGTCTCCTCTAACCTTATTTGCTTCAGAATGATGTGTTTTCTTTTTTGGAACAGGAAATTGAACCCAGGTGTGCTTTGGTGCTTTACCATCAAGCCAGACCCCCAGCCCTTTTTATTTTTTGTCTTGAGGCAGGGTCTTGCTAAGTTGCTGAGGCTAGCCTCAAACTTTCAAGCCTCCTGCCTCAGTCTCCCGAGTTGCTGGGATTACAGGCATGTGCCACCATGCCCGGCCTGTTTTTATAAGTTTTAATTCTTTTTTCAAAAAATATTTATTTTTTAGTTGTAGTTAGATACAATATTGTTAATTAATCTATTTTTATGTGGTGCTGAGGATCAAACCCAGGGCCTTGCCCATGCTAGGCAAGTGCTCTTTCACTGAGCCACAACCCCAGCCCTGTAAGTTTTAATTATTAGGGTTAATGATGTGTGCCCTATGCACAAGTATAACCAATACAGAAAATGAATAAGCAAGTGAAAGTTGCCTGTCTCCCTACCAAGTCACCTTGTTGAACACATTACTCTATGTCCTTGCAGCATTTTAATGCTGCAGTAAATATTTATACTTTTTTATTTTGTAGAAATATTGATATCATATTCTACATTCTTTTCAGTACTCAGCAATTTTTTTCTCTAAAAAAGTAGATCTCTGTTCTTTCTAGAAGTGTGGTCTGCCACATCCCCTTCTGGCTGGTTGGTACCCTTTATCTGACTGCAGCAGTCTTCTCCATTGGGCAGCCTGTTGGGGACTCCCGTGACGTGCAGTTTCTTTATCTTGGGCAATTGCTTCTTGTTTGTTGACCCACACTGCCTGCCCAGAACCCTGGTGCACCAGGGCTCAAAGTGCACTGCCCAGGAGACTCCTTCTGGAGCATAGCTGGCCTTTCAAGTGAGACTTGCGTGGGGATTGGGGGTTGGTGTTGGTTCCACAGGCTGACTTCAGTGCTTCAGGGTGGAGACAATGTGTTCTCTCAGGCACTAGGCTACCTTCCTTTGCCCCAAGCCAGCATTGACTTCTGTGTCTCCCTGGCAGTGATACCATCTGTGACCTGGGGGGTGTCAATGAGCTGGCCAACTATGGAGAATACTCGGGTGCCCCAAGTGAGCAGCAGACCTATGACTATGCCAAGACCATCCTTTCCCTCATGACCCGTGAGAAACACCCAGATGGTAAGGCCTGGCTGTGCACATGTACACAGTTCACCCATTCTCCTGGGATGACCCAGTGGGAACAGCTTTTTTTTTCCTTTCTTTTTGTTCTAGGGATTGAACCCAGAAGCACTTAATCATTGAGCCACATCCCCACTCCTTTTTATTTTATTTTGAGACAGGATCTCGCTAACTTATTTAAGGTTTTACTAAGTTGCTAAGTCTTGCTTTGAATTTGTGATCCATCTGCCTCAGCCTCCAGAGTTGCTGGGATTACCGGCTTGTGCCATCGCACCTGACATAAACTCAGTTCTTAGTGACCTTATGTATCACCTGGGTTGTGTGATTTCCAGTGTGCCTTTACCAAGTGCCTATAGTTTTGGGATTATACATGCTCATTTCCCTTCCTTTAAATGAGAAAGGGAAGGACAAAGGGAGAGAGATGTTAACTTTTCCATCTCATCCGAGGTATCCAGAAGCCAAACTGGATTTCTGGGTGCCAACTAGGAATGATGTAGGAATTGTGGGTTTGAATGACCATCACCACCCAGTAGTGAGGATAATGGAGAGTTGGGCAAAGAAGCCTGATTAGGCATAGGAGAGACCATCTTGCTTGCTCCCTTATACAGCCTCACACAAGTGGGGATCTTTGCTCAGAGGAGCGAAAACTCCTTCAGTTGGATTTCTGGGACAGTTATCAAGTCTACCTCTCTAACCATTTTTTGTCTTTATTCCAAACCCAGGCAAGATCCTCATCATAGGAGGCAGCATTGCAAACTTCACCAATGTGGCCGCCACTTTCAAGGTAACCAGCTGTAGCATTTTCTGGGGAAAGCAAGGTTTGAGCCAGAGGCAGGTTCTCATGGGTTACTCAGTCTAGTTTAGGAACTCTTGCCCCAGGGTTGGTGTGTCTGTCTCTGTCTCTCTTTTTGTATTGGAGATTAAAACCAACCCCACGTCTTTGTGGGTACAGAAGGCCCTAGGAGGGATGGACAAGTAGATGACATTCAGTGGACCATAATTCTATTTGAAGCATAGGGAAAAGGCAAATTTTTACTTTCCTGCTTTCTCAGGATCAGTTTGTGGGACTGGCATGATTGTCCTCATTTTTCATATCCTGTCTTGACTCTGGATTTTGTGTGCCTTCTGGTTTTTTATCTCTCAGTCACTAGTGCCTTCTATAAAATGTTAGAATGAGTAAAGTGTTTTGATGACTTGAATGGATGGACTCCTGCCCTGATCCAGCCAGGGTTCCACCAGCCTGGGTCCCTATGCATGGGTCAGGGCCATGGCCACATGCTTTAATGCCAGGGATGGGATTGTAGTTCAGTGGTAGAGCACATGCCTAGCGTTCGTGAGGCACTGGGTTCAAATCTCAGCACTGCATACAAATAAACAAACAAACAAATAAATAAATAAAGGTCCGTTGATAACTTAAAAAAATATGTCTCAAGAGTTATCCCTTTCAATGTAGTCACCTCGGGAGGCTGTTTATTATTCTGTACTGTTGCTCAGTGGGGTTATGCAGAAACATCAAATACATTCTTTTTTTTTTTTATGTTTTGAAAATAATGAACAAATGTCAGCCTTGGGGGCTGGGGTTGGTAGCTCAGTGGTGGAACGTTTGCCTGGCATGTGGGAGGCATTGGGTTTTAGCCTGAGCTCTTCAGAAGGGAGAGACCATGCTTCATCAGTCCTGCCTAAAACAGGGTCTCCCTAAGTAGACCTGATTCAGTGGACAAAGCGAATACAGGTGCATCTTGGTAGCCCTTGTTTTAACTTGGGATTAACCCCCTGCAGTAAAGGCAGCACTCTTGGCTCTTGGTGAGGATTGGTAGGTGTGGAGCAGGAACAGCATAGAGCTTTCTGTAAAATGCCACTGTTGGCAGAGATGAGACTCCAGCTCATAAACTTGCTCTCTGTCTGGATAAATAGTACTGTATGCACTTTTCAGCTTATAATTTTCTCAGAATGGATGGAAATACATAGAAAGAGCTGTTCCCTAAGTCATTTAAGCTGCCTTGCAATTGAAGAAGACTCTATACCTTTCCTAGGACCCCAACACAGACACACACATACCCGCAATTGCAATGAGTGGTAAAATGACTTAGGACAAGAGAGACCATCAAGCCCTGCTGAATTTGGAGGCTTTGTGAACCAGGATTTCGAGGAGATTGGCTCTCAGCACCCCACAGATCCACCTCAGCAACATTACAAGTGGTCATGTGCTGGCCTCTGGATTACACAGATCAGTAGCCATGTGTGTGATCCTTGACTACTAGTGCCTGCCGTGCTTCAGGGGAAGCAGCCCTTGTCATGTACACTTGGTACATTTGTTTATCATGGTTCTAGATACTTGGTTTGCTTATTTTAGTTACATAACTTTCATTCCTTTGGGCTTCCAGGGCATTGTGAGAGCAATTCGAGATTACCAGGGTCCTCTGAAGGAGCACGAGGTCACAATCTTTGTCCGAAGAGGTGGCCCCAACTATCAGGAGGGCTTACGGGTGATGGGAGAAGTCGGTAAGATGGAAGACTTTTCTTTCCCTCTCAGCCTGAGGGTCTGTGGCCTGCCATTTTGGGATTGCTGCAAGAGAGTTGATCTTTGGGCTCTTTCATGCTCTCCCAATCCCTGTTCTTGATGTGTACCTTTCTTCTGCTTCCATTCTTAACCACCCCTGACAAGCTCCCTGTCTAAACTTGAGAATTGGCAGAAGAGCATTGTCATTCAACTCTGTTTAAGAAATAGAGGGGCTGGGGATGTGGCTCAAGTGGTAGCGCGCTTGCCTAGCATGTGTGAGGCACTGGGTTTGATTCTCAGCACCATATAAAAATAAAATAAAGACATTGTGTCCACCTTAAAAAAAAAAAAAAAAAGAAAAAGAAAAAGAAAGAAAGAAATAGAACCAGGCACAGTGATACAAGCATGTAATCCTGGCTACTTCAGAGATAGGAGGTTCATGAGTTCAAGGGCAGCCAGAGCATCATATAAAGATCTTATTACAAACAAACAAACATGGAAGGACTTGTATGACCCCAGCATGGTAGCCTTGAGAGGGTTGAATAGAGAAACCGCACAATTTGACTTAGGTTTTTGACTGGGTTCTTTGATGGGTGGGGAGTAGATGGAAGAGCAGCATTAGTAGAAGCAGGGAGACCACCTAAGAGGCTGTGGCCATGTTCTATCATAGGAATGGTGCTGGGAGTGAGAGGTGGAGGGGTAGAGGAAGCAGGCTCAGGACCATTGGTTGCTGGTGTGTGGAGGAAAGAGGAGAGGGATTGAGCAACTGGCAGGATAGGAGAGAGTTGCCCCCAGTTGAGATGGGGAGGAAAGGAAGTGGGGGTGTGGTACCATGTTGATTTCCTTTCACTTTTTTGTGTTTTGAGTGACTCGTGGCTTCATGAAATCCTCTACTCAGAGCTTTCAAGAAGCCGGGGATCATGTCTCATCAGTCAGAACTAAAGTACAGTCTCCCTAAGTCAACCTGATTGAACCTAAAGCAGGTGAATTTGGGGATCAGCAGCTTTGGTCTTAAATGCCAATACTTTTGCTAAAAGCAGTTTTCTGTAGAACAGGACTTTGTGTGGAAGTTCCAGAGTGAGGCAGATAGAAAATGCTCTTGCTTGGTGAACTTGCCCTCTAATGAAAGAGAAAATCTTTCCATTTCCGCATTTTTCCAAATTTGGTATCTGTGCCAAACACTAGCCCTCTCCCCCATGCCTAAATCACTGGGTACCAAGTGCTGGTTTCCAGTTACTTAACATGGAGTGCCTCCTATGGACCAGGCACTAGGGCAGCACAGTGAATGTTACTAGGTTGTGCTCTCACAGTTGGAACATTAGACAGGTAAGCAACTGGATGAAGATTCTGTTAGGATTCTGTGGTGTGGAGATGGCCTTTGAGGCCAAGTGGCACTTAGGTTGAGCTGAGTGATGTGAGATCAGTCAGGCCAAGATCCCTGGCTTGGGGCTGGGGGTTGTAGCTCAGTGGTAGAGTGCTTGCCTAGAACATGTGAGGCATTGGGTTCCATCCTCAGTACCACATAAAAATGTAAATAAGTAAAATAAAGGTATTACATCCATCTACAATATAAAGACCCTTGACTCCATGTAGAGCCCTGAAGAACAAGCAGGGTATTTAAGACAGAGAGACCAGGCTAGGGAAGCAGGTGCCTACCAGTGCTGGTGAGGAGGGTTGGGGAGCCAGCGTATAAGCCAAAGTTAGAGGAATGCATGCTAACAGTGCATTTGGTCATTTGAGTCTTGCCAGTAAAGCCATTTCTTCTTGTCAGCAGGTGATCTTTAGAAAGATTTGTTTAGTGGTGAGATTTTTATGGTTGATTTGTCCTGGATAATTGTTCTTGTACCAAAAGCGCCACACATTGAACAGGGCAGTAAAGGGGCCTTTGTGGAGTCCCATGTACTTGGGCAATTACTCAGACTTGAATCATTGGTTCTTCTCCTTCCTGCACAGGGAAGACCACTGGGATCCCCATTCACGTCTTTGGCACAGAGACTCACATGACAGCCATCGTGGGCATGGCCCTAGGCCACCGGCCCATCCCCAATCAGCCACCCACAGCAGCCCACACTGCCAATTTCCTCCTCAATGCCAGTGGGAGCACGTCGGTAGGTATCAGCCTTCCTCCTACCTTAACAGAAGGAATCATCTTGTTTTCCCACCCCAGTCCCCTAATCTAGGATATAGTGCCTCTCCTTTGCCATTTAGGGACACAGGGGAAATATCACTAAATCAGTACAAGATTGGTTTCTGGATTCCTGTGCCAGGGTTTTTTTTTTTTTTTTTTTTTTTTTTTTTTTTTGTGTGTGTGTGTGTGTGTGTGTGTGTGTGGTGTGTGTGTGCCCCAGACAAGGCAGAATAATGGAAAGACTGAGGATTTAAAGTCACACCTGAGTTAAAATCCTGACTCTTCTCCATTTGTATATCTGTAACATGGGATATTATTAATTTCTACCTCAGAAAATTAATAGAATAGTGTTTTTGGAAGCAGCTTCTAAAGAACAACGTTGTACATAATTTTTTTTCACTGATTTCTTTGAGACTATTAAGAACTAGTGGCTTCCCTCCACCCCCTGCCATCCATACCTGTGACTCTAATCTTTTTCTCTCCTTGAACCACCCAGACTCCAGCACCCAGCAGGACAGCGTCTTTTTCTGAGTCCAGGGCTGATGAGGTGGCACCTGCAAAGAAGGCCAAGCCTGCCATGCCTCAAGGTAACTCCCCGAGGTTTCGCACATTGCAGGGACTGGCCTCAGTGCCTTCCCTCCTCTTCTCTTGCTTGGTCCTGCTTGGGCCAGCAGAGCAGAGGTGACACAGTTTGGGCTTCTCTATGAGCGTGGACTTGGGGCACAGGGTGAGAACTAGACACGAGACTGAGGTGACTTAGCCTTGCGTGTGGGTGCTCCTGAGGACCCCCTCTGTGCTGGATCACCTCACTCTCTATCTGCGTCTACCCCTGGTTCTTCCTGGGGAGTTATCAGCTGATGAAGGAGGCTGTGGGGGAGACAGGATTTGAGAAATACCAGGAGATGGGAAGTTCTCCCAGATTCCTCCTGAGTGCAGGGCAGGAGCTGGAAGCTCAGGCCGCAGGTAAGCTCCTGCAACAATAGCCCACCCTACTCTCAGGCACACATTCTCTACTGTGCGAGTGCAGTGTAAGAAAGGACCTTGTCTGCTAGCCCATCCATACCTTGCCTAATTCATCTTTGTCCTGATTCACTGAAATGTGACCCTGGCCAGCCCTGGCACCAGCATTAGCTGAGCATCACTGGTACCACTAGGCCTATGTGGCCTGTGCAGCCTCTGCCTGATATAGACTGTGCTAAGGTATTTTGGGAAATAGTGACACTAGGTCCAAGGGCTCCTGAGTAGGAGCCACTGCTCTGCCACAGAATGGCATTAAGAGGATAAGACCTGGCCAGCCTGAAAGCCCAGTTGGGATTATGTCACCCAGCTGTCCCTCCAGAGGACTGGGGGAGGCTAGTGTTCAGCACTCCCACCTAACCTTCATCCCCCTACCCCCCTTCCACACCCCTCAGTTCTTTGCCCTTTCCTGCTCCCATTTCCGCTGGCCAGTGTTTTTGCCCATTCTGTTGGCTTTTCTCCTGTCCATTGCAAAAATAAACAGGGCATCAGCGCAGAAAGGCTTGTCCATGGGGCCCTTCCCTGTTCCCACTGTCCTGCCAAAGCCTCCAGCCGTCAGCAGGTCACTCAGTTGCCTTGGTCATTTTCTTTGACAGATTCAGTCCCAAGTCCAAGATCCCTGCAAGGTAGGATGCCCTCACCCTGTTCCAGTTCTTCGTGTGGCTTTGTTAGTGGGTTACGGTTTTTCCGTGTGCTTTGTTTCTTCCTCTCCTGGTGGGTTACAGTGTTGTCTGGTATATTTTCTGTCCCTGCCTCAGTGTAGCCTGCCCTGAAGTCTTAGTCTTTGCTCTTTGTCCCTTCCACCTCTGGTCAGTACTCGCCTGCACCCAGCGCTCTCCTCACTGTGGCTGGCTGTCTCTGGCTGCTTGCCTGGGAGGGAGGTGAAGTGAGAGCCATGCCCACAGCTCTGGAGAGTGCAAGGGTGTCAGGAGGGAGGATCCCCTGGGAAGGAGGGAGCCATTCAGCTGTAAGGGGAGTGGCAGAGAGCAGTAGGTGTCAGTGTCTGCTGGCGTGTGCAGGGAGCCACGAATCACCCCTGATGCTCATCTGCATTTCATGATGTCCTCGTCTTCTCACTTGGCCTGCCTCAGCTTCCGCACTGTGAACTTCATTCCAGGGCGCTAATACCAGAACAGGTTTGATAGAAGAATAGGATAGGCAGAGAGAGAGAGAGAGAGGAACCCGTGTATCTGTAGATGAGGTCACTGTAAGGGATCTGGGCTTTGGTGTCTCAGTTTAATACAGTGCACGTTTCCTGCACGTACATGCCCTTGCCTGTTGATCGTGGACTAGATTAATCAGATCTGAGCTTTAGGGCTGCCATATAACTTTTTGACAGCTGTGGGACAGGAGAGTCTTCTGAGGTGACTTGGACCTCTTGCTTGAGGGACGGGAAGGCTTAATTAGGCAAGGGACAGGGACGGACTTAAGTCCTCAGCTTGCCACTCAAAGGAAGGAGGCCTCTGAGTGGGGGGCTTTGTTCCTTTGCTCGCAGTAACAGCTATGGGGAGAAGTGGACAGAGGCGTGTGGTCAGGGAAGAGAACAGGTCAGGCTGAATGGAGATTTGTCCCTCATCAGGGCCAGAGGAGGAGCCTGGGTTGAGGGGACACACGTACCCTCTCTCTCCCACCAGTATTCTGGGGCCTCCCTGCTGCTGGTGGCTCATGATGGCCCCTTTGTTTCCCCGGGCTTGTGGAGGCAAGCACTTGAGCTCTGCCCTTTTGTGCTGGAGGTGTGTGTGGGTTTGTGGAGATGTGGGTTTTGTCTCTCTGAAGACAGACAGGTGCAGATGTGTGTATGTGGCACATGCTCACCCCCTTGGAATGGCACAGGCCCCAGTGGCTCATAGTCTTCCTCCTTGCACATTGAGTTGCTTCTTGAGTCATTTCTGGTTCTAATGCTAGATGATCTTGGACTACTGTCATTTGGCTTTTCTGGGCTTTAGTTGCTTGGGGTTAGAAATTGTAAGAATGGGGTTAGCTATCTTCTATTGTCTGAGATCCCATGTCTCATCTGATCCATAGTTCCAGGTGTCAGTCCTAGGAATCTGCAAAGCTTTCTGTCTTGAGAAGCTTACTGCTGGCCTACACAGGGATTTAATCAGTCCTTGAACTCGGTTAGCCATGCCTTCACGAGTACTTGAGGTTAATTAGTACTGGATGCCACTCAGTAGATGCATTGTTCTCCTTGGAGGTCTCAGAACCTCTCCTAGGATTGCTTTCCTAACTCTTAGGGAGTTGAAGGGGGAGCTACCTGCCAGCCCTGAGGATTTACTTCCACCAGCTCCATTTGTTCTCTTCTGCCCCTCATCATTTTCTGCTCACCAGAGAGCCTGTTATATCCAGAGTATTGTTATGAACATTGAGAGACGGGAGAAAGCTGGGAGGAGTAGGAGAGGAGATCAGCGGGCCTGTGCTGCAGCTTGCTCTCCTGCCTTGTGCCAGAGCCCAGTCAGAGCTCAGATACGGCTGCCCTGTCTTCTGTCCTAGCTGCCGCACGCTTCTTCATTGGACCTACACTGACCCAGAATTTTTGAGAATTCAAACCCTGATCACAATTATTTTTGTGTCCAGAATTCCAGCGTGATAAGCATTGTTGGGGAGTTGTTTAAGTCCTGGGGCTATCAAAATGTGGAGAGCTGAACATTTTTTATAGACTTTTTAAAAAAAAAAAATATATTTATTTATTTTTTTAGTTTTTGGCAGACACAACATCCTTGTTGGTATGTGGTGCTGAGGATCGAACCCGGGCCGCACGCATGCCAGGCGAGCGTGCTACCGCTTGAGCCACATCCCCAGCCCCCGAGACATTAATTTATTAAAACCACAGGGATGCACACTGATCACTTTTCCTATGAAATTTGGCCTGGAGGAATTCTGGGTAGCTTCACTGATAGGGCCCGTTCTCTACATGGGGAATCTTTTTTCTGTTCATTGAGGTGCTGTTTATCAGCCAGGCAGGTCTTAGCTGTTTTTGCTCTCTCTGCTGCCTCCTTCCAGAAAATTGAGGCACCTCCTCCCCTAAAAGCTCTCAGAATGCCATCATCCTAACATTCTTTGCTATTTTGATGGGCCACCATCCTGGACTTGGGGCACAGATGGGTCTCGCAGGCAGCCCATGCCCCTGGAGGTCTCCTGGCAGTGTATTCTGGGTGCACTCGCTGTGTCTTTGCCCACCAGGAAAGAGTGCCACCCTCTTCAGCCGCCACACCAAGGCCATCGTGTGGGGCATGCAGACCCGGGCCGTGCAAGGCATGCTGGACTTTGACTACGTGTGCTCCCGGGATGAGCCCTCGGTGGCCGCCATGGTCTACCCCTTCACGTGAGTCATGCCCAGGCAGACAGCATAGAGACGGTTAACCAGTAGGATGCCTCCTCTCTCCCTTTGAGACAAGCCGGGGGGGGTCAACTAGCTTCTGGCCTTTGTGGGGGAAGGGCTTGTACCTCCCAGAGACTGAGGCAGTTAATATCTGGGGGATCTTTCCCCTTTAGATGGAGAATCTTTGAGACCATGCCTGTTCTCTTTCTAGGTGAAGTTCCTCCCCTTAGTTTCCCCCTCACCAGTCCTGACTGGTTGAGGGTGTCCTAACCCTCTTTTGCTGTCTCACAGTGGGGACCACAAGCAGAAGTTTTACTGGGGACACAAGGAGATCCTGATCCCTGTCTTCAAGAACATGGCCGATGCCATGAAGAAGCACCCAGAGGTAGATGTGCTGATCAACTTTGCCTCTCTCCGCTCTGCTTACGACAGCACCATGGAGACCATGAATTATGCACAGGTAGATAGCGGGGCTCTGGGGGATGCAGGGAGGAGGCCTTGGAGTAGGGAAGCGGGATGATTCTGGAATGGTGTCCACAGTTATGGACGTAGACAAAAGGGTTGGGAGTTGTGAGAAGCCAATTTTGGGTGTTTTCAGAAATCAGGTTAGGCCAGATAGGGGCTGCTTATGTAGACTTACAAAGGGCCAGTTCCAGCCTTAAATCTTCCACCAGATCTTCTCTGTGCTATCCAAAACTGGCTGAAAAAATGGGATCGGAAATACTGGCTTAATGTAAAAGTATTACATATTCATCATAGAAAGAAATTTAAGTACTTTTAAATTATCACATCCTAGAAATGTGGCTGCTAACATTATTTACACCTTTTCTACAACTTTTTTGGATTTTGAACAAATGGAGTAATATTGCACCTAGCTAGTGTATAATCATTCTTCAGTTACTCTTTCCACATCAGTAATAACATGTTGGTAGCATTGTTTTTGCCTTTCCAAGTCTTGTGATGAACATCTTGGGTTAACATTTAATATATCCTTAATTAGTCTCCTAAGATAAATTTCTACATCAGAATGTACAGATTGGAAGCCTCTGATCCATCCTGACATCTGGGAAAGATATAGTGGTGTCAACTCCTATTGGTAGTACACCTTGTCCCCTTCCTCTTGTCAACATTAAACATTTGTCAAAATTAATAGGTATTCTATTTAATTAGCATTTTTTTCCACACACACTCTGTTTTTTTTTTTTTTTTTTTTTGTACTGGGGATCAAAACCAGTGTATGCTAGGGCTAAGCAAGTTCTCTACTACTGAGTTGTATTCCTAACGCCATAATTTGCCTATGCTTCACCACCACCAGGAACACAGGCCTTCAGATAACCTACACAGGCACTTTATCACTGAGCTACACCCCCAGCCCATCTTTCCTTCCTTCCTTTCCTTATTTTTGCAATGCTAGGGATTGAAACCAGTACCAGAGCTACATTCTCATCCCCCTCCTTTTAATTTTTAATTTTAAGGCAGGGTTTCAAGATGTTATAGAGGCTGGCCTCAAACTTGCCATTCTCCTGCTTTAGCCTGCTGAGTAGCTGGATTACAGTTATATGTCACTGCACCCAGCTGCATGTTTTTAGTTTTAGGTAGATAAAATATTTTTATGTTTATGTGGCACTGAGGATCAAACCCAGTGCTCCTGCATGCTAGGCAAGCACTCTACCACTGAGCCACAACCCCAGCCCCCCAGCTGCATGTTTTTGATTATTAACTAAGAGGAGTATTTTAAAAATTGGTCATTTCTTTTTTTTTTTTTTTGAGGAAAACTCAATGATCATCATTATTTTGTTTTGTGGTTTTTTTTTTTTTTTTTTTTTTTTTTTTTTTAAAGAGAGAGGAGAGAGAGAGAGAGAGAGAGAGAGAGAGAGAATTTTTAATATTTATTTTCTAGTTCTCGGCAGACACAACATCTTTGTTGGTATGTGGTGCTGAGGATCGAACCCGGGCCACACGCATGCCAGGCGAGCGCGCTACCTCTGAGCCACATCTCCAGCCCTTGTTTTGTGGTTTGATAGCAAGAATAAACTTAATATTTAAACATAATCATCATTGAATTCATGATGTTTTATTCTGCAACCTTGAATTTTAAAATATAGACTTTGAATCTGTTTTTCTTCTGTTAGAATTAATGTAGGACCCAGAGCCAAACTGTTGAGAGAATCCTGTTTGGTCATTTGTTTTCTGTGACTTGCCCTCCTTCCCCTTTTTTCTTTTGGATGGTTGTCTGCTGTTTGTAAAAGCTCTTTATAGATTAGGGTATTGATTCTTTTTTATCTGATCCCAGATTGGCTTATTCTAATTTATGATTAGAAAACAAATTATTTTGATAATCAGATGACATGAAAAGAAAATGAACTGCTTTTTTAAGATTAGAACAGACTTGGGCAAACTATTGCCTGAGGCAAAACTTAGCTCATCACCTGTTCTTGTAAATAAAGTTTTGTCAAAACACAGCCAAACTAAGATGCACAAATAAAAAAAAGTGGGAAAGAAAAAAACAGCCAGCACCAGGCATGATGGCACATGCCTATAATCCTGATTCAGTAGGCTGAGGCAGGAGGATCGAAAGTTGGAGGCCAGTCTCTGCAAATTAACAACACACTGTCTCCAAAAAAAAAAGTTGCTGGGATTATAGGCACGTGCCACCACATCCGGCTAAACTATGATATTCTTTTGGTACTGGTGAGTGAATCCAGGGGTTCGTAACCACTGAGCCATATCCCCAGCTCTTTTTTGTATTTTATTTAGAGACAGGGTCTCACTGATTTCTTAGGGTCTCACTAAGTTGCCAGCTTTGAACTCAAGATCCTCTGCCTCTGGTTCCTGAGCCGCTGGGATTACAGATGTGTGCCACCATGCCCAGCTAAACTATGATCTTGACCCTTTACAAGAAGTCTTCTGGCCTCTTGTCCAGAGCCAGAGATTATTCTCGGATCCAACCCCTTCTGGGTTGCTTCTTCAGCCCACTCTCTGGGCAGCGTGTGGAAGCAGCTTCTTTCACTCATAGGCCTTGCCCTTGCAGTGACATGGTGAAGACTGAGCAGGTACCAGGCAAAAGCCAGAGACAGCTGTTTTCTGGGTAGGCACAAGAAATGGTAGGGATCTGAGAGTTGAGATGAGAATGTAGTAGGGTCTTGGAAACATTTGCTTCTGCTCATTTACTAAATATTTGTGACACTGTCTACCCAATGCCTCCTTTGGGGAGTGGGTTAGAGCAATCAGGGTAGGCAAAGACACCTGTGGGAAGGAGATGCATTGATTTGTCATGCGATGAGCCCTTGAACTATGCTGCCTTGCTGCCTGTCTGGGGTGAAGAGTTCATAGGAAGGCCCTGTTCTTATCCTTTAGATCCGGACCATCGCCATCATAGCAGAAGGCATCCCTGAGGCCCTCACGAGGAAGCTGATCAAGAAGGCAGACCAGAAGGGAGTGACCATTATCGGACCTGCCACTGTGAGTGTACCCTCTGGAAAGCCTTTAAACTTGAGGTCCTTAGGAAACTTAAGTTTTTATTCTTCTGTCCCTCTCCTAGACTGGGAAGATTGGGGAGTACTTGTGGAGTTAATTCATATTCAGTTAGTTTTTAAAGTAAAACTCCACAGGCCATCAACTTTATAGTCCTAAGGGGCGGATGGAAAACTTTGGGGAGGCGGGGGACGGTTAGTGTTTATTTATAACCATAGCATAGTCTTTGATTATTCCTTTAACTGTAAACAGAAGAAAAGGCCACCTGGAAGCCTTACTTTTGACCTAAAGGTCTTCACATAAGAAAAAATTGTGCTTTGTGAATATTTGGTTTTCCTTAGTTGTTGCTTTAAAATTTGAAGCTAGGAGTTGAACTAAACAAGGGATCTTTATCTCAGAGGCAGAACATGATGGTGTATGACGAGGCCCAGCTCTGCTGTACACCTCTGCTCAGTGCATGGCCCTCTGGAGTAAGGGCAGTGACTCTTTTTAACCAGAAAAGCTTTTTTTCTGTATAGTGTCTCAAGAAAAAAAAGAGATTCTTCCTAAGCAGGAAACTCCATAAGCAAATGTTAATTCTCTCGGCCATTTTCTCCCCAGTCTGGCCAGGGGGGCTAGGCAGGTAATATGGGGGATTACCGATACCCCTGCACCCTGTGGTCAAAAAGGAACCTTCCTCCCTGATCCCCTTTCTGTCCCTGCAGGTTGGGGGCATTAAGCCAGGGTGCTTTAAGATTGGGAATACAGGCGGGATGCTGGACAACATCTTGGCCTCCAAACTGTACCGCCCTGGCAGCGTGGCCTACGTCTCACGCTCTGGAGGCATGTCCAACGAGCTCAACAACATCATCTCCCGGACCACTGATGGCGTCTACGAGGGTGTGGCCATTGGTGGGGACAGGTAATGAGCTGGAGGCCAGGGAGGGGCCTCCCACAGTGAGACTTGGCCATTGAGGGATGTTGCTTAAGTCCAAAAAAGAGATTTTTCTACTCATGCCTCAGTGCTGACTGAATTACAAAATTAGAAAATATAGAGAAATGGGTTTTTAAAGGTGTTTCAGGGCTTTTGATGTAATTCCTTTTTTTCCTTCTTTTGGTTCTAAAATGCAGCCAGAGGGAGGCAGCAGAGTGCAGGGGTTAGGAGAACCAGTTCTGAAATCAAAGACCTGAGGAATTCAAATCCCAGTTTCCTGTTTCTCAGCAGGTGTCCTACGCAGGTCACTTGATCTCCCTAGACTGCCACCATCCTTACCTCTCAAAATGTGTCAAATAAATGCTCCCACTTCGTGGGGTTGCTCAGAGGGCTAAGTGAGGTACTTAAAGTGGCTAACACATGGCCTGATACTTAGTACGTGCTCAGAAAATGTTAATTGAATTAAATGGGAGTATCCTCATTGTTGTTGTTGTAAGTGGGAATGATGATCAATAGATCATCAGTAGAGTAATGCGGAGTAATGCCTGACACTAGTCCATAATACTAACCATTGGTGTTTATTTTTGTTGCTATTCCTACCACTGCTGCTGTCTGGCTGAAAAAACCAAAAGCTGTTGGGAGAGTGCTTCACCTTGTTCATCTCCCTGGCTCTTGGTGTCAGACAGGATACCCATAGGAAGGACTTTTGCTGCAGATTTTAGGGGGGTGGTCAGAAGGGAATGCTAGTCCTTGGGTACTCCCTGACCAAAAGTTTCACATCATAGAAGTCTAGAAAATGCTGCTTGCTGTACTGTCCCATTGGACATATAATGCTCTTGAAGGTGTGGAAAGCACACAGAGCTACAGAGAAGTCTACTTAGCTTTACTTCTCTTGCAAACTTCTGACATTAGAAAATAGAAAAAGTATATAGAACTGCAGGGGCTGTAGCTCTGTGGTGAAACACTGGCCTCGCATGTGTGAGGCTGTGGGTTCAATCCTCAGTACTGTAAAAAAAGGAGGGGGGCTAGAAACTTCAGCAACAATCTGCTATCCTAGAACATGGCTTCACATGAATTAAATAGATTAATTATCTATTGCTATGTTAAAAAAAAAAATTGCTCCCAAGCAAAATGGCTTCAAGCAATGATAAATACTTATCCTTGAGGTTTCCGTGGTTCAGCATTCAGGAGAAGCTCAGTAGGGCAGTTCATGAAGTTGCAGTTGTCAGCAGGGCTGCAGGCTGCTGGATGAATGCTTGCCTGTGGTTGGAGATGGCTCTTTCACATAACTGGCTGATTGGCTATTCTTTGGGCTTCGTGAGTGTCCTGAGGACCTGGTAGCTATCTAAGGACTGGCACTCACCTCTCTGAGTGATTTCTCTTGAGCAATTTAAGAGAGAGTGCCAGACACACTATTTTTTTTTTTTTTTGGTAGATGGACACAATACCTTTCTTTTTCTTTTTTTTTTTAATGTGCTGAGGATTGAACCCAGTGCCTGACATGTGTGAGACAGGTGCTCGGCCACTGAGCCACAACTCTAGCCCCTAAGACGCTCTTTTTAAATTTATTTTTTAAATAATTTTTTTGGTTGTAGATGGACACAGTATCTTTATTTATTTATTTTTATGTGGTGCTGAAGATAGAACTCAGTGCCTAATGCATGAGAGGCATGTGCTACATACAACCTCAGCCCCCGCCCCCCAAGACACTCTTATAACCTAGTCTTGGAATTTTGTGTCATGGAATACCCTGCCATCTTTTTCATGAGAATGTAAATCTGACCCATGTTCCAAAACAAAGGTATCTGGTTCTACTTTTTCCTACAAATTTGTGGATGTAGTTGAAAATCACCACACATGTGCTTCTCATCTCATACTGCTGAATGAACCTTTTTTATAGGCTTATTCTGTGCCCCGTCTCTTCCTCTGCAAACTAAATAACTCCACTACTTTCTCTAGTTCTCTTGTCTGTGATATTTGCTACCTTGCCACTTTTACCCACCTCCATTATTCCTGGGGCTTCTCTAAACTTCATTGGACATCCACACCCTTGAAAAAAATCAGTGTCTCCAGTATATACAGGGGTGCTTCACGTATCTGCTTAGACCTTTCCAGACCACCTTCTGATCCTCTCTGTCCTCCCTGCTGTCAACAGGTACCCCGGCTCAACATTCATGGATCACGTGTTACGTTACCAGGACACTCCAGGAGTCAAAATGATTGTGGTTCTTGGAGAGGTGAGTTAGGATTTTAAATTACTTCCCACTCCACCCCACTCCCCTTTTAAAAAACATTCTGTGCTGGGGATCAAACCCAGAGCCTTGCTTATACTAGGCAAATGCTCTCTGACTGAGGTATAACCCCCAGTTACCCCCTCCAATTTTTTTGATTGTAGAAATAATGCATAATCTCAAGTTTTTTAAGAGTCAAGCATTTTTTAGTTAAAAATCCAAGCATTTTGGTTGTGTGTACCAAAAGGTCGCAGTTTCTTGTCAGTCATACTCTGGAGACACAGCCAGAGGTTGTCACTATTGGCTCCTCCGTGATGTTTCTGAAAAAACATGCTCTTTGGAATTCCTTCCTTCTTTCAGGCTGACTCTCCCCAGTCTAAACTTTCTGTCATTTGGCCAAGGCTTACATACTCCCATTTTTGTAGCTAAGTTGTATATCTTAGGACACAAGTGACTTTTGTCCCCTGCATGATTTGGAACAATTTTTCCTATTGTAGGTCCTGGAATGATTCAGGACGAGCTCCACTAACATGTGGACTTTTCTAATTTTCTATTCCTTGGCAGATAGGAGGCACTGAGGAATATAAGATCTGCCGGGGCATCAAGGAGGGCCGCCTCACCAAGCCGGTGGTCTGTTGGTGCATTGGGACGTGTGCCACCATGTTCTCCTCTGAGGTATGGTGGTTCCCTGTTCCATGTCACAAATGGGTGTGGAGTGGGGGGCAAGAGGGAGGGTTTGAGGGGAGCTGTGTGGTCATTGCATTAAGCAGCTAGCTCCATCAGTAGATGTGCCTTACTTGCTTGGGTGCTACAAAGCCCAGACAAGCCCTGCTCTCCGGGAGCTTATGTCCACTTGGAAGAGACATTGTCGTCAGCAGATTAAGGTCCACACAGAACTACTTGCTGTCTGCAGGAGTTGAGGCTTAGATGAGAAGGTGATGTGTGAATGGCATTTAGGGCCAGTGCAAGAGGCTGAGGAGGAAGAGGACACAGATTCAGCTGGGGAGGGGCCTGGTAGGGACACCATGTTGGAGAGGCTGGATAGGAAAAGGGGCTTGTGCTTGCTGTGCTAAAATGACATAATGCATGTGAAAGTGCCTGGCAGCATATATATAATAGGTGTTAAATACAAACATTGTCTGAGCTTTTGCTCTCTGCTGAGCTGAACTGTTTGTTTTCTGCTGGGGCCACACTTGAGCAGCCCCTATGATGCAGCTTAGACAAGTTCTGTATCTTGAAATGGTTCATCACATAAGAACTTGTCAGCAATTAGTTCATCAATGTTGTGGAATAGCCTGTGGGCATAAAGCCTTACCTTAGTGCTGTATATGTGTATAGAGAGGAAAGTTGGCCTTCAAGGCTTCCTACAGCAATGACAAGTTGTAAGCTTGAAGTGTTTCCTACTAGCTTCCTTGGTCACACTATTCTTTCTCCCTAGAAAGCTGATCTTTCCCCATCAGATTCCTGCCCACCTCCGACTGACAGTTTGTATCCAATTTTAGAATGCACATCTCCTTCAAAGGATTAATTTCATTTCTGCACATTTGCCCTGTGGGCATGCATGCAAAATATTTCCAAGTCTAAGGATGCCCACTGCCATGTGGTAATGGCAAAAGATGGAAAGAACCTAAATGCTCATCGGGCTGTGTTATCATGTTACAGCCCCATAAAGGAAAACTGGGCAGGCATGAAAGGAATGAGGTGAATCAAATTACAAGAAGGGGTAGGATGGGGCCAACACAGTGGTGCACACCTTGTAATTCCAGTGACCAAGAAGGCTGAGGCATCAAAAGTTCCAAATCAGTCTAGGCAACTTAATGAGACCTTATCTCAAAAAATTAAAAGGATTGGGCATATAGCTCAGTGGTAGAGGACCTCTGGGATCAATCCTCAGTGCCATCAAAAAAAGAAAAAAAAAAGGAAAAGAAAGTGCTTGACTGGTAGCAAATGATGTTTGTACAGGTTAAATGTTAAGATTGCCCACTGTACCCCACCCTGAGTCAGGGTTTTGTACCAGATGTTTAGGATAGTTTATTTTTTTTATTTTTTATTTTTTTTAGAGAGAGTGAGAGAAGAGAGAGAGAGAGTGAGAGAGGAGAGAGAGAGAGAATTTTTTATTTATTTTTTAGTTCTCGGCAGACACAACATCTTTGTTGGTATGTGGTGCTGAGGATCCAACCCGGGCCGCACGCATGCCAGGCGAGCGCGCTACCGCTTGAGCCACATCCCCAGCCCTAGGATAGTTTATTTTCCTCATCATTTGATTAAAGACAGTTACCATGTGACTTTTGATGGGCCTTTCTTCTCTCTTGCTCTCTTCTGTGTTCCCCTGGATTTGATCTTACCTCAGTGCTCACTCTAACACAAGGGGGCAGTTGCTGATTGGCTCCAGGTGGTTGTTACTATGTGGAGATACAGGGCTACTGATGGAAAATGTGACTTTTTAAAGAGGCTGGAAATTTATATTTTTGCATGATATCTTCCGAGGTTTTTAAGAAAAATGTTGGTGCATGTTTTATAAAAGTAGAATGAGACAATGAGAGTGTGTTTATGAGCTCAGCTAGACCAAGATTGCCAATTTTTAATCTTACTTCTCACATATTGCTCAAAACTAAGCCATGTTTCCCATACCCCTGACCACTGACTGCCCCAGAGGAAACTGGATGTGGCTTAGTATGAAGAAGGTTATTCTGGAATTGGCCTGGGCTTTGTACCCTGGCTTCAGTGTATGTTAGCCATGTGATCTCAAGTAAGCTCCTGAGCTGTGCCTCATTTCCTCCTCTATAACATGGGAGTCATCCATCCTACATGCTTAGTGAGCATTCTTAAAGCTCAAATGGAGTGATTTGTAGAAACCGTTTAGCACAGGCCAGCTGTGAAAAAAGGGTACCTGGTACCCTTTTTTCTCCCTTGGGGGATTAAGAAGCCTAGTGAAGCTGTTGTCCTTTGCCTTCAGGTCCAGTTTGGCCATGCCGGAGCTTGTGCCAACCAGGCTTCTGAAACAGCAGTCGCCAAGAACCAGGCTTTGAAGGAGGCAGGCGTGTTTGTGCCCCGAAGCTTTGATGAACTTGGAGAAATCATCCAGTAAGTGGATCTTCAGGAAGATTCTGGCCTCCCCCACCCTTTCCAAGCCCCTCCTGAGGACAACAGGCTCTTCTATAATATTGGGGCATCTGATTATTTCTGGTCCCTCTCAGGCATTTAGCACAACTGTGTGGACAGTGCAAGATCATTGTTCTTGGCTTTTGTTGTTTTGAGTTAGAGCAGCAGGTCCAGTTTCTGAGCCCACAGCCTTGACCAGAAGTTGGTAGCTATAAATGAGAGATAAGCATGGAAATGTATCTCCTCTGATTGCTAAGTTGTTGGGCTCAAGAATGGAGGCAGGAGGATTATAAGTTCAAGGCCATCTTTGGCAACTTACTGTTTCAAAGTAAAAAGTATAAATTTTAAAAAGTGGGGATATGTAGTTCAATGGTTTAGTGCTCCTGAGTTAAGTCCTCTGTACCACCAAAAAAGTTGTTGGAAATCCCATTGTCTCTTCTTCTACCTCCTAAATTTGACTCTGCTCCCCCCTGCCCTTTGTTGGACCCAGATCCAGCTTTCTATTAAGCCCCATCCTGAGGAGATATGGGGCGGAGGAGTGAGGACAGTCCTGGCCAGCACTTTTCTTCACTTATTCTCATAATCCAACCTGTGACATGAACCACTGACAGCTGAGGTGGCCTGTGGTGTTAGAGGAGCCCAGATTTATTAATCTATAAAATCTGCAGGAATGAATGTTGCTCCCTGCCTCTTTCTCCCTTGTAGGTCTGTATATGAAGATCTTGTGGCCAAAGGAGTCATCGTTCCTGCCCAAGAGGTGCCACCCCCGACAGTGCCCATGGACTACTCCTGGGCCAGGGTAGGTGCCTGGGATCCCTAGCAGTGAGGGTAGGGGAAACTTGGGGGACCAGTGGGGTAGGTTTTAAATTGATTTGGCCTTTCAAGGCCCTCTCAACTAGTTAAAAAGCAATGATGTTACCTTTCACTTAGAAGAAACCTCGGTGATTAAATCTTGGACTCTGCCCACTGCCTGTTGCTGGAGCTTGAGAGATGAGTAAAACAAATACAGGTCCCACAGGGCCTGGATAACCTGTATTTCCCACATCTGTCACTTGATGAGGAAACAGAGGGTGCTGGGGCAATAATGTCCTTTAGAAATGTTTTGCATTTGTTAAGGGATTTTAGGGATGAAGTTGATAGATCACTTGCCAAATTGTCTATGGGGCATAGATGAAGAGCCAATATTCTTTTTTTGGGGCGGGGGGTACCAGGGATTAAACCCAGGGATACTCAACCACTGAACCATATCCTCAGCCCTTTTTTTATTTTGAGATAGAGTCTTGCTAAGTCAGGTAAGGCCTTAGCCTCCCAAGCTTATGGGATTACAGGTGTGTGCCACTGTGCCTGGCCAATATTCTTTATATACAAGGACTCTTAGGAGTAAATGTTAAAAGACCCAATGACCACCAGGTATAGTGGCACACGCCTATAATCCCAGTGTCCCTGGAGGCTGAGGTAGGAAGGTTGCAAGTTCAAAGCTAGCCTTAGCAACTTAGCAAGACCCTATCTCTAAATAAAATAATAAAAAAGACCTGGGGATGTGGCTAGTGGTTAATTCCCCCTGGGTTCAATCTCAAGTACCAAAAGAAAAAAAAAAAAAGATCCTGTGACCACTGGAGCATACCTGTATTCCCAACTACTTGGGAGGCTAAAGCAGAAGGATCACAAGTTCATGGCCAGCCTGGTGAACTTAATGAGACCCTATCCCAAAATAAAATAGAAAGAGCTTGGAATGTAGCTCATGATAAGAGTGCTTGCTTACTATGTACACAGGCTGGGGTTGTGGCTCAGTGGTAGAGTGCTTGCCTAACCCATGTGAGGCACTGGGTTTGATTCTCAGCACTATATATTAAAAAAATAAATAAAATAATGGTCCATTGACAACTAAAAAATATATATATTGGGGGTGCTGGGCTTGTGGCTCAGTGGTAGAGTGCTCGCCAAGCACATGCAAGGTTCTGGGTTCAATCCTCAGCACCACATAAAAATAAATAAATAAAATAAAGGTATAAATATATGTGTGTATATATATTTTAATATTTATTTTTTAGAAGTAGTTGGACACAATACCTTTATTTTATTTGTTTTTATGTAGTGCTGAGGATCGAACCCAGGGCCTCGCACGTGCTAGACGAGCACTCTACCGCTGAACCACAATCCCAGCCCCATATATGTATATATTTTTAAAAAGGTAGAGGGGGGTAAACATAGGTAGGAAATGTCTTTTCAACATG
Organism: Urocitellus parryii; assembly: GCF_045843805.1. Classification (NCBI taxonomy): domain Eukaryota; kingdom Metazoa; phylum Chordata; class Mammalia; order Rodentia; family Sciuridae; genus Urocitellus; species Urocitellus parryii. Next base: position 163,776,856 of record NC_135537.1, on the reverse strand, counting down.
AAAAAAAAATGTACCACTTCACTTTATGAAAGGAACCAAAATAAAACTGATACCAATTTTCCCTAATAGGTCTGCAAAGATTAAATTATTTGATGATAAATTATGTTTATACAAGTGTGAGAAAACTCTTGCATTCATCCATTATTGATGTGAGTGGAAATTGATAAAGCCTTTCTTTAGGCAGTTGAATAGTTTCAGGTTTATTAAATTGTTCGCTAGGTGTGGTGACACACTCTGGTAATCCTAGTGACTCAGGAGGCAGAGGAAGAGGATGGGGAGGTCGAGGCCAGCCTGGGCAACATACCCAGACTCTATCTTAAAATAAAAAGGACTGGGAATGTATCTGAGTGGTAGAGTACCCTGGGTTCAATCTCCAGCACCAATAAATAAATTTAAATAAATAAATCAAATGTCATAGGGGATAATTAAAGAAATGTGAAGAAATGAAGTTGGACACAATTGGTTGACAATTCTGTTGTGATGCCCCAACTCTGGAAATGGAGAATTCAGGAGTTCAGTCCCTTTCATCTTAGTAAAGAACAGGTTGAGAGGGCATTCCACCATTTCTACAGCTCTGTGTGTCAATACATTCTTGGTGGGGTGTTTGCAGCTATATCTGAAGTGTTTTAAAGATCTCCTTTGAGGTTCCTGCTTCAGTTTCTTAGCCAAGTGAGCTTGGCTGGTTACTGAGCCTCAGCCTGGTTTCCTCTGCTGTAATAGAAGGAATGATTCTGCTTTGTGAAGTTAAAATGAACCAGTGGATGTAAACCGCTTAGTGCGCCGCCTGGCCCAGCAAATGCTCAGTAAAGGTTGGAACTTGTGCCAGTGTCAAGTGGGTACCAGGTGTGGTGCCCTGTTTTCTATACTGCATGTGGTCTAATCAGAGGGCTTTTGCTCTTAGTCCTTGGGAACTTTGGGAATTGTTGCTTGGCCACCAGAGTGGCCAAATCATTCCTGGGACACTTCAGTTCTGAGAGCACAGATGGTGGAGCTACCGAAATCTATGGTGGTCACCATAGCCCTATCTTCCTCTTCCTTATTCCTGCTCAGGAGCTGGGTTTGATCCGAAAACCTGCCTCATTTATGACCAGCATCTGTGACGAGCGAGGACAGGAGCTCATTTATGCAGGCATGCCCATCACTGAGGTCTTCAAGGAAGAGATGGGCATTGGTGGGGTTCTTGGCCTCCTCTGGTTCCAGAGAAGGTGAGTTAGTGACCTTCCCCTATCAAAAGAGTGGGGCTGGGACAGCTTGAGTAGTGTGTCTAGGGTTAATCATCATCTTTTTTTTCTTTGATATAAAGAAATTGAACTCAACCACTGAGCCACATCCCCAGCCCTATTTTGTATTTTATTTAGAGACATGCTAAAAATGGCTGAAGAAATAGATTTTAAACCCTCATTGCTAACTCTGTCTTAAAAGTAGCATTTGAAAACAGAGAAGTCCAGAGGTTATGCCTTGGAGTTGGCATGAGACTTGATTGCAAGGGAATTACCCTTCTCGAATTTGAGCCATTTGTCTGGGGAGATGGGAGAATGGGAGTGTGGCCTTGTGGCTACTGGCCTTTATGCCATCTCTCCTCTCCATGCATCTGTATATATCCTCTAGGTTGCCCAAGTACTCTTGCCAGTTCATTGAAATGTGTCTCATGGTGACAGCTGATCATGGGCCAGCTGTCTCTGGGGCCCACAACACCATCATCTGTGCCCGGGCTGGGAAGGACCTTGTCTCCAGCCTCACTTCGGGGCTGCTCACCATTGTAAGTACTGTCATTCTGGGAGGTGAATAGGAAGGATATTGGGCTTTGACATCTGGCTGCTAGACTGCAACAGGGTCCTAGAAGGAGCCACTGAGTGTGACCCTGGACTGGGGCTGTTCAGGCATCCTGGATTGGTTTGTGAAGTTGAAGATAACTTAAAGCTCAGGGCAGGATATGCTTGTTTCTACTATAGGGGGATCGGTTTGGGGGTGCCTTGGATGCAGCAGCCAAGATGTTCAGTAAGGCCTTTGACAGTGGCATTATCCCCATGGAGTTTGTGAACAAGATGAAGAAGGAAGGAAAACTGATTATGGGTATTGGCCATCGAGTGAAATCTGTAAGTTTATCTATCTACTTAATAGGGGGTGGAACTATAGGATGGGAGGTGACAGGAGGTGATTGGTTTAGTGAAAACACCCAGGCTCCTAACTTGCAAAAGCTAAAAGCTATGGATATGTTGGCAGATGCCAAGTGTAAGGCAGCTGATCTTAGTGGTGAAGCACTCCTGGGTTCAATCCTCAGTACCAAAAAAAAAAAAAAAAGAGGTGGGGGGTGTGGTTAAAGAAACCTGTCGGTGGCCTTATGCTTGATAATGCCTCTTGCCTCGGTGGCAAACAACTCCACACATCTCAGTGGCCTACAAGGGCAAAGGTTTATTTTTTGTTCACATTACATGTGCTCCAGGTTAGGAGCTGCTCTGTTCTCTGTCATCTGTGCTGCAGAGCACCCCTTCTTGGGTCTCATTTCAGAAGGAACGTGGTAATGGCAGATCAGTGGGAAGGCTCTAACACTTCTACTTGGAAATTGCTCTGCTTTATTTCCCATCGTGTTTCGGATGGGTGCACCTAATATCACTGGGGTAGGAAACTCATAAATATCAACACAAGCCAGACATGGTGCCTATAATCCCAGCAGCTCAGGAGACTCACAAGTTCAGTTCAGACCAGCCTCAGCAACTTTGCAAGATCCGGTCTCAAAAAATAAAAAGAGCTAGGGAAGTAGCTCGGTGATAGAGTGCCTCTGGGATGAATCCTCAGTACAAATAATTATTATTACTTCGGGAAGCACAATTGACAGAGACAAGTGGAGAAAGACAATAAATATTTAAAAGTTAATATTGTCTCATGTCCCTGTAACATGTTACATGTACAAAAAAAGAGAAGACATAGTTGGCAGCTGCTTAGGGCCTTATAAGTAGGGGCAGCTTCTTAGTAAGTCCTTGGCCCTGTAACTCCAGAAACCTCATTTAGTTGGACAGTTCATTGATCTAGGTGAGAAGTGTGAATCACATTAAACAAGAGGGTCAGGTGTGTGACCCAGGACACCCCAGTCTAGGCATCTGATTGCTTTTTAGTCCTCAGTTTAGACATCCAGAGGTTGTTTGATGAGCAAGGACTATATTAGAACCTGCCAGAGGTGGTCGTTAGCTCTAAGGACGATTCCATCCAGGCCCTGCAGAACTTTGCTCAGGTTCTGAACAGGTCACGCCTTTCTAATCTACAGCTCAGGCCCTCTGTCTAAGATCATGCTATACCTGCTCTGTAGCACTCAGGCCTTGGACTCCATCCTTTCTGAAGTCTGTGGGTTTGCTGAAGGAGGATGCCACTGGTATTGGGATTTGCTGTGTGTCTAAATCATTTCACTTCCCCACTGACAGATGTGGGTTTTTTTGTTTTGTTTTGTTTTGATTTTGGTACCAGGGGTTGAACCCAGTGGCATTTGACCCCTGAGCCACATCCATAGCCCCTTTTTATTTTTTATTTTGAGTTGTTGAGGCTGGTTTTGAACTTGCAGTCCTCCTGCCTCGGCCTCCTGAACTGCTGGGATTACAGGTATGCGCCACCATGCCTGGCTAGGTGTGGGTCTTTGAAGAGATGGTTAACTCCATTCATCAAAGGTCTAGAGTTTTTCCTCAAATTGTGGGGATACTTGGCCACCTGACTCTTAGCATGTACTTCCTGAGTGTAAAACCTTGTTAGCTTGACTAGGCCCTAGTGGCTAGAACCTAGGTCTTCAGTTGGAGCACCTGCTTAACACTGCATGGCTAACTTTTTGAATGTCTCCAAGGCATGTAATGTAGAAGAACCTACAAATGTTTATTTTGAGACATGGGTGGACTTCAAAAACTTTTAGCACCACAACAGTGTCATAATCCCTGCTATGTGGAATAGTGCACACGGATGAGGTTCTAGAATCATTTCCAGAATAAGATGTGTGGCTCTGACCATTTGTAACCCAAGTATGAACATTTCCCTTGACAGCAGTATTGGAGTGGGTTCCTCTATAACTTTGGGTCCATTTTTAGATAAATAACCCTGACATGAGAGTGCAGATCCTCAAAGATTACGTCAAACAACACTTCCCTGCCACCCCACTGCTCGATTATGCACTGGAAGTGGAGAAGATTACCACCTCAAAGGTAATAAAGGGAAAATTCGCTACTTGTGTTTCTGGGTGAGTTTCTTAGGGTAAATGGAAAGCAGAAATTGGTTGTATGTTCAAATTAAATCTGGTTCCCTGGAAATTTTTATTTTTGTTGCATAACTAAATTGAACCAACAGAAGTGTGTACTAGGCATAGATTCCTTTAGTGTACACTAGGAATTGAACTGACACAGTCTACAGCACATGGAGAGTTTGTAAGTGATTTTAAAACTCATAGTAATAGTAGTAACAGTGCAAAATTAAAAAGAAAAAAAATGAGAAATGATGTTAAATGCTTTGAATTTTTTGCCTTCCCAGAAACCAAATCTTATCCTGAATGTAGATGGTTTCATCGGAGTTGCGTTTGTAGACATGCTTAGGAACTGTGGGTCCTTTACTCGGTGAGCACTGCAGCCATTTTCTTCTTCAGCTTTGGTTTTTGTTCCTTCTTCCCAATCGTTGCTGACAGCTCGGTCCTTGTCCCCAATGCCAGTCCAATAACAAGGACATGGTTTTGAGAAAAAGGAAAAAGGCAGTTTATTTCTTTGCTAGCAAAGGAGAAACACAGGGGACTCCTGTCCCAACAGCTGTGATTCTGCCCATCAGCAGGAACAGGGGTTTTTTTAAAAGAGGTGATTCAGAGAAAATGAGATTAGGGAGGAGTGATCAGGAAGAATGGATCAGAGAAGAGAAGATGAGGGAGGAGAAGATTAGGGAAAAGAAGAGCAGAGAAGATAAGATCAGGAAGGCGAAAAGGAGGAGGAGATCAGGAAGAAGCAGGTTGGGAAAAAGAAAAAAAAATGTAAGTTTCAAAGCCACAAGGGATACAGTCAGAGCATCAGGTGAACCCCTGATACACAATTATGAGTAATGTATGCTCACGATAGAGAATTTAGAAAGTATAAATATAAAGAGGTATAAAAAGAAAACAAATGTTGTCTCTAACCCTACCACCTAGAGCACTTCTTTTTCATTTTGAAACCAAAGAGCTGCTTATCCCCAGGCAGTAGTAGTTACTGGGTGCCTGGAGGAGGACAGTCATGTGAGCCATTTTAAAACTACAAGTTGATTGTGTGTTGCAGGGAGGAAGCTGATGAATATATTGACATTGGAGCCCTCAATGGCATCTTTGTGCTGGGAAGAAGTATGGGCTTCATTGGTGAGTTTACTGTTGTTTTAGGCAATTTTTTCCCTTTAAGCCCCCATAGTTAAGCTGCACCACTTACCTGTGTAGTAAATATCTATAACAGAGATGTCACACTTGTCTTAATTGTTATTCTTAATCCTTTCTTTCTTTAATATTCCCCTTATTTTTACCCTTGTTCCTTTATTCTTAGGAAGGACTCTGATTGCTAGCCTAGGAAAATGGCATTAAATAACAGTTCCCCTTTTGCCAAGTGGCTAGTTTTACCTGTGGAATCCAAATTTACTTCCCCATTTCTTTATGCCTGCCCTTTTTTTGTGTCAGGAAGACTTTTTCCCCTCCCTCATCCTCTGCCCCTCACCAGGCTTCCAGACTCTATGAACATAAAGATGTATTTTCTCCATTTCAGGACACTATCTTGATCAGAAGAGACTGAAGCAGGGGCTATATCGCCATCCTTGGGACGATATTTCATACGTTCTTCCAGAACACATGAGCATGTAACCAAGCCAGGAGTCCTGGCACTGTAAAGTGAAGACAAAAACTCCTTGGGAAATAGCATGCAGACAGCTGGCAGTGGAGCCTGCTCTAGGATGGGTCTGAATTGTAAGCTGCCACTGATATGCAGGCACCAAAGACCAACAGCCATGGTTAATGCCTTTTCAGTCCACACAAAGAAGCTTAATATTTTTTTTTATAAGCATAGAAATAAAAAAAACCCAAGCCAATACTTGTGTCATTTTGCTCTGCTACCTGCTGTATTTATTATATGGAAGCATCAGAATAGTATTCTTCCTCCTTGTAGGATGTTATGATGTCACTTTCTTTTTTCTATCAGTTAAACATTTTCCCCTGCTTGGAGGAAGGGGATGAGACTTCAAGATATTATACATTTAAAGTATCTCCTGATGTCTTGTTTTTCTTCTTCCCTTTCCTCCTCCTCATAACATGAAGAACATTGTATTAATTTGATTTTTAAGAATCTTTTTCTATGGATTAAGGATTTATTTAGCACCCCACAGAAATGTTCTGTATTGCAGATCAAGGTCTGCTTACATGGGGAGAGGGGTGTGTGTGGGACCATTGCATCCTTTGCCATTGTCAAAAATGTGTGGAGTAGTAATTTAAAATGTAAAGTTGTAACCTACATGTGTTTAAAATGGAAACGCCAAGCAAAAAGCTGTGAATGTCTTGTGTCTTATGTCTTATGTTCTCTGTATTTATGCAGCTGACTTGTCTGTCTGTTACTGAAGTGTGGGTCCAAGGACTCGTCCCAGTTACTTTGCATCTATAATCCAGAGATTCTGGGTAGCTGCCATCTGTCTCTTCTCTTTATTATTATAGTTTGGTTTAAATAAACTATATAGTAACAATGAAAGCATACTGCTGCCTCATGTCATCCATATTCTTTTATTTGTATTCCTTCAAACTGTACTAATTCACTACTATTTGGTTTTAAATTTTTAGTTCACTTTTTTTTTGGGGGGGGCGGTGGGTGGCATGGCAATCAGGGATTGAATCCAAGGGCCCTCAACCACTTAGCCACATTCCCCAGCCCATTTTTATTTTATTTTGAGACAGGGTCTTCCTAAATTGCTGAGACTGGCTTTGAACTTGTGATCCTCCTGCCTCAGTCTCTTGAGCCCCTGGGATTGCAGGTGTACACAACCACCCTGGATTTAGTCCACCCCTTGAAAAGAAAAATAGGAATAAAACCTGCTTTGCTGGGCAGTTGGTGTTTGAGGATAGCCCAAGCAACTCAGACCCTGTCTCTGTGTCCTTATTTCCCTTTTGATTCTACTATAATCCTCCACAAAGACACCAGTGATTTTGTGTGTGTGTGTGTGTGTGTGTGTGTGTGTGTGGTGTGGGTGGGTACTGGGGATTGAACTCAGGGGCACTCAACCACTGAGCCCTATCTTGTATTTTACTTCAAGTCAGGGTCTTACTGAGCTGCTTAATGCCTCGCCATTGCTGAGATGGCTTTGAACTCTCAATCCTCCTGCCTCAGCCATGTGCCTCTGGGGCACCAGGGATTTTTCAAAACACATCAAATGGAACCACTCCTTTGCTTCAAAATCCAAAATGGCTTTTATTCATCTTTTTAACCATTGCGAAACTGAACTGAAACATTACCCCATTTAATCCTCACCGTGACCTTTCAAACTAGGTAACATCCCGTTTTTTAGAAAACAATAATTCCGTTCACCCTTATCAATTTAGCCGAGGGTCACTTTTTCTTTCTTTTCCCGCTTAAATTATTTTTCTCCAAATCCATTTTACTAATTTTTGGCGGTGTTGGGGATCAAACTCCCAAGCCATTTTAAGTACAAAGCCCATGTAACGACCGTTTAACTGGGTGATGGACCAAGGTAGCCTAGGTGTTTTTTGCGTGGTGTGTATTGCGGACTTAACCTGGGGGTGGTTTACCACTGGGCTACCTCTCAAGTCTTCCTAGACAGGGCGCCCTGAGATCCTCCTCCCTTAGCCTCCCGAGTCACTGGGGTTACAGGGGTGCGCTACCACGCCTGGCAAGGTGGTTTTAACTTTACAAAACGTGAAGCGCGAGCGCGACTTAAAGAGGGGAAAGAGCCATCTACTCCCGAGGTCGGTGGGAGCCTGAGGCTGACGGGCGCGGTGCTGCGGCGCATGCGTGGCGCGGCGGCGGGCGCAGGCGTGGCTCCGCCCTGCGCGCACTATTTAATCCCAGAATCCTTCTGTGTCGCACTAGAATGGCCGCACCGTTCTGAGGCTGCGGATACCGGCACGGCGGCGTCAAGATGGCGGCAGCAGTGGCGGCGGCGGCAGCAGCGGCGGCTGCAGCTGCATCCCTTCAGGTGCTGGAGATGGAGAGCATGGAGTCGGCCGCCGCCGGCTCAGCGGGACTGGCTGCCGAGGTCCGAGGCAGTGGCACGGTGGACTTCGGGCCCGGGCCCGGGATCTCTGCCATGGAAGCAAGCGGGGGCGATCCTGGCCCGGAGGCTGAGGACTTCGAGTGCAGCTCCCACTGCTCGGAGCTGTCCTGGCGGCAGAACGAGCAACGGCGCCAAGGCCTTTTCTGCGACATCACTCTGTGCTTCGGCGGCGCCGGAGGCCGCGAGTTCCGGGCCCACCGCTCCGTGCTGGCTGCCGCCACCGAGTATTTCACACCCCTGCTCTCGGGCCAGTTTTCCGAGTCGCGCTCGGGCCGGGTGGAGATGCGCAAGTGGAGCTCCGAGCCGGGACCCGAACCCGACACGGTGGAAGCCGTTATCGAATACATGTACACCGGCCGCATTCGCGTCAGCACCGGCAGTGTGCACGAGGTGCTGGAGTTGGCCGACAGGTAGGCGAGGGCGGCGGGGCCGCGCCGCGGACCACAGTCACTACACTGCTGCGGGGCAGCCAGTGCGTTGGGCACCGAGGATGCAGCCGGGATTCTGCCGAAGGCGCCCTGCCCCCAGGGAGCGTAGACTGCAGGTGGAGGGACAAAGGCGATGAACAGCAGTCAGTATGTGATGAATGCTGTGATGACATTTAAAAGTAGTGAAAGGCTCGTTGTTGAGGAAAGACCTTTCTGAGAGGTGACATTTAAACCGACCTCTAGATGTCAAAAAAAAAAAAATACTGGTGCAAAGATGGAGGATGAACATCCTCAGGCATGATCCCGTTTGTCTTACTGAGGGAGGGACTTTAAAAAGGAAAATCCTTTGAGGTGGGATCTAGTGGGTGAAGGGAAGAAAGGGTGTGTGACATGCGTTGGAATAAGGAGTTTAGATTTTACTGAGTGTAATGGGAAGCTGGGTAAGGAAATGATGTGATTTAAGTATTTAGGTATTTCTATTACTATGGAAAACGCTTTGTAGGGAGTGGGAATATATGTTCCAGAGACTGTGAGGAGGCAGTATCTTTTTACATCCTCTATTTTAACAGATACCTAGTGAGCACCTATTATGGGTCAGGGCAGACTCTAGACTCTAAGGTACTTGGAATCCAGCCTTGAGCAAAACAAATGAAAGCCCCTTTCCTCTTTGAACTTACATTTGGAGACAGTAGGTAAAATATAATCTGTTGAATGATGATTATTGCTCTGAAAAAAATAGCGTGGTGGAGGGTACATACATAGAAAGCCCTGATGGAGAGGAACTGGCTTTTAAACTGGGTGATAGAGAATACCCTTTGCAAGGAAATAAAGGAGGTAAGGTAGAGTGTTTCGGGTATGAGACCACAAGTGCAAAGCCCTAAGATGGAGCTGCCATTATGGGCTGTGTGGCTGGATAGAGGGAGCTGAAGCCTTGAGATGGTAATTCTGATCCTCTAGGGTCTCTGGAAGCATAGGAGCTTTTACTTTGAATGAGATGACAAGAAGAATGGTGTAATTTGAAAAACTAGCAGAGACTAGTGTAAGTTGTTGGAATGATGGTGAAAGCTTGGATTGAGAAGGGAAAGGAAAGGTGATGGGAAGGACTGACATCTGTGGTTATATTCTCTTCCCCCTCAGTGTTGGAGATCAAACCCAGGGCCTCCTGCATGCTAGACAAATGCTCTTCCACTGAGCCACACCTCTAGTGCCCCTCCCCTCACCAACATCTGTATTGTGAAGGTCAAGTTATTGTTAAGATGTGGAAGGTTGCAGAAGAGCAGGTTTGGGAGGCGGGTCAGTTTGAGTTTATTCAAAGAGATATCTAGGTAGACGGATGGGTTAGAAGAGCATCCTTGAGTTTTAGGCATCATGGTACATGCCTATAATCCCAGAAACCTGGAGGCTTAACCAAGAGGATTGTGATTTCAAGGCCAGCCCCAGCAAGTTAGCAATGCCCTCAGCAACTTAGTGAGACCCTGTCTTGAAATAAAAAATGAAAGGGCTGCTGATGTTGCTCGGTGGTTAAACACTCCTGAATTCAATCCCCTGTACCAAACTCAATGCTAAGTCAGGTTATGGGGGAAAAAAATCAAGAAATCATGAGGAAAAACAATGCAAGAAAAGCTGTATCAAGCAGGAACATCTCGTTAAACATGAATCTTTATATTGAAGAAGAAAGTATTGGAAGCTAGACATAAAGATTGAGGGAAAAATAGCATATAAATGGTAATTAAAGTCATGCAATGACTGAAATTACTTAGAACAGTGTAGGTAGAAAAAGGGAAGGGGGAAAGGGGCAAGCAAAACAACCCTGGAATTCTCCAAAATGATAAAGAAGTTAGCAGAGGAGACTAGTCTCATAGAGGTGTAGAAAGGAAGAATGTCAAGGAAGGAGTAGCCTCTAAGTGATCATTGGAGGTTGTGATGGCATTGACAAGAGCCTGCAAAGACTTGCTATAAAGAGGATAGGGCTGGCCAGGCATGGTGGTGCACACTATAATCTTAGCTACTCCGGGGCTGAGGCAGGAACGTCACACATTTGAGGCCAACCTCAGCAACTTAGCAAGACTGTGTCTCAAAATTTTAAAAACTGGTGGGGAGAGGAAATATTGATGTTACAGGAGTTGGGGGAATGATAAAGTATGAGGCTGGATTAATTAGAAGGCAGGGCAAGATGGGCATATCCCTGAAAGGGAGTTCCTTAAATGAAAATGTGAAGAGAAGGGTCATTGCGCTCAATGAAGCTTTGTTTGTTTTTGTCCTGTGACCTTGTGTTTTTCAGACTTGCCCCTTTTGGTGGGAAAGTAAGGGTAAGGAGAGAGGACTCCAAGCAATTTACTTTTAAAACTATCAGGGAGGGAGGATGAGCATCTGCCTTGTGTCTGACACTATTCTAAATGCTTTGCAAACATCTCATTTTATTTTCCCATCAACTCTGAGCCTCCATCCAAATATATTCTGTTGGTGGTCTTGCTTACCTAGTGGGAAACTTGTAAGGATCAGAAATAATAGCACATGCCCCCAGCATAATGCCTGTCACATGACAGATGCCAAGTGTGTGAAGTGTTATTTTCAGAGAGCAGTGCTTCCAAACATCTGTCTAAGGGAACATACCTCAGAGTTACCTGTAGCACCTGACAAACATAGAGGAGCTTAAAGGCAGCCTAGGAATCAAGTGACCCTGGCACCCAGTCTGTGTGAGAGCCATTAAAGCTTTTCCCACTCCCCCTTGTCTTTGTTTTATATCTAATATGTATGTTTTCATAAGAGGGTGAAGGCAGCCTTTCTCATTTATCTTTATCATCATACTTAGGGTAGTTATTAAGCACAGTAACCTTAATAACAAACATTTATTGAATGGGCCTAGTTTGGTGAAGTCATCTTGATATTTTTTGAGGTTCTTCTCAGCTCTAGAATTTACTCTTCTTAAAGCAGTTGTCTCAAATTGGCCACCCTTAGGCTGAATGCTGCCAGATTTATGATTTTGGCTAAAACTTTGTGTGTGTGTCTTCTGTAGTGGTTTTTTTTTTGTTTTTTTTTTTTTTTTTTTGTGGTGCTGGGGATTGAACCCAGGGCCTTGTGCGGGGGAGGGAAGCACTTTACCAGGAAAAATGAGCTATATCCCCAGCCCTCTTCTGTGTTTTAAATGAATTGACTTTTAAGTGGGCAGGCAACATCCTATCAGCTACAAGCCAAACTACTTTCTTCTGTTTTTTAATCTACACTGTCCTATACATGTGTTTTTTGTTCTTGTGCTTCTATTTTGTTTCCTGATTTCAGATGGTAGAACTTGCCTTCTTGTCCCTGCTTTAATGAGAATCTAGTTCAGAACAAAGCCCCCCAGTCACCTCATCCTCTCTGATAATCTAAGGAGAATCCTCTGGTGAAGAGGAGAATAAGACCTCTGACATAAAGCCTAGACTACTCTTCCTTTTGATATCTGACCAGAGTCTCCAGGAAGTCACAGTTCCTGCCTTGTTCTTACTTTAGATTATATAGTCATACTTGATAAAGCCTTTCACCAAGACCTTGCCTTATGTAAGATGACTGGGTATGGTGGCACATGCCTGTAATTCAGTTACTTGGGAGGCTGGGTGCGGTGGCACATGCCTGTAATCCCAACAAAGCAGCTTGGGAGGCTGGGACAGGAGGATCAATTGTGAGTTCACAGCCAGCCTCAGCAAAAGTGAGGTGCTAAGCAACTCAATGGGACCTCTCTAAAAAGTACAAAATAGGGCTGAGGATGTGGTTCAGTGGTCAAGTGCCCCTGAGTTCAATTCCTGGTACCCACCCCCCAAAGAAAATAAATAAAAAGAGCTGAGCATGTAGCTCCCACACCCTTCCCCAATGGATCCCCAATACTGCAAAAAGCATAAGAGAAGGCCAATGGCTAGGTATAGTGGTGCATGCCTGTAATCCCAGCTACTTGGGAGTCTGAGGCAGAAGAATTGAAAGTTCAAAGCCAGGTATAGTGGCACACGCCCGCAGTCCCAGTGGCTTAAGAGAATGAGGCAGGAGGATCTTCAGTTTAGCCAGCCTCAGCAAAAGCAAGGCGCTAAGCAACTCAGTGAAACCCTGTATCTACATAAAATACAAAATAGGGCTGGGGATGTGGGTGAGTGGCCGGGTGCCTCTTAGTTCAGTCCTCAGTAATCCCCGCCCCCATCCTCCCACCCCGTCCTCCCGCCCCCAGAGAAGAAAGAAAGTTAAAGGCTAGGGGAGCCACTTAGGGAGACCCTGTCTCAAAATAAATTTTAAAAGGAGCTGAGGATGTTGCTCATTGGTAGAATCCACTTAGGCTCAATCTCCAGTACCACAAAAGATAAAGAAAAAAAAAAAAGAGAGACACCAGTGACTAGCAAGGAATTAGGAAAGAATGGCAGAGACAAGTTTGGTTTGGAATTTGCCTTTGCTGATGATAAATTAAAATGAAAATAAAGTACAAGACTATTTATTGTACTTTGTTTAATTATGTTCCAGAAAAATCTTACAAAATTAAAAACGTATTTTATACCTGAGTATATTTTTGATGTATGATATATAATTATATATAAACTAATATAAAAATGTATTTTTACATAAAGGTGAATTTTACTTATACTTCTAAGTAAACTCTTTTCTAGCCTGTGCTTTCTGATTTAGGGAATTTTTTCTTTTTAGATGTGCATCATGTGAGATTAATATTATTTTATTTGTTTCATTTATGGGCTTTCAAAATGCAACCACAGAAGACATGCACATTTGAAAATTAATCTTTTACTTTTTTCTTAATTCTAGATTCTTATTAATTCGCTTAAAAGAATTTTGTGGAGAATTTCTCAAGAAAAAACTTCATCTCTCAAATTGTGTGGCCATTCATAGTTTAGCGCACATGTATACCCTGAGTCAACTTGCTCTAAAAGCTGCTGATATGATACGGAGAAATTTCTACAAAGTCATTCAGGATGAAGAATTTTATACCTTACCTTTCCATCTCATTCGAGATTGGCTTTCAGACTTGGAAATTACGGTTGATTCTGAAGAGGTTCTCTTTGAAACAGTTTTGAAGTGGGTTCAGAGAAATGCTGAAGAGAGAGAGAGATACTTTGAAGAACTTTTTAAATTGCTCAGGTTGTCCCAAATGAAACCTACCTATCTTACTCGACATGTCAAACCAGAGAGGCTGGTGGCCAATAATGAAGTTTGTGTCAAGCTGGTGGCAGATGCAGTGGAGAGGCATGCTCTGAGAGCTGAGAACATACAATCTGGCACATTCCAGCATCCCACTTCTCATGTCTCATTGTTACCTCGCTATGGACAAAATATGGATGTGATCATGGTTATTGGAGGTGTGTCAGAAGGAGGTGATTATTTAAGTGAATGTGTGGGATATTTTGTTGATGAGGACAGATGGGTGAACCTGCCCCATATTCATAATCACCTTGATGGACATGCTGTGGCAGTAACAGAATCCTATGTGTATGTTGCTGGATCAATGGAACCAGGGTTTGCTAAAACTGTGGAAAGGTACAACCCAAATTTGAATACATGGGAGCATGTTTGTAGTCTGATGACAAGGAAGCATTCTTTTGGGCTAACAGAAGTTAAGGGGAAGCTGTATAGCATCGGTGGACATGGCAACTTTAGTCCTGGCTTTAAAGATGTGACTGTTTATAATCCTGAGCTCGATAAATGGCACAACTTGGAATCAGCACCAAAGATTCTTCGAGATGTCAAAGCGCTCGCCATCGAAGACCGATTTGTGTACATTGCTGCCCGCACTCCTGTGGACCGAGACACTGAGGATGGGTTGAAGGCTGTAATTACATGCTATGATACAGAGACTCGACAGTGGCAGGATGTGGAATCTTTGCCACTTATTGACAATTACTGCTTTTTCCAGATGTCTGTGGTCAATTCAAACTTTTATCAGACGGCATCATGCTGTCCCAAGAGTTATTCTTTAGAAAATGAAGAGGCAGTAAGAAAAATTGCCAGCCAAGTGTCTGATGAGATCCTTGAAAGCTTGCCTCCAGAAGTCCTAAGCATTGAAGGAGCAGCCATTTGTTATTACAAAGACGATGTCTTCATTATTGGAGGCTGGAAAAACAGTGATGATATTGACAAACAGTACCGGAAAGAAGCCTACCGATACTGTGCAGAGAGAAAAAGGTGGATGCTCCTTCCTCCCATGCCACAGCCTCGTTGTAGAGCCACTGCTTGTCACGTCAGGATCCCATACCGGTACTTGCATGGCACACAGAGATATCCTATGCCTCAAAATCTAATGTGGCAGAAGGACCGCATCAGACAGATGCAAGAAATACATCGGCATGCCCTGAACATGCGGCGAGTGCCAAGCTCCCAGATTGAATGCTAAATTCTCTAACACATGCAGTTTATAAACTGTTCTCCATGTTTAAACATGAAGCTGAAGATACCCAGACTGTTACTTGAAAAAGTATGTCGATAACTTATTTTCTACCTGGAATGATTATAACTCAATGTAAAGGAAGTATAGTTAAAAACTGAAGAATGGGAAACCGAATTCAATACATGGTAATTTTTGTTAGTTTGTGATCTTTATCTGTCTTTAGTTTGTGTGTGTGTGTACAAGCTAAATAAGATCTTATTAAAGACAAGTGGAAAAAGCAGGTCTAATTATTTGGCTGTTTTTCTGCCAACAAGTTATAACTCCTTTGTCTTAAGGGATTTATGTTTTGAAAATGCTTTAAGTACCAATTTTGTTTGCACATTTCCTTTGATATTCCTTTTCGTTTTTTATAGAATGGTTGGTTTCAACAAGTTCAGAATTTATGCATTAAGCCCTGGTCTGCAGGAGGCATGTGCAATAGTGAGACTGAAATTTAAAGGAAAAAGCACAATATTTTAGCAAGATGATTTCAGAATGTTTGCATTGATTTTTTTTGTATGTGTTTATCTAGAAGTGCTGTTTTGTTCATTTCTAGGTGATTGGCTCATGGTTTTTTGTTTTTGTTTTGTTTTTACTTCTTTAGCAGCTATTTATAGACTTCAAGCCTTCACCCTGAGAAATGGTAGTTGGCAAAAAATTGAATCCAGAGGAAGTTACATATGTGAATTTGTTTAAGAAGAAAAGTTGTTTTCTTTTTTTTTAACAAGAAGATGAAGAAGAAAAGTATTATAAGTGTAGACTGAGAAATCAAAAGAATTTAAAACTTTTTTTCAGGAGTTGCAGGATTATTTAAGGATATGTTAATGAGTTTAATGCTTATGACAATCGATACTCAATGCCTTCAGTTTTAAGTTTTGCTC
This sequence comes from Urocitellus parryii, assembly GCF_045843805.1. Lineage (NCBI taxonomy): Eukaryota > Metazoa > Chordata > Mammalia > Rodentia > Sciuridae > Urocitellus > Urocitellus parryii. The sequence continues at coordinate 163,760,915 of NC_135537.1, read as the reverse complement.
TAATGCATGTTATGTAGAATCTTCATTTCTTTCTAAAAGAAACTTTTCAAAATGGAAAGAAAGTAACAATTTGGAGAAATGTTGCTAAAGAGAAGCCTTATTATTTCTGGCCCTGATTGTTATAATATTTTATCCAGTTGTCCTAGACTTGTATTAGAACTTTGCCTGAGCCTAGAATACCAAATTTGGGTGCATTAATCACTGCAACTTTCCTTTAATTTTGTGCATTATTCTGATTCTCTGACACTCCTGAGCTTTATATGAGTTAGCATTCGGGCTGATTCTTTCAGCACTCGGTTAACATAAAGGACTCCTATTTGGTGGTTTGCAGTGTTGATCCTGTATTTTCAGAAATGTCTTTACCTTTTTAAAAAATTCTGGAATACCATTTTAGAAGTCAAAGTCCAAGTGCAATGATTTTTTTTCCTCCAGCCTATAGTTAACCACCTACAGATTGATAGTGATCAAACTATCAAATCATCAAGAGAAAGGCACAACCAGAAACTTTGGCTCTCAAAGAACTTTCTTGAATTTTCTAAATTGTATTCCCACCTAGGATAAGTATTTTTAATAGATTGGAAATCGGTTTTTAAACCATTTAATTTAAACTGGAGTAAGGATGGGAAACTGCAAGTCTGTTTCTTCCTATGAATACATTATTATCCTACCACACTACTACATTTCTCTCAATTTCCATTTCTTCATAGTTATTTTTTTAGAAAGCCATTTGGGTTCTGAGAAGCACTAATTCTTGGTTGGGAGAGGTCTATGCAAGTAAGATAGAATCATCAAAGCTCAATGATTTATCTCTGATGGGCTCTGCTAGCAAATTTACTTTTCATGGTTATGTTGAAATAATTTAGTATCTCACTAGGATGCCAGTTTTTCTCCAAAAGAGTGTGAAATATTGTTTTTTTTTAATATTTATTTTTTAGTTTTCGGCGGACACAACATCTTTGTATATGGTGCTGAGGATCGAACCCGGGCCGCACGCATGCCAGGCGAGCGCGCTACCACCTGAGCCACATCCCCAGCCCCCTTTTTTTAAATTTTGAGACAGGGTCTTGCTAACTTGCTGAGGCTGGCTTAGAACTTGCTCCTGCCTCAACCTCCTGAGCTGGGATTATAGGTGTAGGCTGCCCACACCCAACCTGTTTGTTTTTTGATCTCACTTTCAAGTTGTTTATAGGGTCATTTTTTTTTTCAATGATGTGATAGAATGATAATAAGATTTAGGTATAATCTGGTTTTAATAACTTGATCAAAACTGTTATTTTTTAACTCGGCAGGCAGCCTAGGCCTTGACTGAAAGAAGGGGTAAGTCCTTCATTGCATGATGATGTGTGCAGGTTTTCCTGACTACTGAGTTTCTAATTTTTATATTTGAATTCACACTGTGACTTCACATAGTAACTTGTGTTTCTAAAATATCCTAACTCACTTATTGATAAGGAAACAAACCAGATTTGCTTAAATCTGTTCAAGGCTGACATTCTGAAATTCTAAACTGGAAATAAGACTATTTGGAATGGTTCTAATATTATGATCAGGCCTCAAGTGGCTGTTTGGGAAAGAAGTTTTCCTTTTGATGAAAATTCAAAATGGTGTTTGGTAATTTAAGCAGTTTTTAAAAACACAGCTTAATAAAAAAAAAACAACAGCTCAATGAGTACTCATGCAAACCTTTGTTCTATTGCTTTTGTTTTTCTTTGGTGAAAGGGAGAGAGAGTAATTGATAATACCAAAAAAAAAAAAAAAGTAATAACTATACATAACTTTTGGTGAGGCTGCTTTCATCTTAGAATGGGGTATCTATCCTTGAACTATACCTACCGTAACATGGTTTTTAAAAAAATCAGTAGTATAAATTGAGAATGTCAGTCATGAGCTTAGTGTTTAATACATCTCACTTGGAGTTATTTGCATGATTAGTCTTGTGTATCTTGATAGTCAGCTTTGCTTTTGCTGTGCCAATTCAAAAATAACGTTTTTGCTAAGAGCTCTTAGAATTGACATCAGTTTTGTTTTGATCACCTGGTTTTGTATAGTATTTCTGGGACCACAATATTTATATTAAAGCAACAACACTTGACCATTTTAATGTAGAGCATAAGTTTGAAGCCAGAAACAGTTATCTATAGAAGATTTGTGTGCTTTTGTGTTTTAACCCTTTCAGGCTGCTGGCTAGGCAGTTTCTAGAGCACTCTCTTTCCTCACTTATCTCATGACTGGTGTAGCATGTGATATGTTTAAAATATTTCATTTTGTGCTTCATGATTGTCATATCAACACTATCTATACTCTAGACAGGTGAGCTGAATTATACATTTATTTACTCGGTCTGATCAAGCAAAACTAAAGGAATTTTTTTGGTACTTTCCTCAAACTGAGCTTAAATAAAAAGGATGTATCAGCCACATTTCATGTCTTTGAAAGTAAACAGTATCATGAAACAACACTCTGCCTACACTAGAAAAATAGGGTGCTTTAACTGTCGAATATTTGAGAAACTCCTCAGTCTCTCCTCCACCGTCAACCATTTTGACACAGCTTGTCACTCCAGTTTGTGACTTTCTTAAGAAGAGTCCATATTGTTGTTTGATGCTCACATTATAACGTAGGTTCTGGTCACTGGACCAAAACCAAAACAGTTTATAGTTGAGTGCTATAATACAGTAACATAATAGTCATTTTGCTTTAAGGAATTTAATTAATCAAATTACTGCTCTTTATCCATGGCTCCTGTAGGGCTTTCCTCTTACTCTGTGACCATTCCTACAAATATCTTACACTTACACTAAAGCACATAAGCTAAAGCACTTGTTAGCTTAATCCTCCTACTTCATGCACTCGTGAAAAGCAGTGCTTGCTAGGTGTTTGAAGATATTACAATCCATGTGCTAGGGATCATTGAATTATTTGTAAAACTGATATTTAGTTGTTAACAACTTTTTGGGCTAGCAGTATCCAGGCCCCTATGCAAGGTATAATCTTGACTGTCTCCCTTCAAGTCAGAGGAGATGTAGTATTTAGAAGATTTGAGACATTATGTTTTAAAATAACTTGTCTTATGTTACTGAAGCTATCTTGCTCTGTGTTAAAGCTACTAATTGTCTCAATGTAAGTTTTCAATAAACATATTTCTTTAGAGCTGGTTTGCACTGTGTGATTTTTTTAGTTGTGTACTGGTGAAGTTAATTACATTCTTCCCCTACTCCCTCATTTATCCAACCCTTGCTTCCCTTAAGTTGAACATTTTCCAGTACTCTTACAAGTTTAAAGACTGCATTTATTTAAAAAAAGAATTAATTCTTATTGCTTAGACTTTTTATTAGCTAAATGAAGAGGCTCATACAGGTAGGGTACTTGTCGAAGCGGAATACTTTACTTCATCTCGCAGTGCTAATCCTGTGAAGTTGTCCCGTCTAGCTGCATATTCCCCAACATTGGCCAGCCCCGGTACCACACAGCAGCTCAGAGCACTGCGGTATATACTCATGTCATGAGCGTCATACCACTCGTCGGTCTTTTCATCATAGCACTCAACATTAAAGGTGGTGGTAAAGCCATTAAAGCCACCTACCACAAACAAGAGGTCATCCACTACTTCGATGCCAAAATTGCTACGTGGATTAAACATAGTGGGGATCGTACGCCAAGTATTAGCCACTGGGCTGTAGGCTTCTGCACTCCTAAGTCGATTAGCTCCATCAAAACCACCTACCTGTGGATTGCAAAAGAAACATGGTTGGCTGGTAACCATTGCCTCTGTTCACTGAGGAAACCCTCTTGGGACTTCAGGGCCTGGTGGATACACCTGTAATCCCAGCGACTTGGGAGCCTGAGGCAGGAGGATCACAAGTTCAAAGCCAGCCTCAGCAATTTAGCGAGACCCTAAGCAACTTAGTGAGATCCTGTCTCTAAAAATATAAAAGGGCTGGAGGTATAGTGGTAAAGAGCCCCTGGGTTCAATCCCTGGTACCAAAACAAACAAGAAAAATGAAGCCCTCTCTTGGGGAGAACCAGTGATCTCATGCCTCCCTCTTTTCAATGCTTACCAAAGGTACACTAAACCTGTTTGCTAACAAAATCTATTAATTTTTCTTGTACAAGACAAACTTACCGCATATACGTGTTCCCCATAAGCAATTACACCTATTCCACTCCTCCTGCTTCTCATGGGTGCTATGACTGTCCACTGATTACTCTCAGTGTTGTACACTTCTGCTGTAAACAGGCATTCATTTCCATTAAACCCACCACATATGTAGACCTGCATGAAGAGAGTTGAGAGTCTGTTAAATTTGCTCTTGGGAATAGAAAGAAATCAGCGTGTGGCAGGGGATATGTAATGCCAGTCTGTATGATCAATTTTTCTACATATGCATGCATTGCTTTTTCTTTTTTTTCTTTTTCTTTTTGGACTGGAGGTGGAACTGAGCTTCATCCACAGCCCTTTTTATTTGGAGACAGGGTGTTGCTAAGTTGCCAAGGCTGGCCCTCAAATTTGCAAACCTCCTACCTTGGCCTCCCAAGCAGCTGGAATCACAGGTTGCAGGTGCTGCATCATGGGTTGTTTTCTTGTGTGTGTTTTTGGTTGTTTTTTGTTTTGTTTTTTAATTGGAGATTGAACTCAGGAGCTCTTTACAACTCAGCTATATCCCAGCCCTTACTCATTTCTTATTTTGAGACAGGATCTCAGTAAATTGCTGAGGCATGAAATTCTGATTTTCCTGTCTCAGCCTCCTGAGTCCCATGCTGGAATTCTAAGCATATGCCACCACACCTGGCCATTCATTGCTTTTTGATACATAAAAGTTACAAATGATCAATCATTTGAGGAGAAAATTCAGTCAGCTCTCTGTATACTTGGGTTCCACATCCATGGATGCAACTAACCAAGGATTGAAAATACTAGGGGGGAAAATTGTGTCTATAACGAAAATACACAGACTGTTTTCTTATAATTAATTCCCAAACAATACAGCATAACAACTACTTGCATAACATTTACATGGTATTAGGTATTATAAGTTAAAGTATGTGGAAGGGCCTGGCATGGTGGCTCACACTGTAATCCCAGCAGCTCAGGAGGCTGGGGCAAGAGGATTGTAAGTTCAAGGCCAGCTTCAGCAACTTGCTCTAAGCAACCTAGTAAGACCCTGTCTCAAAATAAAAAGGGCTGGGGATGTGGCTCAGTGATTGGGCACCTCAGATTCAATCCTCAGTACCATAAAAGCAGTGGTGCATGCCTGTAATCCCAGTGTCTGGGAGGCTGAGACTGGAGGGTCTCGAGTTCAAAGCCAGCCTCAGAAACATCAAGGCACTAAGCAACTCGGAGATCCTGTCTCTAAATAAGTCACAAAACAGGGCTGGGGATGTGGCTCAGTGGTCAAGTCCCCCTGAGTTCAATTCCCAGTACCTCCCCCCCCCCAAAAAAAAATGTATGTGGAAGGAGTTGGGCATGGTCACACACACCTGCAATCCTAGTGACTCCAGAGGCTGAGGCAGGAAGATTGCCAAGTTCAAGGCTGGCCTCAGCAACATTAGTGAGACACTGTTGCAAAATAAAAATTAAAAAGGGCTGGGTTGTAGCTCAGTGGTAGAGCACTTGCTTCCCAAGTGTAAGGCGCTGGGTTCAATCCTCAGTACCATATAAAAATAAGTTTAAAAAAATAAGTAAAAAAAATATATAAAGATATTGTGTCCATCTACAACCAAAAAAAAAAATATTTAAAAGAAAGAGGGGTGGCTGGGGACATAGCTCCGTGGGGAAGCACCTCTGGGTTCAATCCCAAATACCAAAAGTTTAAAAAAAAAAAAAAAACGTATGTGGAAGGACAGAAGATACGCAAGTACCATGGCACTTTAGATAAGGGACTTGAACATTCATGGATTTTAGTATCCACAGGAGGTCCCAGTCCCTTCGGAAACCAAAAGATAACTGTACTGCACAGTGAGTCCTGCCACTTTGTTTTCCATCCTCCCCACCACGGGAAGAACGGCAGCACTTCTGGGCTTGTTCGGGCCTCCCCTCCCACCCTGGTTCTTTACCTTCCCATAGAGTGTCGTGGCGCTGGCATCGCTCCTTTGTTCATGCATGGGGGCGATGAGTGTCCATTGATTGGTCTCTGGCTCATAACGCTCAGCAGTATTGAGACGCACGTAGCCGTCGAATCCTCCCATGGCGTATATAAAATTGCTGAGGACTGTCACGCTGACATAGCAACGTCTGGAGTGCATCGGGGCCACTTGGTGCCAAGTTTTCTTAACTGGATCAAAACGCTTTACACTATTGAAGTAGTCTACACTATCAAACCCCCCAATGATATAAACGTAGCCTTTCAAATAGGCTGCCCCATGATAGGCACGAGGACTCTCTTCCTCGCAAGTGACGTTCACCCATCTGTCTGCCCTAGCATCATATGCCTCAATGGCATTGGTGGGGCTCCCACCACTCCAGCCACCAATTGCAAATAGGATGGCATAGGGCAGGCGGGGCCTGGTGAGTGGGTTGGTGAAGTCAGAATTGGAGGGTCCGTTCATGTTTAGATCATACATGGCCTTCAGGGCATTAATGATGACTGGCTTGCATTCCTCGCTATCTTTGACATAGTCATTCATCTTAACATTGTTCATGAAGTACTCGGCATGCATTAGGGCCAGGCGAACCTAAGAAGGAAACAGAGAGAGTCATTCAGATGAGGTGAGGGTGCCTGGAAATCCCATATCCTTAAGATCTCTTTTACAGGCACTGCTGCAGTTATTTTGGATTGTTTTTAGATGAATAACTCAGTTTAAATATTTGCTTTTGGGAGGAGGCATACATTTGGATGCTGAGAATGAATTAGATGGAAGGTAACTGAAGGAGTCAGAACAGGATTAAAAGAGCGGAAGAAGCTGTGGCGATTGTTTAGAATTGAATATCTCTATCTCCATATGTAAAATAACACTAATCAACACCAACTGGCTACAGCTGTGTGCACTACTCATGATTTGGTTTCTAGTCCAATTTGTACCTTGGGTTTGTGGAACTCATCAAATGGAAAAGGATGAAAGATGGCCCATTAGAATTCCTTGAAGGGACTCTTCTGACTCTCCTTCCCTGTCTACCAAGGAGAATTTTGGCCAAAGAACATAAGGGGTAGAAGGAACTAGCAATGTCAAAGAAAATTGCAAAATTCCAGACAATAGTAGGGATGCCTTCTATTTAGTGCATGTAAATAGAGCCTTGGATCTGTCACACATAAGAATGTGGTTCTTAGGGACAATTCCTCTGGGATAAATCAATCAGGAGTGAGCAATTAGCATTCACAAAGAATAACTAAACTTGACCTTAGGAAGTAAAACTGAAATGTGCTGCTTCCTATTTTGGGGGTCATGGGAAATCCACTTTAAAATGGCCTCAAATACAGCATCTTCCTGTTTGACGTTGAGCTCATCTTTCTCAATGATATCCTTAAGTTCAGTGACCGAGAGCTCTAGAAACTCTGCTGAGACTTTCACCATCTCCTCGAAGTTGTGCAGTATGAACATGTAGGCCTTCTGTCTCAGCTCAGGGCAATAGTAGTAGTCCGTGAACTTGCAGATGCCGATACAATTATCCAGACACAGCTCCGACTTGAGGAACTCACAGCAACCCCTAACAATACCCATGATGTTAAATTGGTCTGCAGCAGCCAGCAGCTTCTCCACGTTGTCCGGGGTGATAGGCACGGTCCGGGTGTATGCATATTCAATAATTAGCTTCATCATATCAGGGGAAATGCCAGGAATGTTGTATACCTTCTTCTCAGTGTTGTTCCAGCCACTTGTAAACAAAGCTCTGGAAAAAAAAAAAAAAGAAAGAAACTAGCAGTCACAGAATATATGTCTCCCATCTTCCCTTTTCTGTGGTGCTGGGGATTGAACCCAGGGAATTGTGCATGAAAGGTCAGCATTTTACCAATGGAGCTACATTCCCAGCCCCTTTTCTTCTTGAGTTTGGACATTTTCTAAATAGTGCACCGTATGATGGAAGCGGATTGGCCTGAGAAGGTGGGACAAAGACAAGTGCTTTATGCAGTAAGCCAAGGAGAGAACCTTTCCAGGAACTGACTTTGGTCCCACTCTCCTTATCCTCATGATAACTTGGTCTTTTTTTTTTCCCCCCCAGTTTATGGATGGAGAATCTGAAATCTAGATTGGGAGGGAGACCAGGCTCTCTTCTTCTGTCTTAACCCATTGCACACCAAATTCAAATTCATGCTGGTACCAGGGGAAGGAATGCTTAACCACTGAGCCACATCTCAGCCCTTTTATCTATCTATCTATCTATCTATCTATCAATCATCTATCTATCTATCTATTTGTTATTTTGAGATGGGGTCCTGCTGAGTAGCTCAGGCTGGCTTTGAACTTGGGATCCTCCTGCCTCAGCCTCCTGAGCCACTGGGATTACAGGGGTACATCACCCCACCCAGCCCAAATTCTATCTGGCTTAAGGAAATTACACTTGAGCAATACCCTCCTTAAATAAGTACCATTCAACAGCATATACCCAGAATCTGATCACTCTTCGCCTCTTATTGCTACCTGGTTGGTCCAAGCCATCACCATCTTTTACCCAGACTATCTAGAATAACCTAATTGATATTGCTTCTGCCCCTGACCCTCCAGCATTATAGTCTCAGCCCAGCAGCCACAGTGATACTTAGAAGAATTTATGTTGCTCTTCCATTCAAAACCTTCCGCTGACTTCCCTTCTTACTTAGAGTGAATCGCAAAGTACTTACACACTTATCCCTCTGAGATCTGAACCACTCTGCCCCATTTCTCCCACTTTCCCCCACTCTATTCCAACCCTGTCCACCTCCTTGCTGTTCTTGGAGCCCCAGGGGTAATTCTCCTTTCCTACTGTTATTCCCTATGCCTAGGAGAGTCCCCATATCTCCGTCTTTCTTTCTCCCTCAACCCCTTTACAACATTACCTTGTCAGCAAGGCCTTCTCTGACAATCCTATCTAAGATTGCAATCCAGAGTCCCCATCTTCCTTCTTTTTTCCCCTAGCACTTATAATTGGACATGTGTTTTACTCATTCCAATACCTATTTCCCCAACTAGATAGTAAGGTTCGTGAAAACAGGAATGTTTTTTATTCATGTTTTTCTTTCCAGTATCCAGAATAGCACAAAATAGTCACTCAATAAATATTGAATAAAATGACCACTATCCTACAATTATGCATTGGACTCCTACTATGTAACTAGGTACTTTTTACCTAGAACAAGACAGAATTCCTGCTCTAATATATTTTGTTCCTTTTTTTCTATGTAGTTTAGTGGAATATTGGCTTAGAGATAGAATTATTTTACCCCCCCCATGGTATTGGAGTTTAAGCAAGGGGTGCTCTACCACTGAGCTACAACATATCCAATCTTTTTTAAATTTTTTATGTTGAGACAGGGTCTCACTAAGTTGCCCTGGCTGTCACTAGTGATCCTCCTGCCTCAGCCTCCAGAGTAGCTGCTCTGGAGTAGCTGCGCCTGGAGAGATCAAATTCTGCAAACACAGGCTTTGTGCCAAATCTATCCACCTCTTGTTTTTGTTCTGCCCACAAGTTAAGGGTTTTTTGCTGTGGTTGTTGTTTTTCCATTTTTAAATGGTCAGAAGGAAAAGACCAAAAGAATGTGACACCTGAAAATTAAAACATTAGTGTCCATAAATAATTTTGTTGGGGTGCAGCCACACCCCTTCATTTAGAGCTGTCTGTGGCTGCTTGCACAATGTAAATGCTGGGCCGAATAGTTGCAACCGATACTCCACGGCTTACAGAGCTTCAATATTTCATATCTGGTCTTTCTGGGGCCCTGCTGTAGGGTTTAAGTGAATGAGAATATTCAGCAACAGGTGGGACACAGTTATCATTTCTTCACTGGAGCAGATTACTCAGAAATTTTCAGGTCATGGCCAGGCACAGTGGCATATGAGTGTAACCCCAATGGCTCAAGAGGCCAAGGCAGGAGGATTACAAGTTCAAAGCCAGCCTCAGCAAACTAGTGAAGTCCTATGCAACTAAAAAAGACCCTGTCTCAGGGCTGGGGATGTGGCTCAGTGGTTAAATGGTGAAATGTCTAGAGTTTATTCTGAGTAAAAAAAAGAAAGAAAAGAAAGAATTTTTTGGAGTCATGAACAAAATAGCTCGTCTACTTCCTGGGTTACAATGACTCTAGTCAAAACTCCCCTTTTCTTCTGATAAATATTTCCTAGGTACTTTCTCTTCATCCTCCTTCCCATCCCCTCCATTTTTTCCCCTGGTACCAGGGATTGGAAACAAGAGCATTTACCATTGAGTTGCATCCCAAACTTTTTTTTTTTTTTTTTTTTTTTTTTTTTGAGACTGGGTCTTGCAGTCAGGCATGGTAGTCCATGCCTATAATTCCAGTGACTCAGAAGGCTGAGGCAGGAGGAGGATTGCAAGTTTGAGGCCAGCCTCATCAATTTAGCAAGATCAGGTCTCAAAAAATAAAAAGGACTCTGGATGTAGCTCAGAAATAAAGTGCCCTGGGTTTGATCCTCAGTACCAAGAGGGAAAAAAGAAGAAAAAGAGAAGGTCTTGATAAATTCCCCAGGCTGGCCTCAAACTTGAGATCCCCCTCTTCAGCCTCCTGAGTCCCTGGGATTGTAGGCATACATGACTCTGCCTAACACCCTCTCTATCCTTGTTTATTTAACCCTGGGTTTTATTTTTCTGTTTTTTTTGTTTATGTATTTATTTTTTGTATTACTGGGGATTGGATCCAGTACCTGGCCCATGCTAAGCAAGCACTCTACCACTGAGTTACATCTCTAGCTCTTTAAAAATTTTTCTGAGATAGCGACTCCCTAAGTTGCTGAGGCTGGCCTTGAATTTGCAATCCTCCTGCCTCAGCCTCCAGAGTTGTTGGAATTACAAGCATGTGCCACTGCACCTGGCTTAACACCCTATTTTAAATGGTCTGTACTGGGACAGGGACAAAAGGTTCACCTGGAGTAGCATTGCCACCCGAATCTAAGTAGGAAATCCAGTATGGGAGTCTAACCAAAGGTTAATTCGGGTGAGAATCAAGGAAGAAATCACATGGTCCACCAGAAGTTGGTTGACCTCAAGATGAAAATCAGAGAAAAGAGGCTTTGGGCCTAAGTTGTATCTCTGCTGCAGACAAGAACCAAGCTAGAGGCGCCCAGAGCTCTGACATCCCTAAATGTCAGAGATGGTGAATGGAGAACCGCAAAAGGCCTCAAGAGGAGCCCAATTTCCCCCTTCTTAGTTCAGCACCCTGTTAATACCTAAAATAGGAACTGCAGCTACAGAGGATGTTCTTGTGGGCATTGAACTCAAAGCCATTGACCTTGATGACCACGTCGCAGAGCTTGCCCTCTAGCCGAAGTTCATTGAAGATCTCACAGGTCATCGCGCTCATCTTCCTCTCCATGTGAGGCTGGTGGAACCGAGTGGAGGCCGCCGTGCTCTCCATCTCCATGGCACCCTGGGACCAGCGGAGAGAGGCTGCTCTCCTGGGGTGTCGGGGAGGGTTGTGGGGGGCCCCTTTAGCCAGCTGTCGCTCCTTTTCCCTACTACATCTTTCATATAGGGCCCATCAGGCAGCCCAAGTTCCAGAATCCTGGGCCCGCAGTGAGATCACTCTCAGGATTGTGCTCTCAGGTTCTGGAACTCCCTCCTGTCCCTGCCCCTTCCTTCCTCCCTCCTTCCTCCCTGCCCCCCACACCTCACAGACAGATGACCTTGAACCCAGAGCAGAACTGTTAGCACCAACACCATATTAGAGTTTGGGTTGATTCTACTTCCTGTTGCTCTCTTCAGGTTGTTCAGGTTCTGATCCCTGCAGCATCCATCCACCTTCCATGGCTCCCCACTGGGCTCCTTGCACACTGAGTTCAAAGAACTCCAAGTTAGCAGAGGCAGAAGGGAGCAGTGAAGCTGATTAATTTCTTTTTTCTTTCTTTTGTTTTTGTACTGGGGATTGAACCCAGGGGCACTTTCACTGAGTCACATCCTCAGTCCTTTTAATTTAATTGTATTTTTTGAGACAGGGACTCCTTAAATTGCTCAGGGCTTTGGTAAATTGTTGAGGCTGTCCTCGAATTTGTGATCCTCCTGCCTCAGCCTCCAGAGTCTCTGAGATTACAGGCATGCACACCATGCCTAGCAAAAAATGATTGAATTCCATGCTGCCCAACTGCCCAAGGTCTCCCGGCACCCTAGATGTATTAGTCGCTCACTTGCTTCCATGATGAGGAGGGGCCCAACTGAGGATGGTTTAACAGAATTCACTTGGTGGCACCTTCCTATCCCCTCCCACCCGTCGGTTTTGTTCCTCTTGCAAACTTTAGACCAGGAAATGACCACTCTTGCCAGAGTGTTGCTCCAAAGAGTGCAGAGTCACAGAAGGCCCCATGACAGCCCAGCCCACGCACGTGACCCCAGGATCTTGAGACCCTCCCCCTCCTCCTCCCGATAGAACTCGCCACCAGTTGCTCCCGCGGGCGCCCCAGCCAAAGCTCCGAGGCCCGGGAGGCGGCCGCGCGGACGGCTGGGGACGACGCCTGCGCAGTGCGGACGCGGGGCGGCAGTCGTCTCTCGTGCCACGGACCAGGCCACCCGCGAGATGGCGGAAGAGGTGAGGCTCGGGGGAGCGCCCCGCGTGCAGCTGCGGGCCCTTGTCCCCGCGGCGCCCCCAGGTCCCCGGCGGGCTGCGGAAGTCGCGGCGCGGCGCCGGGGCAAGCCCTGCTCCCTGGGGCTCGGCGCGGCGCCCGGGTCAGCGGTTCTCTCGGGTCTCGGGACAGGTGAGCACCCTGAAGAAGGCCACGGTCCGGATGCGGCAGCCCGGGCGGGTGCTGGAGATCGTGGGCGCGCTCCGCAGGGGCGGGGGCGAGCGGCTGCAGGTACAGTGGAGCGGCCCGCGGCGGGAGGGCTCCTGCTCGGCGGCCGGGCGTCGCGCAGCGCCCCGAGGGCCTGAGGGCGGCAGGTAGGGTCGCCCGCGGGTGGGGGGGGGGACCCTGCTGTCCCGAAACAGATTACAAACGTCGCAAGGTGTTCTTGCCCCTTCCTCCAAAACACCCCGCACCAGGACCTGGGCCTTCCCCGGCCACGCACTACAAGCCCAGCGGGGTCCCCCTAGGTAAGGTGGAGGCGCTTTAGGAAGGAACCCGTGCACTGGGAGGATGCCATCGAAAGTCAGCGTGCACACGCGTGCACACACGCACACACACGCGCGCATGCATACACACGCGCACACACACACACACACACACACCCCTCCAGGAGACTTCCTTTAGGGTGTGAGGACAAGATCACCTCTTCCCCTCCCTCTCTATCCCTCCCTAACTCTCCCAGGGTTTTTGCCCCGAGGCTGGCCGCTGGGCTGATTAGACTTCTAATGGTGGGAGTCCTGGGATTGACCCAGGGCCTTAAGCATTCTAAGCAAGTGCACTCTTACCCGGAGGCTGAGGCAGGGCCACAGTAGAAAGTGCCTATTTAGGCATCAGCACCTCTCTTTTGCCTCTTAGGTGATTTCTGATTTTGACATGACCTTGAGCAGGTTTTCATATAATGGAAAGCGATGCCCTTCTTCTCACAGTAAGTCATGTTCTCGCTTGCTTGGTTGGGCTTGACAAGATGACAGCTTCTAAGGAGCAAATAAAAGGAGTTTCATGTTTTTCCAGATATTCTGGATAACAGCAAGATCATCAGTGAGGAGTGTCAGAAAGAGGTAGGTTCTCTCTTTCTTTGCTCAGAAATGGATATCATGTGCTACTTCAGTGCCTCCTGATTAGAACCAGATTCCAGCATAGAGATCTTAGGAATGAATTTTTTAAAAAATTTTTATGCTCATGTGGATCTCGTCTTAATACACGATGAAAGCTTTTCCCTATTGGCTGAGACATAGGATGATGGATGGTTGGAATATAGACATTATGCTATTATAAGAGGCTTGAATGTTATATTGTTTAACCCTCCTGCACTTTTATAGGTCGCTGAGCTCTTTTGGGTGAATGACTTTATCATTTAGTTCCACTTCATTATTCACTAAATTGCATTCTAACTGGGTCTCTTGGTGTCTCATCATTCATCAATTCTTCCAATATTCCTTTTCTTTTTTCTTTTTTTTTCCTTTTTTCTTGCAGTGCTGGGGATCAAACCAAGCTCTCATGCATGCCTTTCCAGTACTTGGAGATGATTACTTCTTATTAAGATGGGCAGTGACTTATAGATAGCACTTTATTTTATTTTATTTTTTACTTTTTATTTTGCATTACTGGTGGTACTCTATCCCTGAACTACATCCCCAGTTCCCCAATCTTTTTTTTTTGAGATGATCTAAATCACACCAAAAAAAAAAAAAAAAAAAACTCCACACATATATATGATCTTTTGAGTCCTAATATACTTTTAGAAAAATGTTCTTGCTAGGCATAGTGGTATATGCCTGTAATCCCAGTGGCTTGGGAGGATGAAGTAAGAGGATTATAGGTTCAAAGCCAGCCTCAGCAACTTGGCAAGGCCCTGAGCAATTTAGTGAGACCCTGTCTCAAAATAAAATATAAAAAAGGGCTGGGGATGTGGCTCAATGGTTAAGTGCTCCTGGGTTCAATCCCTGGTACCAAAGAAAGAAAGAAAAAGAAAAAGAAAATGTTTTTGTACTCCAAAAAACACACAATGAGAACCTCTTTCTCTTTTTAAAAATTTTTGGTGGGAGTCCTGGGATTGACTCAGGGCCTTAGGCATTCTAAGCAAGTGCACTATTGCTGAGTCACCCCCAGCAACTTTGTCTCAAAATAAAAAAATAAAAGGGATGAAGATGGGGACGTAGCTCAGTGGTAGAGCACCCCTGGGTTCCATCCTCAGTACAAGAGGGCGGGGAGAATCCAGAACTATTTAAATGAAATGAAAAGTGTTTTTTCATATAGTTCCTTAAACCACCTTGCCTAGCACATTTTTTTTTTTTTTTTTTTTTTTTTGGTACTGGAGATTGAATTCAGGGGCACTTGACCACTGAGCCACATCCCCAGCCCTATTTTGTATTTTATTTAGAGACAGGGTCTGAGTTTCTTAGCTCTTCATTGTTGCTGAAGCTGGCTTTGAACTCAATGATCCTCCTGCCTCAGCCTCCAGAGCTCTGGGATTATAGGCATGTGCCAGCACGCCCAGCTTCGATACCTTTCTTATAGGAGAGTAAAGCTCCTTATATTGCTGCCTCTTAGACCTCATTCTCAGGGCGAGTGCAAGAGGAGCTCTGCAGGTCTAGTCTCACCCTAGACATTATCAAGTAGGTAGATGCAAGTGTTGTAAGAGAATAAAAGAGGGGCTGGGGCTGTAGCTCAATGGCAGAGCACTTGCCTAGCATGTGTGAGGCACTGGGTTCGATCCTTAGCACCACAGAAAAATAAACAAACAAAATAAAGGCATGCTGTCCACCTACAAAAAATTTAAAAAAAAAAAAAGAATAAAAGAGGAAAAACTTGAGTCTTGTAACTGACGCATCCCCACACAAAAACTAACACCCTTTACACAAGGATGCATCCCCTAAGCAGTTTTTCTCTCACTCTTAAGCTGTGGGACTTGGCTGGGGGAAAACTTGGTGTGTGCTAATGGCTTTCCTACTCGTGTGGATGTCTCCAGCTCACGGCGCTGTATCACCACTACTACCCAATTGAGATTGACCCACACCGATCCATCAAAGAGAAGTTGCCTCATATGGTAGAATGGTAAGTGGTGCTGGCGAGAGATGCTCCTGGGCTCTGAAGGTGGGCTGGGCTGGGCTGCAAGTGTTCTTCCAGAGCTTTGATGAATTGACGGCTCCTTCACCTTACTGAGGTTTTAGCTGTAATGCCATTAGCCCAGCTAGTGGAACAAACTGTCCATATACACCAGGACTTCCGGTGTCTGCTAGAGTGGAGGCCCTCAAAGACTCCTTGGAAAAAGTTAGAAATCCCTTGGTTTGGTGGCCTGTTGGGGAAATGTCCCTGTCTTGGTCTGTTTTGTGCTGCTATAACAGAACACCACAGACTGGGCAACTTAAGATGAACAGAAACATATCGGCTCACTGTTCTGGAGGCTGGGAAGTCTAAGGTTAAGGTGCCAGTGAATGATGAGGGCTTTCCTGCCGCATCATCCCAGGGAGAAAGTGCAAAAAGAGGGCAAGAGAGACAGAGATCAAGAGGGAGCTGGACTTGTCCCTGTATGAGGAACCCACTCCCATAATAATGGCATTAATCCGTTCATGAGGCCGGAGCCTCCTGACCCAAACATGTCCCATTAGGCCTCACCTCCCAGCATCTTTGCTTTGGGGGTCAAGTTTTCAAAAAATTAACTTTGGGGGGCACATTCAAGCCATAGCAACCCTACCATGGAACCGTGCATCCTGGGCAGCATCTCCAGAGAGGAGGGTCACAGAGGACAGGGTCCAGAAGGGCTTCCGCTTTCACAGCTAACAGCCTCCCCCCTCCAGCTCTGCCTCCCTTAGGCTGCCTTCCTGCCCTCTTCCTTTTAAGGATGGCCACAATCCTTCAGGAAATGACTCTGTGGAAAAGGGTGAGGCCGTCGGCGTTAGAGGGGACTTGGTTCTGTGAAGGGAAAGGGCCCTTGGCGTCCGTGGGTGACTTGGAATTTCGTGGGGTATCTACTCTTAGGTGGACCAAAGCGCACAACCTCCTGTGTCAGCAGAGGATTCAGAAGCGTCAGATAGCACAGGTGGTCAGGGAGTCCACCGCGATGCTCAGGTGAGTTTCTTGCCCTGGAAACGCTTCACCAGACTCTTCAGAACTGCTTTGCATTCTCAGGGCATGCCTCACATGTGCGAGACCCTGGGTTCCAGCTCCAGAACTCAAAAACAAAACAGTAAACTCAGTCTGAAGCTGTTTTGCTTATGCAAAGGAGGCTGGGGAGGAGAGGAGCAGAGTTAGTAGCTGGGAGTCAAGGAGTCCTGGCCATGGAGCCATCTCCAGTGGAGGCAGTGCAAAATGCCGGCGCTCCATCTCCTAGAGTCCAGCTCTTTTTTTTTTTTTTTTCTGTTTTTTGATGGTAAAGATTTCTGGAGTCCCCCTGGGTGACTGCTGTTCTTTACCCAGACATGAGAGTTGCTAAGCCAGGACCTTTATCATCACTATCCTTCACCAAGCAGCTGTCTCTGCTGGAACTTTCTTTCCTGGAACAGGGATGGGAGCCCCCCGAGACAGGAGCAGACATCAGTACCTGCCCTCAAAGGTTGGCAGTCCTTACTGGGGAGAGAGGCTAGCTCCTGAAACAGCAGGAGAGTGGAGATGTGTGCAGACCAGAAAAGAATGAGATGAATGTGGAGGGGCCCCAGTGGAGGTGTCCCAGGAGGCCACCCAGTGCATGATCAGTAACAAAATAATATTGGCCTCTCTTGTTGTTTCAACAGTCCCTCTCCCAGGTAAATGTCCAAGAGCAGTGAGTGAACACCACAGGACATGCACAGGGCTTATTCATTATACTGAAATCTGACGACATCTCAGTTGTCTATCAACAGGAAGCCGAATAAACAAATTGAAGCACAGTTATATGATGGAATAATATTTTCAGCACAGCAGTGACAGGAACAAACTACTCACCACAGGCAAATCACCCAGTGACTAGGGAGGCTGAGACAGGAGAATCACCAGCTTCAAACCCATCTCAGCAACTTGGTGAGGCCCTAAGCAACTCAGCAAGACCCCTGTGTTAAATTCACAGTACCTAAAAGTAGACAGACAAACAGAAAATGGATAAACCATACAGACAGTATGTTAAACAAAATAAGCCAGAGCAAAAGAGTATATTCTGTATGAATCTTCCCCAACCTTTTTTTTGGTACTGTGGATTGAACTCAGAGGTGCTTTATCACTGAGCTACACTGAGCTTTTTTTATTTTCTATTTTGAGACAGGGTCTCACTAAGTTGCTTGGAGCCTTGCTAAATTGGTGAGGCTGGCCTTGAATTTATGATCCTCCTGCCTCAGCCTCTGGAGTTGCTGGGATTATAGGTGTGCTTATTTGTACCTGGCTGAATCCCTTTATATGAAGTTCAAGGACTGGCAAAGTTCATTTTTTTTTTTTTAAAGAGAGAGGTGTGAGAGAGGGAGAGAGAGAGAGAATTTTATATTTATTTTTTAGTTTTCAGCAGACACAACATCTTTGTTTGTATGTGGTGCTGTGGATCGAACCCGGGCCACACGCATGCCAGGCGAGCACGCTACCGCTTGAGCCACATCCCCAGTCCCAGGACTGGCAAAGTTAATCAGTGGTGATATGAAGTCAGATGCAGGGGGAGGTAGTATTAACTGAGAGGGCCCTTGAGGGAACCTTGATCTGATTAGAGTTTCCTGGATGTATACATCTGTGAAAATTCATTCAGCAAGTACATAATCACTTTCTGTATACATTGTGTACCTCAATTTAAAATGTTTTTAAAACAATGAAAATTATAAAAAATACCTAGCCCAAGTAGAAGACAAAGAATAGTAGCAAAGGCAACTCCATTTCAGAATTCTTTCTTCTCTTTACAGGGAGGGGTATAAGACATTCTTCAACACACTCTATCGTAACAACATTCCGCTGTTCATCTTTTCCGCGGGCATTGGTGATATCCTGGAAGAAATTATCCGACAGATGGAAGTGTTCCACCCCAACATCCACATTGTGTCTAACTACATGGATTTTAATGAAGATGTGAGCCATATCCCATCTCGGCAGGGAAAAGCAGAGGGGTGGGGACCATCAACCTGGCTGCTTTACCCTATACTTTAACCCCCACCTGGGGAGGCAGGAAAGGGAGACAGCTGGCTTCTTTGCCCTCAGGTGGTTATTTCTTTCTTTTCTTTTTTTTTGGTACTGGGGATTTGAGAGGTGCTTTACCACTGAGCTACATCCCCAGCTCTTTTTACTTTGAGACAGGGTCTTGCTAAGTTGCTTAGGGCCTCACTAAGTTACTAAGGCTGGCCTCAAACTTGCAATCCTCCTTCCTCAGCCTCCCAGGTTACTGGGATTCCAGGCGTGCATCCCTATGCCTGGTTTATCAGTTATTTTCGAAGGACTCTCTCTAGTGTTTGGCCAATAGTTAGCTCTCTGCCATGGGGACCTAGTGTGTGGTTCAGCTTGGTCCTATGTCACTGTCATCAATTCTGTGCTACTCTAAGTATTGAAAAGCTTGGACTTTGATATTTTTTTCTGGGATTGTAGGTGGCCTGCTCCCACTCACCTGTTTTCTGATTTCTTCCCCATAAAAACAGTGACTGAAGCCAGGCACAGTGGTGCACACCTCTAATCCAAGCTACTTGGGAGGTTGAGGCAGGATGATTAAAAGTCCAAAGCCAACCAAGGCAATTTAGGAAACACTGTCTCAAAAAAAAAAAAAAAAATAGTAAAAAGGTTGGGATGTAGCTCAGTGGTGGAGTTGCCTTACATGTATAAGGTTTTGAGTTTACTCCCCAGTACTACCAAAAGAAAACAAAAGTCAGTGGCTAGAATTTTTATCATCTTGACCTGTGGTTAGGACATGGCCTGCAGTTGAGCGGTGCGCACTCATGTCCTGAATGGCATTTTCCTTTTCTTTTTTTCCCTCTTGCTCTGTTGGGGACGGGTCCCAGGCCTGGCCTTGCACATACTAGGCAAGTGCACTACCACTGAGTCAGATCTACATTCCCATGAATAGCATTTATTTTGCAGCTTTTTTTTTTTTAGTTGTAACTGGACAAAATAGCTTTTATTGTATTTATTTTTTTATTTTTATGTAGTGCTGAGGATCGAACCCAGGGCCTCGCACGTGCTAGATGAGCGATCTACCACTGAGCCACAATCTCAGCCCCTATATTGCATCTTCTATCAAAAGAGATAATCAACAATATTTGATGGCCCCTATAGTTTGTTTTTTTATTTATTTATAAATTTATTTTTAGTTGAAAATGGACACAACACCTTTATTATTTATTTATTTTTATGTGGTGCTGAGGATTGAACCCAGTGCCTCACACGTGCTAGTTAAGCATTCTACCACTGAGCCACAACCCCAGCCCTATTTTTTTACAATATTAATTTTTTTAGTTTTATTTTTTCCACATTTTTAATTTTTTAAATAATTTTTATTTTATTTATTTTATTTTTATGTGGTCCCGAGGATTGAACCCAGAGCCTCGCACATGCTAGGCGAGTGTGGAGCCACAACCCCAGTTCCACATTTTTTTAATTGGTACATTATAGCTGCCTATGCTAGTTTAAATCAGCAGTCACAAATTTTTCCTATAAAGGCAAGGTAGTAAGTATCTTAGGCTTTTGGGGCACTGTGGTCTCCATTTTAACTACTCTCAACTTTGCCATTTCAGCAGAGAATGCAGCCATTGTCAATAAGTGAACAAATGAGTGTGACTGTATTCCAGTAAAATTTTATTTATGAAAAACAAGCCATACCAGGCATTGTGGCTCATGCCTATAATCCCAGCGACTCAGGAAGCTGAGGCAGGAGGATTGTAAGTTTGAGGACAACTTGACTCAAAATAAAAAATAAAAAGGAGCTAAGAATGTAGCTCAGTGATAGTCGAGTACTCTGGGTTTGATCCCCACTATAATAAAAACAACAACAAAAGACCAAATCTGGGACACAGGCCCTAGTTTACCCACCACCAGTCTAGGGTACAGTAAAAAGTTTGGGCATTATCTATTACTTGCAGGATTTCCTTTCCTCTGTGACAGAATGGAAAGCTGGCACTCCATGGGTCCTTGCTACCTGTCTCTTGTTTTTTTTAGGGTTTTCTACAGGGATTCAAGGGCCAGCTCATACACACCTACAATAAGAACAGTTCCGCGTGTCAGAACTCCAGTTACTTCCAGCAGCTTCAGGGCAAAACCAACATCCTCCTGCTTGGAGATTCCATGGGGGACCTCACTATGGCCGATGGGGTTCCTGGAGTGGAGAACATTCTCAAGATTGGCTTCCTAAACGATAAGGTAGGTAGGGGCCAAGGCCACCTGTCCACATCGCTTTCTCCTTGAATTTCTACTAAAAAAATGCTTTGGAACACCTTCTACGTGCCAGACACTGTGGAAAGTTTAGGGATGCCGAGGTAAGACTCAAGCCATATTCCCTTAGAACACGTAGTCTCATAGGAAATGAAGAAGATCCCCAGTAATCACAAGTGCACACGTGGCCTGACGCAGGAGTTGAGAGAGAACATCGAGCTGGCCTGTGTGACTGTGCGTGTCAGGCACTGTTCTAAACATGTCACAAACATTACCTTTCCAGCAACCCTCTGAGGTAGTGACTCTGGGGTTTTACAGTTAAGGAAAGCAAGTCAAGGAGTTTATGGTGAACTTGCCCAAGTTAAAGTAGTTTAGGAGAGAGTGGGGCTGATTACCAGTCCTCCTAAATCAGACCTAACGGGCATGATTGAGATGCCAGACGTTGGTATTCTGACCATGAGTTTATAATTAAGAAAAAAACAGTAAAAACAGACCCTAGCAGGGAGGAGCACAGCATGGTGCAAAGGTACCAGAGTGCTGGATCTCCCCAGCAGATGCTGGAGCCCACAGACATTTGAGCCAAATGAAAACTCCTAGCACATCCTGGAATCCCATTGCTGGGGGGCTAAAGCAGGAGGAGCACAAGTTCAAAGCCAGCCTCAGGGATTTAGTAAGGCCCTAAGCCATTTTGCGAGATCCAGTCTACATTAAAAAAAAAATTGGGCTGAGGCTGGGGCTCAGTGGTAGAGCACTTGCCTAGCACGTGGGAGACACTGGGTTGGGTCCTCAGCACCACGTAAAAATAAAACAAATGTATTGTGTACATCTACAAGTAAAAACAATTAATTAAAAAATATAAAGGGCTGGAGATGTGGCTCAGTGGTTAAGTACCCTGGGGTTCAATCCCTGGTACCAAAAAAAACCAAAAAAACAACTCAGCCCAGATTGATTAGAGGTAACATCTGGGCTTTTGATTTTCACCCTTGATATTGACCTTTTGACTCTGGCTGAGGGTTAATTAAGGCAGCCTTTCTGTCTTCAAAGGACAAACCCTTAACCTTAAACTCCTCAGACTTTGGAAAGGGGGCTGGGAGCTGGGAGCTTGTGTGGCCTCCTCCCTGGCCCCCCACTCTGGAGTAAGAGGCCTAGGCGTCTTGGGGACTCTCTGTCTGCTTCCCTGTGCAGGTGGAGGAGCAGCGGCAGCACTACCTGGAGTCCTATGACATCGTGCTGGAGAAGGACGAGACCCTGGATGTGGTAAATGGGCTGCTGCAGCACATCCTGTCCCAGGGGGACCTCATGGAAATGCAAGACTCCTGAGGGCGCAGTGTCAGTCCAGGCCTTGTCGATCACAATGAGGAGGGGACCTCTCCTCAGGAGGCCTCTCTGCTGTGAGCACAGAGAAAAGTCCTGGGCAGCCAAGAGCCACTGGACACATCCTTGCCCACCTCCTCTTTCCCCCAATGCCTTCACTTGCCTCTTCAACAGAGGCTTGCAGGAGGCCCTGTTGGGTAGGAGGGCAGCAATCAGGGTTCCAAATGAACCATGGGCCACAGCATGTTAACATTCTATGGATCATCTAGTCCAAGGATTTTTTTAAAAACTTGTTTTTATCAAGGTGGTATATACCTGCAATCCCAGAGGCTCAGGGAGGCTGAGACAGGAGGATCACAAGTTCCAGGCCAGCCTAAGCAATTTAGTGAGGCTCTATGTAACTTAGTGAGATCCTGTCTCAAAATAAAAAATAAAAAGGACTGGGGATGTGGCTCAATGATTAAGGACCTTGGGTTCAATCCTCGGTACCAAACAAACAAACAAACAAACAAAAAAAACAAAAACCTGTTGGCCCTGGGGGCATGGGGGCTCCATGGAACAGTTGGAGGACCACCATGAATTAGCCAGAAGCCCCTCTGAGCCCAGGCTAAATATGCCTGTGCTGACAGGGTGGGCGCTGACTTGGAATGGGGTGGCCTAACTCTGGGGCAGCCATCAAATCTGAAATTCCGTTGGGATCAGTTGGGTTGAGGTGACCGTCTAAGAGCCCTCTCTTTAGGGGTTCCCAACGGGACCCATTTGGGTGTAGATTTTCCCTGGTGCCCTTGGCTCCTTCCTCCTCCTTTTCATCCCAGGGCCACCAAACAGATGATCTGCAAGGGCTTCAGGCCAGGGGCCCGGGGCACTAGGCAAATTGAAAGAGAAGCATCTTGCATTATGGCTGTTCTCAGTTTCTTCCCCTCCTCCCCCTGTTGACTTGGATGGTCAAGAGCCAGCTGAGTTCTCTCTGGGCCCCTTTCAAAGAGCCAATTCAGGTGGTGTTTCTTGGCCTGTCTTCCCTTGGAGACAAGCACCGGCTGCTGGGTGTGACGGTGCACACCCGTAACCCCAGCAGGGGGCAGGAGGGCAGTTTTGCCACCAGCCTCAGGGACTTAGAGGGACCCTGTCTCAAAGTAAATATATAAAAGGGCCAGGGATGTGGCTTAACGCTGGAGCACCCCAGAGTTGGGTTCCCAGTACTGAAGAAAACAGCCACTCGCACTTCCTGCGAGGAGCCAGCTGTTGGACTTGTGTATCTAGTAGACCTGAAGGTATTGGGGGGGTGGGTACAAGGGCTGCTCAGTGTCTGCTGGAAGCCAGGTGCCACTCGGAGTGCCTGGATGCCCCCCAGTGACCCTTCAGGAGGGGTAGTTCCTCCTATTGCAGATGCCCCTCCTTGACGGCTCAAGGATGAATAATTTGCCCAAACTCCATAGCTGGGAACCAGAGCCAGGATCTGAGTGTTTCTGATCCAAGCCAATGCCTTTTCTTCTGCATCCAACTGCATTTCTCTGCTTCAGCCTAGGACTCTTCTAGGTTTTAGGGGGAAGGGCTAACACCTGAGACTGGGTCTGTAAACTGTCAGATCTTAGAAGCTTTCTGGATATTTTGGGGCCAGGGAGTGGCAATCACTGACCTGTCATATGTTTCTGAAGATCCTGGGTATGGCCAGGCATGGTGTCACATGCCTGTAATCCTAGTGACTGATTTAGGAGGCTGAGACAGGAGGTTTTCAAGTTTGAGGCCAGCCTCAGCAACTTTGCAAAACTGTCTACAAAACATGTTTGGGGGCTGCCGCCTGAGGCGAGCTTTAAATCTGGAGCTAGCGCAGACTTTGCGCTCTAGGAAGGCGCTTTTCCCTCGCCGCCGCATCTTCAGCTTGCTGCAGCTCGTGGGCCTGTGCTGTCTGAGGCCCCTTCCCGGCGATAGTGCAGCCTGAAGGCGCCTCCGCCCCACTCCGCTGCTGACCCCAGTCCCCCACTCCATGGCTGCCTGGGCGCTGCCCCCACCGGACAAGCTGGAGGGAGGTGGCGGCCAAGCAGGGCAAGGCCGGTTTGAAAATGAAGAGCCCAGAAAAGAAGCGAAGAAAGTCAAATACTCAGGGTCCTGTTTACTCAACGTCTGACGGAGTTTGCACCACCCCCGACTCCCATGGTGGATCATCTGGTTGCATCCAACCCTTTTGAGGGTGACTTCGGAGCCCCTAAGGTGGCGGCGCGGCCCCTCCATTCCTCCGCAGTCCTGTGCTCTTTGGAAGCTTCCGTGTATTAGGGGGCATGACAGGCCAGGTACCCTCAGGCTGTGGAGGGGTCCCCAGACACTTCGCGGATAAATCCCCCCTTTCCCTCCTAATCCTATGGGACCTGCTTTCAACATGCCCCCCAGGGCCCTGGCTACCCACCCCCAGGCAACACGAACTTTCCCAGTCAATCCTTCAGCCAGCCTCTGGGTCAAAACTTCAGCGCTCCAGGTGGGCAGATGATGCCAGGCCCAGTGGGGGATTTGGCCCCACGATCTGATCTCACCCACCATGGGACAGCCTCCCAGAGGGAAGCTGGGCCCTCCTTCTCTCCCCCAGCGCTTTGCCCAGCCAGGTGTGCCTTTTGGCCCTTCTCCTCTACAGAGACCCGGTCAGGGGCTCCCCAGCCTGCCCCCCAACACAAATCCCTTCCCTGGTCCAGACCCCGGCTTTCCTGGCCCTGGTGGTGAGGATGGGGGAAGCCCTTGAATCCACCTGCTCCCACTGCTTTTCCCCAGGAGCCCCATTCAGGCTCTCCAGCTGCTGCTGTTAATGGGAATCAGCCCAGTTTCCCCCAAAACAGCAGTGGACAGGGTGGTGGCACTCCAGATGCCAACAGCTTAGCACCCCCTGGCAAGGCAGATGGGAGTTTAGGGCCCCAGCCTCCCCCAGGCCTGCGGTACCCATGTGGTACCTGTCGGAGCGAGGTGAATGACGGCCAGGATGCTGTCTTGTGTGAGGCCTCCTGCCAGAAGTGGTGCCACCGGAGTGCACAGGCATGACTGAGAGCGTGAGCACTGAGGCCTCTGCTGTCTGGGCCTGTGATCTCTGCCTCAAGACCAAGCAGATCCAGTCTGTCTACATCCGAGAGGGCAAGGGGCAGCTGGTGGCTGCTAATGATGGGTGACACTGGTGAGGTGGTCCCAGGGAAGTGCAATGTCCCTTCCTGCTCCTCCAGGGTGATTGTCTGGCTCCTGGTTCTCTGGATCCCACTGGTTCCCCTCCTCTCAGAGCAGAAACATAATGGTTCCTGGGGGCAGAAGAGCCTGGGTCACTCACTTTTCTGGAAACAACACATCAAGATCTACAAAGATCCAGGAAACCTGCCGAGCAGAACCAACGTGTGTGTGTGTGTGTGTGTGTGTGTGTGTGTGTGTGTGTGTGTGTGTGCGCGCGCGGCTATTAGGAGGCCTAGGGGTGTGACTGCAAGAGAAAAGGGGACAGAGGAAATTCAGGAAGGCAAGAGTGCCCTGTCTGTCTAGGATGGATATCTAACACCTGTGCCTGTCACCCGTCTCGCCCTACAGCTCTAGCCTTAGTTTTTGGAGTGAAACGTTGAAGGTTTCTGACTTGAGGAGCCGGTCTCTTCCCACCCCTGCGACAGCCATTTCATGGGCTCTGGGAGACCTCTTTAGGGAATAAATGGGGATTCCTCCTTTTTTCTACCTTCCCCTTTGCCTCCCCCAGACCTGTCCAGCTCCTCCTCCCTCAGCACCAAATAGCTTAAATAATGGAGTTCCCAGCTAGGGCAGATTCTTGGTGATTTGGGGCTTCGTGACAGTAGGTAAGAGGTGCTGTCAGGACGTAGCTTCCTCATACCAAAGTCACTGGTCTGAGCTTCCCATGCTTTTCTCTTAATGACCATATTTTTGCAAAAAAAAAAAAAAAAAAAAAAAATATATATATATATATATATATATATATATATATATATATATAAAAAATTGGGACACATGGTCTGAGGGACCAGAATCTTTGAAGTCTGGGTTGTCCTGGAGGTCTGGACTCTGTTGGCACCCCTGGCCCCCTGTCTGTTGCACGTTAAACCCAGTGCTGTTCTTCAGCTTTCGGCGCCCTCATACCCCTGCCTCCCTGGGTTGGTTGGAGGAAAGCTTGGAAAGGTACCAAGGCCTTATACCTCATTTCTTCCCTGACAGAAGGATCCAAGTGAGGTCATGTCATAGCCTCGCGGGTAGGAGGAGGAGTCAGTAGGATTCTCAATGCCATGGTACTAAAAGGAAGGAGAGCCTGGAGATTTTTGCTTCTCTCGTTCCTGGCTATTAGGTATCATCTTGGGCCTGGTGATCTAGCAATCCCCATTATCTCAGCCAAAGTCCTGCACTGGGCTTGTTTTATTTTTAAAGCACTCCCTGCCAGCAAAGAGCCTGGGGCCTGGTGAAGAGCCCCTCTCAACTGCTTTTTGTTCCTTATAGCTCCTGCATGTATTCCTCAAAAGGGTGGGGAAGGGAGTGTGGCCCTCGGAAGAGAACTCTGGTCTCTCTAGCCCTCAGGGTGTGGTGGCAAAGGCTACCCTCTGGTCCCCTACTCCCACTTCTCTCTGTTCCCTGCACCCGGAGGGAAGATACTGCCTGGTGGAGCCCACAGCCTTTGAAGCTATGAGGAAGAGGGTGGGCCTCGGGGCTTCACTAAGCTAGTGTTCCCCACACCAAAATAGTGGAGGTGGCACCCTCCAACTTTGTGTTGTGCTTGTGGTTCTGTTTGCTTCTCCCCTGTTGCTACTTTTGTACCAACTCCCTCTCCACACCTGTAAACCACTCCTGGGGAGTGTAGACTTCACCACTCCTTGCCACTACTTTTTGGAAGAAAGTGGAGTGGCAGAGATGTGGTTGTGGGGTCTTTTGTATGGTTGGGTTAATAAAATGACTTTAAAATCCAAAAAAAAGAAAAAGAAAAAAAATGACTGGGAATATAACTCAGTGGTAAAGCACCCATGGGTTCAATTCCCAATAATAGTAATAATAATAGAGCTGGACATGTAGCTCAATAGTAAAGCAACCCTGAGTTCAATCTCCAGTACCAAATTAAAAAAAGATTCTGGGTATGTCAGCTCTCCCTCACTATAAAAAAAATACCTGAGAAAATCAACTTAAAAAGACAAATGGTTTATTTTGGCTCATAGTTTTGGAGGTTTCAGTCTATGACCAATTGGCCCCATTGCTTTGGGTCTGTGGTGGCACAGCACATCATGGAGGGAATGCATATAAAGAAGGCCCATTCACCTCATGTGAATGGTGGTATATGAAAGACCATGTCCCAAAGTCCCCTTCAAAGGCACACTTCCAATGACCTAGCACCTCCCACAGGCTCCACCACCTCCTAGAGGCACTAGGGGCTGGGGACCAAACCTTTAACACATTGGTATTTTGCGGGAGACATTCTAGAACTATAGCACTTGGCAAGAGGTTGGTGCCTGTGGGGGCACTGTGGCAGGTGAGTCTGGTCCTGTCAATTTTCTCTCGCAAGCCCCACCCTGTTCTCAGAAGGCTTGGGTCATCTCCATCACAGCAGGCAGAATCCAGGCAGGTGAGTGAGGGCAGATGGCCTGGCTGGCAGCTGAAGCAACTCTCTCCAAGACCCTGTGGAGATCTGAACTCAATTCCCTTTCCTCTGGCAAGAGGGAGGAGGATGGGCAGGTGGTAATGGCCGTTGGCCAGAACCAGGGAGCGGTGGGAATATCGCAGTATGGGAAATTATGCAGAAAAGTAACCCAGTCCGTGTGGATCAGTTGAGTCCTCAAGCTCTGCTGGTTATTTGAGATCAGGGACTGTCTTTTCCACTCAACTGGGACAATGAGGTGACAGATCATCTCTCCATGCCTCCCCTGCAGGCCCCTCTCCTCTCTGAACATCCACCCTCAGTGGCCCGGGGCTCCCTTTCCATGGTGAGGCCCCCCAGTTAGGCCTGGGGCGGGGGGGAACCCTCTGGGAGTGGGGAGCCCTGCATAGGGGCGCTGTCTGGAGCCAGCGAGACTGAGGCAATAGCCAGGTTTGATTCTTCTTTCTGCCCCATCTTTGGGTCAAAAGTCTTCTCCCCACAGGACACTGAAAGACCATCTCCTAAGGCATGGTTTTACCTTTTATTTGACACAAAGGAAAAAGGGATCAAGGCGCCAGGTTGGCCTTTTGAATGTGCAGAGCTGTGCCCACTCCCTCCCACCCTTCAGTCCCGAATTAGCACCAGACACAAAGACTTCCATAGCCCTAAAGACCCTTTAAGCAGGTTTCCCCGTACAACCTGCCTTTTCTTCAGTTTCTTTGAGAAAGGAGCCACCCTTGGGAATGAAAGGCTGCACAAAGCCCGGCCCTGGCCCCTGGCTCCTTGGAGAAGAGAGAGGAGCAGATGGCAGGGCTGCCCTGAGGAGCAGTCAGAATGGAGGAGGCTGCAGAGGCCCCCAGCTGACCCATGCTCCTGGGGAGCTGCCATGACAAAGGAATGGGGGTGGGATGGTGAGGGGAAGAAAATCAAGGGCAAGTCTGAGGAGCTCGGCCTTGCTAAGAGTCCAGCACTGTAACAGGAGATGTGGATGGGGGCCAGCAAGGGCCTAGCCAGCCTCTGTCCCCAAACTGGCTTTGTAACCCAAAGTCTTAAGGAGGCGGGTTGGGGCTGGAAGAGAAAAATGGTATGAAGGTCTGAACTGTGGATTTTAACCTGGGGTCGGTGGAGAGCAGAGTGGGCTCGTCCCACACCCCTTCAGTGGCTCCCAGAGTTATCCCAGTCGAAGGAGGGGACTGTGGGCAGGCCAGTCCCTCTGCCACTGTCCCCCCGCAGGGGCCTTGGTGTCTGAGGCCAGGCCCAGGCTCCCTGCCCTTCAGAGCTCCTCATGGACCCGCTCTTGGTCTTCATCCGACTTCAGCTTGAGTTCCTCAGCCGTGATCTTGCCATCCTGGTTGCGGTCCTGATTCTGGAACATGTCCCCTATGGTTTTCTCAGGGTCCTGCCCAGGCATGAGGCGGCCTTTGCCTTCATTCACTTGAGCCTTGATGAAGGAGGAGAACTGGGGGAGGGGAGAGCCACAGGAGGACGGGGGAGTGAGGTCATGGAGAGCTGTGGATGGCCTTGGGCAGGGAGGACAGCCAATGCTGTCTCCTTCCTCCCAGGCTGCCCTGTCCCCTCCCCAAATCACTAAGGCCCAGGAGAGGAGAGGGGCTGGAGTACAGCCTGGGGGACAGTCCATGACAGCCAGATGGGGCAACAGGCAAGGAAGCACAGGTAAGTGGCTCAGCCGGGGACAGCAGGTGCCTGGGGGAGGGGCAGGTGTGCACTGGGTGCACTAGATGCGCCATGGGTGTGACTGAGCTCCTGACCCACCTCCTCTGGGGGGACCTCTCCATCTTTGTTGAGGTCCATATCTTCAAACAGGCTGGCGGGAGGGTCCTTGTGCCACACAAACAGGTAGCCCGTAGGCAGCCCGTCCTCCCGGGACACTAGCTCCACCTCAAACAGCAACACAGCGCTGCCAGGAACCCCCCTGGCTGGAGGGGGGAGAGGGGAGCGGAGAAAGGTCCCGTTGGGGCCAGGCCGGGCTCAGTTTCCCTTCTTGGGAACTGGAAAGCAGGGCATGGGAGGAAAGCGTCCCTGACCCTCCCACCAGCCACAGAGGCCAGAGACAGGACCCAGGCCTCGGCCCCTCACCTCCGCTCTCTCCGTGTGCCAGGTGCGGAGGCACAACCAGCTGCCGCCTCTCTCCCACACACATGCCCTGCAGGCCTGTGTCCAGACCCTCGATCACCTTGTTGGCCCCCAGGGTGGCCTCCTGGGGGGCCCCAAAGTCATGGCTAGGGGAAGGTAGATTCCCAGGTTAGCATCGGTCCTTGTCCCCTGCCAGTTTGCACTCCACTTTCCCCAAAGTGGGCCCAGGACAAGCCCTCAATTCCAGAGTGGCTCCTGGTGCCCACCCAACAGCCCAGTACAGGGTCCCCACAGACCCTAGGACTGCCCAGAGGGCTCCCCCTTCAGTTTCCCCTGCCCTCCTGCCAGCCTCACCGGCCCTCCCCTGGGGAATAACAAATCTCATCTTCCACAGAGGGTGGGCCTCAGTAGCTTACCAGCATGCGCAAGGCCCTGGGTTCAACCCCCAGTACCAAAAATGATAATAAAGAAAGTAAAACAATTTCATGGCCCTCGGCTCTTGACGCTCACTGAAGGAAACAAGAGACGCCATGACCCAGAACGAGGAGCCGGAGTCAGGGGTGCTGCTTGAGCACTGCCCGCGCCTGCGCCCCCCCACTTGCCCAGCCCTGGCCCTGCCCCGGACCCACGAGGAGAAGAGCCTGGTGCCATCCAGCAGAGAGCAGTTGTAGTGGTAGCGAATAAAGTCCCCAAGCTTTGAGGTCTCATTGCAGCTCTCAGGGGGCCGGGACAGCGTCTTGATTTCCACTGGATCGGCAGGGTTGTGGAAGTCGATTACGTGCACATCGAAGATGAGCACAGCAGAGCCAGGGATCTTGTCTCCTGAGGCCAGATGAGGGAGGGGGTCAGCTCGCCATCTCCATGGGGGCTCCCTCCCTGGGGAGACGGCGGGGGTCCATCCTGATGCTTCCTATAGGTTGCTGTTGGGTGTTGGGGTGAGGGGCAGGGACAGGGGAGGAAAGCCCTTTTCCCCTTGTGGCTTTGCAAACTCCTTGTAACTTAACCCCCCTAATCAACATGATCAGGCCCACTTCACAGGTGAGGATACTGAGGCTTCCAGCACAACTGGGTCTCCAATCCAGGCCTCTGTGCTTCCTGGGGCTCTGCTGGCTCTGTTCTTTCATAAAGCCACCCTCTGACCCCAAACTTGGGAGTTGGCTGTGCTTTCCATTTATGAGAGGGGGCAGTGGGGACGGTCTGGAGGAAGTGGATGGAATCTGGTGATCAGCCTAAATAAATGCGTTTCTGTGACGAGGGGTGGAACAGAGGCTTAGGGAGGAGAGTTGGGAGCAGTTGGAGGGGGTGCCTCGGGAATACCCTTACCAGTCCCATTCTCCCCATAGGCGAGGTGTGGGGGGACGGTGATCCTCCGGCGCTCCCCTATGCACACGCCCTGCAGCCCCTGGTCCATCCCCGGGATGATGTAACCCTGCCCGATATAGGTATTGTAGGTGTGGTTTCGGGAGTAGCTGCAATAGAAGGCAGGGAGGGGCAGGGAGGGAGTCAAAGGGACCCCTGACCCCTTCCAGGGGACCTCCCAGCCCCCACCTCCCTCCTCAGATCCCCCCTGACCTGGAATCAAAGAGGGTGCCGTCCATCAGGGAGCCGTTGTAGTGGTACCGCATGAAGTCCCCCGCCTTGGCTCTCCGGACACAGCCAGGGGGTAGCTCCAGCGTCTCTAGCTGGACGGTGTCCTTTGGGTTGTGGACATCGATCAGTAGGACATGGAAGACCAGGGAGGCCTGTGGGGGGATCACAGTCCCTGGGGAGGGGATAGGACTTGAACCATACAAGTCGGCAGCCAACTGAGGCTCAGGAAGGCTTAAGTGGGCGCCATGCTTTCCTGACCCCTTCTCTTCCATCTATGGCTGTTTCTTGTTCTTTTTATGAGACCTGAGTTGTGTTTTCCCCAAAGCCACCATCGGTTTTGTGAACCAGAATAAAGCAGGCCTTCTTAGTAGAACCATCACCAAGGGCTAGATCTCTTCCCTACTTTCTTCCTTGGCTGGATGCCCTGGTGTACTGTAGTGCATAACCTGAACAACTGTACGTGGAGCCCTGGTTTTCCTTCTTCTGGAGAATTCCTCCAAGCCCTTCTCTGCCCTTACCGTAGCCTTTCTCGCCATAGGCCAGGAATGGAGGGATGATGATCTTCCTTCTCTCACCAGGACACATGCCCAGCAGCCCTTGGTCCATGCCCTTGATCAGCCAACCAGAGCCGACGTAGGTGTCATAAGTACCGCCCCTGCTGTAGCTGTGGAGAATTAGGTAGAGGTGGCGCTCCTGGAGGTGAGAGGAGGATGGGCCTGGGCTCCTTCGCCCTGGCCATAGTCTCTGATGCCTCAGGGTCCCCTTCTGGCCCCTACCTGGTGTCGAAGGTGGTGCCATCCAGCAGAGTGCCATTGTAGTGGTAGCGGACAAAGTCGGTGTCCTGCACCATGCGGGGGCAGTGAGGCGGGCGAAGCAAGATGCTCACCTGGACGGTGTCTGCCTTGTTCCACACGTCCAGCAGGACCACGTCGAAGTACAGGGTGGCGTCTGGGGGGATTAGCCCCGCTGTGGGGCAGAGCGGAAGGAGCCCAGTTGCAGTAGCGGGGTGTGTGTGTGTGTGTGTGTGTGTGTGTGTGTGTGTGTGGGTTGGGTGGGCAGGTCTGAGGGTCTAGCTGTGCCCCTCCCGGCCGCAGATTCCCTCCTTCCCAGCCAAGCTATCTCCTGCCCAGGGTCCTAGTTTCCCCCTCCTGTCATCCCAGAGGCATTGATGGAAACTCTGGTCATTAGAGCCACCACTACTCAGACTGTGTGAAGTATGACCTCGGCCAAGCCACTCCCTAGCTGAACTTCAGATTTCTGACCCTGGGGTCTCTGATTCTGCCTCTTGGCCTCCCCTTCCCCATGCCTGTGCCCAGCTTCCTCACCCACACCGATGCTGCCGTAGCCCAGGTGGGGGGGCACGATGAGCCGTCGCCGCTCGTTGACACACATGCCCATGAGGCCCCGGTCCATGCCAGTGATGAGGCGCCCCACACCCACCACGATGGCTACCAAGGTGCTGCGGTCATAGCTGGGAGGAGGGAGGGGACAGATAGGAGACAGTGACCTCAGGTGTGCACAGGTGAGGGCACATGGTCCCATACATGAGCAGAGGTGCATACCCCATGGGTGGTGCATACACAGGGTGGACGCACACATGCTGCTCTCACACGGCCTCTTCAGGTCTTTCTCCTAGGCTGCTGCCTGGGAAGTACCTGAGGAAGCCAGGACCTTTTATTCCCCAGGGTGGCGAGCAGTCTACAGGCCTGCCTGCAGCTTCTGCTTGCTGACAGTAACAGAGTGGTGAGCACAGTATGGAGGGCAGAGCATTTATTGAGCGCTTGCTATATGCTAGATTAAATGCTTGGCCCTTTTTATTCACTATCTTATTGAATTCTTGTTCTATGAGACAGACATTATTATTTTCACTTTTCTTTCTTTCTTTTGGTGTGTGTGTGGGGTAATTTGGGATCAAATTCAGGGATGCTTTGAGCCAAATCCCCAGCCTTTTTTTTTATATTTTATTTTGAGACAGGGTCTCACTAAGTTGCTTAGGGCCTTGCTAAATTGCTGAGCCTGGCCTTGTACTTGTGATCCTCCTGCCTCAGCCTTGTAATCCCAGCTATTCAGGATGCTGAGATGGGAGGCTCAAAAGTTCAAAGCCAACCTGGGGAATTTAGGGAGACTCTGCCTCCAAAAAGAAAGAAACAAACAAAAATAGTGTTAGAGATGAACTCAGTGGTAGAACACCCCTGGGTTCAATTCCCAGTTCAAACAAAATGAAGAGGAGAGAGAGAGGAGGAGGAAAGAGAGGAGGAGGAGAGAGAAAGAAAGGTTTCTAAACTCAACACTTATAAATTATGCCCTAGCCAGGCTCCCAGAGTTCACCAGAGAGGGCAGCCCCCAACTCCCAGTGCCTCCCCAACTCCTAGCTGTCCAGGGCTCAGTGCTGTGCCTACACCTGGCTTTGCCCTCTGAGCAGGTTTTTACTCTGGTCTGTTTCCTTCACAATGCTGAAATGAAAGTTCAAGCTCTGCACAAAATTTCTACAAGTTAAACAGCTTCAGGGCGTGTGGTTTCCCACAGAGTTAAGGCTAATATGTATGGTGTGGTTGTTGTTGTTTTTTTTTTTTTTTTTTTGGTACTGGAGATTGAACCTGGGGTGCTTTACCATTGTGCCACATCCCTAGTTCTTTTCGTTTTTTTATTTGACACAGGGTCTTTCGTAAGTTGCTGAGAGTAGTCTTGAACTTGAGATCTTCCTGCCTTAGCCTCCCAAATTGCTAGGATTACAGGTGGACACCATGGTACCTGGCTGCTAAAGTATATTGAAGTCATAAGGACTATAGGTACTACGAGAAGTCCACTGTCACCATCTGGTCTGATCATTAGCCTTAGGAAGGAGACACTATTCTTATGTCCATTCAGAACTGAAGCTTTAAAAGACAAAATTCCTTATCCAACACTGTGGCCTATATTTGAACTAGGGTCTTAAGTTTTTGCCCAATATACTGTCTGCCTCCAAGATCAAGGTCACTAATACTTCGTGGCCTAGTGTATGTTTTGGAAAAGGGGTGACTTCTTTGTGGTGTGGGGCATTGTGTGTGATGGGACCTAAGGTTTACCCTGGAGGCTGGCACACAGCCTGCCCTAACGCCCCCTCCCCAACCCAAAGTGGACTTTGGGAAAGCCTGGGTCATACCAGAAGTCTGTGTTCAAGCCCTAAGACTGGCAAGAGGGGTGATAGCACTGGCCTGGTAGAGGCAAAATGGAGGAGGTGGGGATTCAGGTTCCAGGATATCCAGAGAGACATGAAAACCCTCCAAGATGCCCAGGGTAGCATGTCTGACTGTGTGACACGTGGACAGAACAGACCATGGCACCTAGCTATGCCCTCCTCCCAGAACCATCCTACTGCCTTATTTTAATGCCCACCTGGCTTTATCCCCATCCCAGCTGTTGAAGACCTCCATCCTCCAAATAAAAAGGTTTACTGCCTCTTCTCTAACCACAAAAGCAAAGAAAACTGGGTGTGGAACAAGATAGGGCCTGGGTAGGAGGAAAGACAGGGGGGTCCCCTTCTGAGAGACCACAGGAGGGTTCACATACTCCTCCAGCCATTCCCTTCCCCCAACATTGCGGACCAGAGCACCCCTCATCAACGGCAGGTAAATGGAGCCGTTCACCTTGATCATCAAATACTTTGGGGGACATGGAGAACTTGGGTGAAAAGAACTGGGGTAAAGGTGAAGGCTTAGAATTTGAGGCAGGGCTTGTTTTTGAGGAGATGGATATCTGGGACCCCCGCCCCCACCCCCGATGTTTGGGTTTAGGGAATCATGAAGTGAAGGCCCAGATTGCGAGCTTGAAAGGGGAAGGAAGGAAATCCCAGGTCCCAGGAGCCGGGGTTCTGGAAAGGCATGATGAACCTGGGACACCCACCCCTTTACCTCGAGTCAAACTTCTTGCCGTCCTCGAAAGTGCCATTGTAGTGGTAACGTACAAAATCCCCCATCTGCACCTCCCGGGGACAGGACTTGGGAACGTGGTACCTCTCGATGACCACATCTTCCAGGGGGCCCCCGGCCGGGCTGGCGCGGCCCAGCCCCCTCCCCAAGGCCTGCAGCAGCAGCAGCAATTGCAGCAGGGAGAGCCGGCGGAAGGTGTGGCTGGGGGATCCCGCAGGGAACATGGTGCTCGAGCAAGGCCAGCGGGCAGTGAGGGCGAATGAGGGAACGAAGGAACTGCAGCCGCCAACCTCCTTCCACCCCCTCGGAGGGCTGGCTCCCCCTCTTCCGTCCTTCCCCACCCCCGCCCTGGCTGGTCCACGTGGAATGGGGGCTGGGGAGACTGAGCTGGCCGGGCGGGGTGGCGATGGCCGTGGGATAGGAGGAGGGGGCAAAGCTGAGAGTTTAGAGTCCCAGGAATCCGCCACAGGAACTCCGGATCCTCCTCCTCCCATCTCCACTCGGAGCTGAGACTCTGGCCTGGCCGGGAAGGAGGTTCGGGAAAAGATGAGAAGTCTGAGTGGCCTTAAAAAAAAAAAAAAAAAAAAGTAGAAGAAAAAGAAAAGTTCAGACTTTTTTCCAGAGCTCCTGGGTCCTAAAGCCGGGCCGAGAAATCCTTCGCTCCTTTCGCTGACAGCCTCAAATTAAGGGCCCTCTGGGTGGGTGGAGAGGGCCGGATTCTGGGGGGCATTTCAGTGTTTCCCCCACTCCAAGAGAGGCTTCTCTGAAAAGCAGTTTTGTCCTAAAAAAGTTAGACTGTAAGAATTTTGTCGCACGGGATGGAGCTCGATCGAGTGGGCGGTGGTAGCCGTGGAAGGTGCGAAGGGTAAAGCGGGTGTGTGACTCCCTACCCGGGAGGGGGTGAGGGGATGAGAACACTTGGAGGGTGCAGAAGGGGCCCTGGAAGGGAAAACCGGGTTCCTGGGCTTGCACTGAGCCTGGGCAGAGTAGGGGGTATAGGTGGCACCTCCCTCCGCCTCTAGATCTTAAGGTGGGGGCGTTGTGGGAGGGAGGAGAGGGGCTTTTTGAGCTCCTATCTCCAGCGCGAAGCGCACGCCTACCCATCAGCACCCCAACTGCCAAGGGAAGACCCCCATGGGCAGGAGGTCGGGCCAACGTAGCGCACTCGGGACACTATTGGACCCTCCGAAAAAGAAGGGGGCCTCGACCCCGCCCTTCCCCGCCTTCCTCCTGTGGATGCGGGGCGCTAAGACCCAGCAGGCACGCGGCGGGGTCCCGGCCCATCCAGCTGCCTGCGGGGCCAGGCGCTCTCTGCTCGGGGAGCCCGGGCACGGCGGGGGCATGGCTTGGGCGGCGAGGGCGCTGCTGTGGCTGCTGCTGGGCAGCGCCGGGGCTCAGTACGAGAAGTACAGCTTCCGGGGCTTCCCGCCGGAGGACCTGATGCCGCTGGCCGCGGCCTACGGCCACGCTCTGGAGCAGTACGAGGGCGAGAGCTGGCGCGAGAGTGCGCGCTACCTGGAGGCGGCGCTGAGGCTTCACCGGCTGCTGCGCGACAGCGAGGCCTTCTGCCACGCCAACTGCAGCGGTCCGGCGTCGCCTGCCGCCTCGCAGCCCTGGCCCGCGTCGGGCCCCGACGGCGGCGGCGAAGACTGGGCGCGCGAGCTGCGGCTCTTCGGCCACGTCCTGGAACGGGCCGCCTGTCTGCGGCGCTGCAAGCGGACGCTGCCCGCCTTCCAGGTGCCCTACCCGCCTCGCCAGCTGCTGCGCGACTTCCAGAGCCGCCTGCCCTACCAGTACCTGCATTATGCGCTCTTCAAGGTGGGCATCCGCCCAGCCCGCCCAAGGGAGCGTCCCCGATTCGGCGTCGAGTTTCTTGGCTGCTCGCAGGAGCCTGGCCTTTCCCTGGCCTGCGGGCTCGGCCCCACTCACCCGCTGTTCATCACGCCCCCACCAGGCTAACCGGCTGGAGAAGGCCGTCGCCGCGGCCTACACCTTCCTCCAGAGGAACCCGAAGCACGAGCTGACCGCCAAGTATCTCAGCTACTACCGGGGGATGCTGGACGTCGCTGATGAGTCCCTTACGGACCTAGAGGCCCAGCCCTACGAGGTGGGCTGGAGGGGCAGCGGGAGGATTGACGCTCCTCGCTGCACCCTCGCACCACTGGTAGAGCATGTAGAGAAAGGAAGGGAGATGTCGGGTTCCCCTGACTCCCCCTGGCACTCTCCCCCCAGGCGGTGTTCCTCCGGGCTGTGAAGCTCTACAACAGCGGGGACTTCCGCAGCAGCACCGAGGACATGGAGCGGGCCTTGGCCGAATACCTGGCCGTCTTTGCCCGGTGTCTGGCTGGCTGTGAGGGAGCCCAGGAGCAGGTGGACTTCAAGGACTTCTACCCAGCCATTGCAGGTATCCCCCACCCAGATGGCTTTGGACATCCCTGGCACCACGTGCGCTGCTTTCCAGAAGCCTAAGATCCCTTAACACCAATGCGCATTAGATGCACATTTTTGGAGCGGCTATTAAAGTGCTCAGTAGCTGGATGTGATGGCCACACACCTGTAATGCCATTGCTAGGAGGCCTAGGCAGGAAGATTGTAAGTTGGAGACCAGCCTCAGCAACTTGTCGAGGCTCTAAGCAATTTAGGACGACCCTGTCAAATAAAAAATAAAAAGGGCTGGGGATGTGGCTCAGTGATTAAACACCCAGCCGGGGGTAGGGATGTAGCTTTGTGGTAGAAAAAAAGAAGGAAAAAAGTAAAGAAAAGGTTCATGGGCTGAACCGGAATAAGACATTTGCTCAGCCCTCAGAAGCCTTCAATCTGCTGAGAGAGATGCTGGGTGCAGAGGGCTTACCCAGGAGTGTCCAAGGTGCTAGGCATGGGTACAGAGAGGCAGTGACATCCCAGAAGGGTCTGGGAAGGTTGGGTACACAGACCTTCCAAGGAGAGGGCAATGCAGACTGGAAGATGCCCAGTAGATGCCCAGCAGGTGTGTGCAGAAAGCAATTGGGGTGAGAAATCACACCTAGTCTCTGGATCCCTAACCCTGAGTTCCCCCAAACAGGAGGATAAGATTGTTGTTAGCTTCTGTGTGTGGGCTTCAGTCCTGTCTCCAACCTCACCTGCCATTCTCCCAGAACTCCCTCTGGCTTGGGGTGGGATTTGAGGTGAGAGTAGTAAGTAGTCCCCAGTCTGGACGCCTGCTGTATGCCAGGCATTTCACCAGTTCATTATTTCATGTGATTGCAGCAACAGGGCATTCTTTGGAGAGAGAAACAGGCTCAGTAGGCAGAGCTGGGGTCTGGAGTCTTCCCCACCAGTGGGATATAGCTGCTTACCCTAGTTCCTCACTGCTGCCTCCACCCTCAGATCTCTTTGCAGAGTCCCTGCAGTGCAAGGTGGATTGTGAAACCAATTTGACTCCCAACGTGGGCGGCTACTTCGTGGAAAAGTTCGTGGCCACCATGTATCACTACCTGCAGTTTGCCTACTACAAATGTGAGCCTGCTGGGTGGGCTGGGCAGGGGAGTAAGGGGTGTAGATAGCATTGAGGGTCCTCCTGGAGTCATGGGGAGCTTCCGAGCAGATTGAAAACCTGGTTGAGGAGCCGGGTGAGGTGTCGCACACCTGTAATTCCATCAGCTCGGGAGGCTGAGGCAGGAGGATGGTGAGTTCAAAGCCAACCTCAGCAAAAGCAAGGCACTAAGCAACTCATTGAGACCTTGTCTCTAAATAAAATACAAAATAGGGCTGGGGATGTGGCTCAGCAGTCGAGTGCCCCAGAGTTCAATCTCTGGTACCAAAGAGAGAGAGAGAGAGAGAGAGAGAGAGAGAGAACCTGGATGATAAGGAGGAAAGGCTGGGGGTGGTGAGAGTTGGGGAAAGAACCTGAGGGTCTAGGGTGGGTGAGGTTTTGAGTGGGAATAGAAGGCAGCCATGGGGAACAATTAGAGAGCCCTTAGGGTCTTGAGTAGGTAGCCAAACAATACTAAGCACCGGGCACTTGGTAGAGCCCTCATTGCACTTGATCCTCTCACCAATCCCGTGCAGTTGGCATTACTGAACCCACTTTTCAGATGAAGAAATGGAGGCTCACAAAGGGCATGGGGCTATTAGATCCACAACTAATAAAAAGCAGTACCAGGACTTGGTGGCTCTTCTCTCTGGAGAGAAATCCCGCCATCACCTGGGGCTATATGGACAGCCCTGGGTTCCTGCAACATGGAGATGCCAAGCTTCAGAGACGGGGCAGAACAGAGGGGCTCAGGACCAAGGTGCCTGGAGACCTTTCCTGTGGGCAGACAGCAGAAAGGTTGAGGGCCTCTAGTTCTCGGTGTCATCATTCTCTGGTTGTAAAACCGTATTCAGCCCCTCTGTGCCTCAGATTTTTTGTGTGTAAAATGGGAATGAGGCTTAAATGAGTCACGTGGGACCTGGCACCCAGGAAATACATGTTAGTTTGCATTATTATTAGGTGGGGTGAGGAGCCCAACAGGCACTGTGGGGGGCAGCTAGGGAGCAGGGGCTGAATTGGGAGAGGGTGTGGGTGGCCTAGGTGGACTGTTCCTCTGGGGCCACTCCTTACTGTTCTGCCTGCAGTGAACGACGTGCGCCAGGCTGCCCGCAGCGCCGCCAGCTACATGCTCTTCGACCCCAAGGACAGTGTCATGCAGCAGAACCTGGTGTATTACCGCTTCCACCGGGCACGCTGGGGCCTGGAAGAGGAGGACTTCCAGCCCCGGGAGGTGGGCACCGCTTTCCCGAAGCACTCACCACCGCACATGCAGTTTTGCAGTGTGTTGGAACACCCACCCTGGCTTCCTTAGAAGACTTAGGACAGGGAGTGGAAAGAGTGAATATGGGCCATGGTTCGAGTCTGGGGTTCAAAGCCACCTGTGGCTGGGTGGTCCTTGGAATATCACTGACCCTTTCTGAATCTGCTGCCTCCCCTGCAAACGTGGGGCATGTGGTGCCACTCCTGCTTTCTTCGCCAGTGGCAGACACTGCTCATGGCTTGAGGCATGCTTCCTCTGGGAGCCTCAGAATCTTTCTCAACCCGGCACTCCAAATAGCTACAATTATTTGATCAGGATATGTTCCCTGATCCTTGAGCTAGAAAAAGGCCAGTGGGCCCAGATCCTGGGAGGCCTATCTCCATGCCATCCAAGTCCCCCTTTGCCCCTTCCTTTTCCCAGGAGGCCACACTATACCACAACCAGACAGCCGAGCTGCGGGAGCTGCTGGAGTTCACACGCATGTACCTGCAGTCAGATGACGAGGTGAGTGGCTCCTCCCCTCCAGGCTGGGCCATGACAGGGACACCCTGGGCCTTTTCCTGGAGCCACTGTATGTGAAAGCTCTGTCCCCGCTGTCATGAAGCAGGAGAAATTAGCTTGTCTCTTCTCTGTACTCTTTTTTTCTCTCCACCTCTATGTTCCCATTGTCCCTTCTACACCTATCCCAGGCCTGGAAGCCCTTGCTGCATGTCCTGGCTCTCTTCAGAGCTTGCACTACCTACTGTGACCTTCCTGGCCACGTGGCCTGGACCTGGAGTTATTTACAGCCCTGGTTCATCTCCTTCCTGGCCCCCTCCTCCAGCCAGTCTGCTGAGGACTGTGCTCCAGGACAGGGGACCAGATTATTATTCCCGACTCTGCCACTGTGCCTGGCCCAGGGCTGGTGCTCAGCAACTGAGTCTGAATGACCAGGGAATGCTGGATGCCAGGAAGGAGGAGCCACCGTGCATTACATTGATTCAGAATGACGGTCTGGCAGCCTGACCTTCTCTGAGGTCTTGCTCTAGTGCTAGTTTATTCATCTCTCCTTCGTATACGTGCCTGCAGTGGGTTTGGGGCAAGGTCAACAATGTCAGCTCCAGCTTAGGTGCTAGTCAGACCTGGTTCCACTGCTTCCTGGTTGGGTGGCCTCCAGCAGGTCTTAGGTAACCTTCATACTTCTGTTTCTTCATCCATTGAATGGGGAGAACAATACCCTTTACATTTTGTTGTGAAATTAAATGAGATCAAGTCTGTAAAACTCTTAATACAGAGCCTGCACATAGTAAGTGCTCATGAATGGTAGCCACTTGGATCACTTGTGACCTGCTGTTTGCTAGACACAAGGCTTGGGGCTGCGGTAAGTTGATGAAAGGCACAATCCCTTCTCCATGTGATCTCTTGGGGGAGCACAAACTGCTGTTGGAGAGGTCTGCATGGGGCACCAGAGGAGTCTCCCTGTCCAGTCAGGGTCATCAACCAGAGCTTCACCCTGGAGCTGACATCTGGTTTTGGAGCAGCTACCCAGGCCAGGAGAGCAAAGGTGTTCCTGTCAGGACAACAGCGCAAGCAAACACTCTGTGAGGACTGCAACAGACTTGCCAGGGCGGTTCTGGTTAAAAGAGGAGTTGAGATGAGGGGGATGCTGACGGACAGTGATTCTCTGTGGGTGGGGCCCCTTGCATACGCTCAAGGAAGGGCAGATTGGGAATTGGACTCACATGGAAGGACCCCTTACATCCTTCTTGTGTTAGGTCTTTTTTTTAAAAAAAAAAATATTTATTTTTTAGTTGTAGTTGGACACAATACCTTTATTTTATTTATTTTTATGTGATGCTGAGGATGGAACCCAGGCCTCATACCTGCTAGGCAAGCGCTCTACCGCTGAGTCCCAGCCCCAGCCTCTTGTGTTAGATCTTGACACTGGGGGATGGAGGTTCATGGAGAGATGGGGAGGGAGGTTCCCAGAGACAGGGAGTCCATCTGGGATTGGGCCTGCTGTGAACCAGCTCCTCTCCTAACCCTGGGTTTCTCTAGATGGAATTGGAGGAGACAGAAGTGACCCCGGAACCCAAGGAACCCCCATCTGATGCTGAGTTTGAGGGGGAAGGTGACTACGAGGAGGGCCTCTATGCTGACTGGTGGCAGGAGCCAGATGCCAAGGGTGATGAGGCTGAGGCTGGTCAGTGCTGGATCCTAGTGGAGAGGGTGGGGATACAGTTTGGGAATACAGGGTGGGGATACAGTTTAGGGTGAAGATGGGGGGCATGTGTACCTACCCACTGCATTACGGAGCCAATGGAATGTGTGGGTACCAGGATACACCTCCCTCGGGGGCTTCCAGCCTATTGGCAACCCCTGTCCTAGAGCGGGGACAAGCTGAGACCTTTTCCTGGGGTAGCTCAGTCCTGCCTGCCTCACCTCCTGCCAGGATGGTACCTGGCACCTGCTGGAGGTAGGCAGGGCTAACCCCAATTTTTCTCTTCCTTTTCAGAGCCAGAGCCTGAACTGGCATGAGAAGGGGGTCACCCCGCACCCCTCAACAGTTTGAGGAGCCTGGACAGCAGCAAGAACTATTTATTAAAAACTTAAAGTGAACACAGCTGACTGGGCCCCCATCCTGCCCCACCTGTGAGCGACGGTCCGCAGACTCCATCCGGCCTTTTCTGTCTGTGGACCACAGATGGTGCTGGTGCTGCAGGTGGGCAGGGGGGCCAGCAGAGGTCCCTCTTCTTCCCCACTGCTCCCCCAACCTGGACAGTCTCCCGGAGAAGTGCCGGCTCTGACTGGAGTGTCAGCCAGAGGTGCAGAGGGACAGTGGGGTTGTGAAGAGCACTGGACCAAGAGTCCTGGGAATTCTGTGACATGACAGCTGGTGCTTAATAAACGTTTTATTGTTAAACGAATCGCAGTACCTGGGGGTCCAGTCTCCCCGGGGCTGAGTTGTGAGCTCTCTTCGATGTGTGCCCATCTCCCCTCATCCACATGATGGGTACAGTGTGGCCCTGGCTGGTCCTCTGCACAGCAGGGCTCTGTGAGTGGCAGGCCATGAGCAGCACATGATCTGAGATCTGCCACCAGGGGGCGCGAGGACACAGGCTTCCCTGAATCCGTAGGAAGATGATCTCAGCTGTCCAAGAAGGGATGTGCTTTCCTAGTAAGGCATGACTACTGGGGCACAGGACAATGTGGGGAGGGGGCTCAAGGACATTTACCTTAAATTTTTACAGCAGAGGTTCCCTAGAGTCAGAGCCAGCATGCCCTTCCCTGCCCTCTGATCATTCTTCAGCTGGTAGAGGCCCCAGCTCAGCTCCCAGAGGAGCCTTAAGAAGATAGCTTGATGACCACACCCCTCTGCACTGGCTCTGCGGAGCAGGAGTCCAGAGGTGTGGGGTACCTAGTAGCACTGTCACTTCCCTCCCCCATCACCACTTCACAGCAGGACAGTAGGGGCCCCTCCAGGAGGACAAAAGGCCAAGGCCAGCTGGATTCCCAGAAGGCAGGGTGGCAGAAGCCGATTGCTACTGAGGGTGGAGGCAGCCCTGGGAAGCTGAGTTCTTGCTGCCATACTCTCGCTCTCTCCTCAGATCAGCCAGGTGACCTGGCCCGGGTCCTGCCCATCTCTGCCCAAGAGGACTATCTCACCCGAACCCCTCCCCTAGGTCTTGGTCCACTTGGGTGTGGGAAGGCCAGAGTCTCTGTCTCTGGAACAAGGGCTGGGTCTCGGTGAAGGGCTTGGTCACCTCCCTCCTCCCTTTTCCTCTCTTCTCCCTGCTATAGGTGAGTCTGCTGTGGGAGCATTTCCCGACAACTCCCAGGTGGCAGGGTGGCCCTGCCCACCCCACCCCTTCCAAGCTGCTGTGTTGTCAGCGTCCAGTGAGGACCCGCCCCTGCTTCTGGGAGGGACTGCCCTCCAGGGCTGGCACCAAAGTGAGCAGGGAGCTGGCTGTGTGATGTGTTTCAGCGTGTCTGTGCAGCTGCGTGCTGCTGTGAGCAGGAGCTTTGGAATCTGGATGGCTGGGCGTGGGTCTGAAAGTGCCTGTAGCCAGAGCGTGAAGGCCTCTGGGTTTGTACATGCATGGATGTGGGGGTCTGGCTCAGGTGTGCATATGTCTGAGGATGTCCCTGGTAATCCCATGGATGACTGAGTGTGTCTCCACACAGGGTATTTGAGTGTGCATGTGCATGAGTGTGTGTGTGTGTGTGTGT
Source organism: Urocitellus parryii (assembly GCF_045843805.1). Taxonomy (NCBI): domain Eukaryota; kingdom Metazoa; phylum Chordata; class Mammalia; order Rodentia; family Sciuridae; genus Urocitellus; species Urocitellus parryii. The sequence continues at coordinate 163,716,462 of NC_135537.1, read as the reverse complement.
GTGTGTGTGTGTGTGTTGAGGGATTTATTTATTCAATACCCTTTTATTAGGCACTTACTATGTAGGTGCTGCAGGTGCTGGGCAAACAACCCTGGACAAAGCAGATCACACACTCTGTCTGGTCAGAATTATGTTTCAGTGCAAAGACAGGCAGTGGGGCTGGGGATATAGCTCCGTTGGTAGAGTGCTTGCCTTGCATGCACAAGGTCATGGGTTCAATCCCCAGCACCACCAAAAAAAAAAAAAAAAAAAAAAACAGTGTTATTATGTTAGGTACCTGAGATGGGAAAGTAGAGCCAGGAAAGGGCTCCAGAGTCTTAGGGACTGCGACTGCAGCTTGTGCCGATCAGCATGTTCGAGTGTGCATCTGTGAGTATGTCTCTGTGTGGTGGTAATTCAGTGTGTGTGTGGATAATGTCAGGGGATATCCCCTGGGAGAAGAAGGCTGGTCCCTTCCTAGGCACCTCACATCCAGGCCTTCAGCTAGTCCCATATGCCTTAGTCAGCTGCCCTTTCCTAGGCAGCCACCGGTCCCTCCCACCCCTCCTTGATGCCAGCGTCTCTCCATCATCCCCCAGCCAGCCAGCTCCCCAAACCGGTGAGACTGAGCCAGCCAGTGTCAGCTTGGGCCCTCCAGCCCATCCTCCCAACCCCACCCAGTCCAGACGCCTGGCCTCCTCCAAGTCTGTTTCTCTCCTCCCCCTCCCTCCTGACACCCCATCCAGCACTTCTGTAGTCCTAGAATCCATAATAGGTTAGGGATGGCCAAAGGGCACTGGGATGCTGACCTCACACCACAGAGCCCAACTCAGACGCCCCAGAGCTGTCCCTGACCCAGAAAGACCCCATCCTAAGGAAAGCATAGCTACTGCGATGGATTGAGTCCCCTACTGTGTGCCAGGCCTCAAAGCTGTCTTGTATCAATTCCCCTTTCTCCAGGGGAGGAACTAGAAGCAACTTGTCAAAGTTCCTGAAGTGGCTGGCTGAGCTGGGTTTGGGTCTTTTCTCCCTAAATGGAGCAGGGAGGGAGGGAGAGAAGGCCTGGCTCTTGGTGTTAGTCTCCTCCCCTTCGTTGTCTGCTGGGGCCAGGGAGAGGACTGCAGGTATGGGGACTAAGCCCCCCAGTGTGCAGCTCACTGAGGGGGGTGAGGAGTCTGAAAAGGGCAGGAGGAGGAGAAAAAGGAAGGAGAAGAGAGGGAGGGAGGCTGAGGGGGAGCTCCTTCCACCCTTATGGTCAGCTCTATGGGGTGTGGGCCTGATGTTAGGGGGCCTGGGGACAGTTGCTGGGATCACTAAGGATAGGAACTTCCTGAATCCTCAGAGTGAAGGTGGGGGAGGAGAGAGTCCCCTGGGCTCTCTCAAAATTCCAGTAAATTCCAATGGAAGAAATTCCCTTCTTAGATTTGAAAACATAATTCTTTTTTTTAAAAAAAAAATATTTTTTAGTTGTAGTTGGACACAACACCTTTATTTTATTTATTTATCTGTTTATTTGTTTGTTTGTTTATTGATTTATTTATGTATCCATGGTGCTGAAGATCAAACCAGGGCCTCCCACTTGCTAGGCCAGTGCTCTACCACTGAGCCACCACCCCAGCCCCTGAAAACATAATCCTTGAAGCCTCACCCTAGTGCTCCCTGTCTGTGGGAGAAGAGGATCTCCCCTGTGGGCAACAAGGGGCCCCTTTTGTCAGAAGTCTGTGTCTGATTGGTGCTAGGGCCAATAGTTGAAGCTGAGTGGGGAGGTCCTCGTGGCCACAGGACCCACACCCTCTGCAATATCCCCACTCTGGGGACTTTCTCCAGGCCTTCTTTTGCCACCTCTCTTTAAGGACAGCCCTTGGCGGATGGTCCTGATTTAATGGATGGGGAAACTGAGGTTCAGAGTCTAGTTGAATCTCCTGCCTGGGGCTCCTTCTATGTTAGGCTCCTGGATAAGCCCTGCCTGACCCCTTTCATAATCAAGTTCCAAGGTGACTTGGGGATTAGATGGAAGTGTGCTAGGGACCTGGGCAGACCACTAGAGCCAGCCCTGGCCTGAATCTCAGGCCCAACCTAGGGACACATCACCCCATAATCACCACCTGCCTGGGCCCCAGCTGGCGCCGGGGTACCTGGATAGCATCTCTTCTGTCCCCTCAAACAGCCCTTGGGATGGGAGCACCTCTGTAGCCCATGACTCAGGTGGGGAAACTGAAGGAAGGGGAAGGACACAACACCTTTATTTTATTTATTTACATTTTCCATTTTGGGTCACCTTTTTCATTTTCTCTTCAGAAAAAAAAAAGCACAATGTTATATCCCTGGGGTAAAATAAGAGATGGCCAAAGCTGATCTCCTGTGCCCTTATCCACTTGGCTAAACATTCCTGACCTCCCTGGAGGAAGAGGCTGGAAGGGGGAGGTTCACCCAGTCTAAGTGGGGAGTCTGGCTTTTCTCCCAGGTCCTGGGAGGTGTGGGGAGTAGGGGTCACTTATGGGCCCCATAGCCCTAGATGACCTCCCATGAAATTTTTTTGTTATCTCTGAATGAGGTTATTCACCCAGTCAAGAGACGGGGGCAGGACTGAAGTCAGAAATGGCTTGTCATATGGTCACATGACCTTAACCTTTAGCACAGTTATTTTGATAACCTTATTTTGTTTATTTATTTATTTATTTATTTAAATACATCAGTATCTTCAAAAATGGAAATGTCACTGGTCTTGAGCCCTGTCCCCTGACCTCACACATACTGGGGTCCAGCTGGCTTCTAACACACTTATCAACAGCCTGGTCTGGGCTTCCCCATCCCCCATACTTGCTGCCCCTCCACCCACCACTTCCAGGTTCTCAGTTGGTGCCATAAATTACCCATGAGCTGTAAGTTGGCTGCTGCTTCAACTGGAGGCTGAAGTACTGATGAAATATTTAAGGCTCTCAATTCCCTGGGCACTGTGGGATGGGCGGTCCCCCAAGTCCTGCCCCAGTTCCCACTAAAGTGGAGTGAGTGGCTGAGAGGGTGGGGTGGGGAAGGGTCTTTTTGCATAATTGATTGCTCTGGCTCCGGGTGGTGCGATTGGTAGTGGCTTAGAGGAAATGAGGACTAGGATACCGCTCTGGATCCTGAGGAGGGCAAGTTGGCCCCCCCCCCCCCAGCCACCCTCCCTTTGGTCAGTCCGCCAGTGAGCCCAAGATCTTCAGCTGAACCAGATCAAACCTGGAGAAGGGTTAGCGCTGGTCTCCTCCCCCACGGAGCCCCACCTTCACTGCCATGGAAAGAGACCTAAACAGAGGCGGGTGGGAGTGGGACAGAGGCAAAGGTTAAAGTCCCGGCCCTGCCAGGAACCTGCTCCTGTGGACTTTGAGAAGTCTCTCTCTGGGCTCCAGCCTCAGTTTCCTCATGTGTGCAGGGGACAGGGGCTCCACTTAGACCACCCCTTTCTTCTCTGCTCATAAACTCTCCACAGGTGGGAGAGAAACTTGAATGTGGTGTGTGTGTGTGTGTGTGTGTGTGTGTGTGTGTGTGCACACGCGCCCCAGGGAGGGGCAGCCTCTCCTCTTGGTGGAAAGGGCGCCTTGTCAGGGCAGGTATCTCTCCTGGCTTGTGGCAGGGAGGGAGGGAGGGGCAGGCAGGCTGGCAGGGCGGGTGGGGCCCCAGCTGTGTCAGCCTGTGTAAGGAGTCTCTGGAAGGCCGGGAGCAGGAAGCAGGGTGACTCAGGTGGCAATGTCTCGCTCACCCCTCCCCCCCAAAAAAAAAAATCAAAGTTGGGGGAGGGGCACGGAGGGACGGTAAATCCTGGAATTGCATGCTGGCAGGGTGGTGGTGGTGGTTTAGGGCCCGTAAGGGGCCACCCTGGGGACAGACATTGCCTGGAGAGGTCTTGACCCCTCTCACCTCGTCCTCCCCCACCACTGGTACTGAGCCCTGTTCTGTACTATTTCTGGCCTGTCCTATCTCTGTTTTCTTGTCTCCTTGTTTTCCTTTTGGCATTCCATCCAGGCCCACACGCCTTGCCAGAGAAGTGTTGCTGGAGCTACCTCTGTAATTAGCAGCCGTCCATGGCTGGGCATAGCCCACAGGACTGGCTGTGGGCAGCCTGGGACCTCAAGGCTCCTCCCCTGGACAAATGGCAGCAAAAGAGGCAGAAGCCACCCAGCTTTCCTCCTCTGGCTCAGCTCTAGGCAATATGGGGTCCCCTGCAGCAGCTGACTTTGGAGCAGGTATCGAGCTCCCCAGACCTGAAGAGCTCATCCTAAGCAAGTCAGTGGGCAGGGGCAAGAGGTCCACACACCGTAGATCTATAGGAGTTCCAAAGCAAGCTACCCAACCGTTAAATAAGCCATCCCGCAGCAAGTACAACTCCACAATGAGGGAAAGGCCAGGGGGACTTAAAATTCTTACAATCTTTGTCAAACCATGGTAGCCTCAGGGAGAATGATCCCCAGCCCCCGGCACATGCATTGATATCCTGCTGGCTTGTCCAGGCTGTGTCCTTCCTTCTACCTCTGTCATAATTGTCCTTGTCACTCCTTTGTCATAAGTGTGCACATATCACCTGTGCATCAAAGTGCTTTTGAGAGGAAGGACCAAGGTGAGGGACCCTGTGGGCCTAGAAGCAGGGCAGGGCAAGAAGTCAAGGGTTCCTAGTGTCTGGTAGCAGTTTAGAAGTATGTGGTTTAGAAGGAACCTGAATTCTGTGTAGGCTTCTTGCTTTGTCCTTGTGTGGAGGGTCACAACACTGGGAAGGCCAGGGTGGGGTCTTTTCAAAGGTCAGGACTCAGGATGCTTCTGTCCCTGGGGTGAGAACTGGCCATGCCAAATGGTGTCTAAAGCTTTGTATTGCCTTTAATTCAGGTCTGCCCCCACCCCGGGAAGAAATGCCCTCTATCAGTTCTCCTTAATGCTGCTGCAAAGCCAGGGGAGAGTCCCCTGGGTGATTAAAAGTCACCGTCATTATCCTGCAGTTTGGCAAGCCAGCTCTTCACCCTGTCTTCCTTTCTAGAAATTGCCATCTCTTAGGCCACCTGAGGCCAAAGAGGAGGGAAGAATTTGTGTGTATGTGTGTACGTACGCGCGCACGCTTAAGTGCCTTCTGTAGGTCTAAATCTCTGCCTGTCTCTGTTTGGGGAAGGGGCCTTACAGCATAAAGATTACGTTCAGGGCTGGGGATGTGGCTCAAGCGGTAGCACGCTCGCCTGGCATGCGTGCGGCCCAGGTTCGATCCTCAGCACCACATACAAGCAAAGATGTTGTATCCGCCGAAAACTAAAAAATAAATATTAAAAACTCTTTCTCTCTCTCAAAAAAAAAAATTTAAAAAAATTAAAAAAAAAAAAAGATTACGTTCAAATAAAGAACAGAAACTCTTCCATCTCCTTATATGGCCCAGAGGCTTGGTAGAGAATGAGGGGAAGTGACATAAGCAGAGGAAGTGGCCTCGCTGTCCTGGACACTGGCTGATTGATGTTTAGCTTACTCTTGAAAAGTTCTATTCACCTGTAATCCCAGTGATTCTGGAGGCTGAGGCAGGAGGATCACAAGTTCAAAGCCAGCCTCAGCAACTTAGTGAGACCCTGTGTCAAAAAAAAAGGGGGGGGGGGTTCTGGATGTGGCTCAGTGGTTAAGCACCCCTGGGTTAATTCCTGGCACCAAAAAAGAAAAGTGCTTCCCCAGCCAACAGCCCTCCTTGGACACTTTGTTACCAGTTACTTAGGTATCTCCCACAGCTTAGGCTGGCACCAGGAGTTCTTTTCCTCTTGACTCTAACGCCCCAGAAAGCCACAGATTCGAGTTTAGCCACATGTGTTCTTGGTGGCCTGAGGACTGTGCTCCTACTGATTTCCAGTCAAGAGAAATAAGGTTAAACTGAAGAAATATGAATCAAGGCTAGACATCAGCTAGACATCAGAAGGAACTTAGCCTTGTTAGAATAAGGAGACTAGGGAGGTCGGAGAATCTCTTGTTCTGGAGATCTGTCAGAGAAATCCCTGTTTCTCCCCAATTATCCTGGGAATTGAACCCAGGGGTGCTCAACCATTGAGCCACACCCCCAGCCTTTTTTTTTTATATCTTATTTAGAGACAGGGTCTCACTGAACTGCTTAGGGCCGTGCTAAATTGCTGAGGTGATCCTTCTGCCTCAGCCTCCTGAGCCATTGGGATTACAAAATGGTGCCCAGAAAGAAATCGGTGATTTTAAAGGCTTGGAGGCAGGGGATTGGGTAAGATGACCTTGTAGTCTTTCCTTCAAGTTCAAGCTACAAGAAAACTGTGGTAGCAACACTTATCCCTGGGGACCTCCTCTCCACATTAGATCAGATCCCCTTCTTTTTGTTTTTTGTTTTGTTTTGTTTTCTTGTATTGGGAATGTAATCCGGGGGCACCTACCCACTGAGCAGACTAATTCTTTTTGCTTTTTATTTTGAGACAGGGTCTCTCTAAGTTGCTGAGGATCTTGCTAAACTGGTGAGGTTGGCTTAGAATTTGAGATCCTGCCTCAGCCTCCTGAGCCCCTGACTGTTGCTGTGCCTGGCAGTCACACAGCTGATCCTAAGGAAGACCATTCTCTGTATTCTCAGATACGGGTGAGTCCTTAGTGCCTGGTAGGCACATAGTAGGAGTTTAGGAAATGAATAGGAAATTGATCTGGCAGGAGACAACTTTAATCTGTCTTTACTGCTGCTGTGGTAGAGTCTACTCAATCCTAGCCTGTGAGTTTAGCTTTTAGGTTGCTGTATTGTGACATGCTCCATGCTAAGCATGCACCGAAGGATTCTGGGGACACACACACACACACACACACACACACACACACACACACACACACAGGCTTTATTCCAAAACCTCATCTACCAAGAGTGGTGGTGCTCGCCTGTAATCACAGCGATTGAGGAGGCTGAGGCAGGAGGATCTCAAATTCAAGGCCAGGCTGGGCAATTTAGAGAGATACTGAGCAATTTAGTGAGATCCTATCTCAAAATAAAAGATAAAAAGGGCCTAGGATGTTGCTCAATATCAAAGCACCCCTGGTTCAATCCCCATTATCAAAAAAAAAAAAAAAAAAAAGAAGAAAAAAATCCCCAAAGCCTCATTTCCATCTGCCCATTCCAGCTCGGCTCCCTCTCTGCAGTCACCCAGCCCTCCCCTACCTGTTTGCTGAAGTCAGGGGAAAGAGGAGGGTGTGAAGCTAGCTCGGGGCTGGGAAGTTATTTTTGCTTCTGGGTAGGGGTGGGCTGGGAAGATGGGAGGTGTGTGGGAGGGGGAGGAGGTGGTACCCGGACAGCAGCAGAAGTTTAGGATGGTGACCTCTTTCCCTCTGAGCCGTGGACCTGGCCACTGTATTGTGTAGCAAGATGGCAAGCAGGTAGTTAGGGCCAGGGTAAGGCAGGGATAGAGACACTGAGGTAAGCTGGAGGAGGGCAGTGTCACTGGCATGTGAGATAGCAACTGGATCCAGGATGTGGACATCTCCTGGCCTCTTCCAGGAAGGCCTCTTGGATAGCACAACCTCAGAAGAGAGCATAAGCCATCATTCCTTCCAAGCTTGCTGCACCTAATCCAATCCTCCCTGCTCACACTGGACATGTCAGTTTTTTTTTTTGTTGTTGTTTGTTTGTTTTGTTTTGTTTTTTAATGCTTGGAATTGAACCCAGGGCTTTGAGCATGTGAGGCAAGTGCTCTACCAACTGAGCTATACCCCCAGCTCTGTGCTTACATGGGGCTATACAGCTTTTTTTGAAGGAGGATCCTTTGTTTTTTCTTTTGGTGGGGTACCAGGGATTGAACTAAGGGCACTTTACCACTGAGCCGCATCCCCAGCCCTATTTTTTTGTATTTTACTTAGAGACAGGATCTCACCGAGTTGCTTAATGCCTCACTTTTGCTGAGGCTGGCTTTAAACTTGAGATCCTCCTGCCTTAGCCTCCCGACCTGCTGGGATGAAGAGGTATCCTTTTCTAAGCAATGAGTCCTCTAACACTCCTTCCCTCCTACAGACTATTTACATTTATCCCTCTTTGAGCTGTCTGAGGGTTGGGATCAGTTTTATTTATTTTACCAGGGTCTAACCCCATGCCTAGCATACAGTTGGTGCTCAATACTTAAGTGTTGAATGAATGCCTGTAGGACTCTTGACACACTGTGCAGCTACCAGCAGCATTAATGATGAATCAACCACAGAAAGAAAATCCCTGTCTTCTTAAGCTGCCTGCTGGGAAGTTCTTTTTGATATCTAACCCAGGCTCTTCTACTATGGAGGAGCTTGCTGCCCCATTTCTTTTATGCCAATGCTTGGTTTTCTTTAGATCTATTGCCTGATTTTTTTTTTCCATACTGACCAAAGCCTCTTTATACCAAATAATGGCTTGGACCAAATAATGGCTCTTCTGTCTCTCCTTAGAGTGTTAGTTTTCTGGCCTCCCCACCCCCCCCCCGCCCCGACTACATTCACAATTTATGTCCAAACTATTCCTTGAAGAGGAGGAACATGGGGTTTGGTGAGACTTGAATTAGGAGAAAGGGGTTCTAGCTTGGAGTATGCCACTTTCTAGTTTTGTGACCTCTCTGAGCCTCATTTTTTTTTTTTTTTTTGGATATTGGGAATTGAATCCAGGGGCGTATAACCACTGAGCCACATCCCCAGCCCCCCTTTAAAAAAAACAAAAACATTTTTAGTTGTAGGTGGACCTGACACTTTTACTTAATTTATTTTTATGTGTGCTGAGGATCAAACCCAGTGCCTCACTTATGCTAGGTGAGTGTTCTACCACTAAGCCGCATGAGCCGCAACCCCAGCCCCAGCCCTTTCTAAAAAATCTTTTATTTAGAGACAGGGTCTTTCTAAATTGTTTAGGGCCTCCCTTAGTTGCTGAGGCTGGCTTTGAACTCCAGATCTTCTTGAATCAGCCTCTGGAGCTGCTGGGATTACAGGAGTGAGCCACTCCACCTGGCGTGAGCCTCAGTTTCTTCATCTTTATTTTTTGTGGTGCTAGGGATCAAACCCAGGGCATTGAGTATGCTAGTTTCTACCCCTGAGCTACCTCCCCAGCCCAGTTTCTTCATATTTAAAATGATGATTATTTTCTTGCCCTAATAGTTTTTCAGAACAGTCATGAAAACTTAAAAAAAAAATACCATTAGTTCAAATCCCAACATTTTGCAACTATCCAAGTGCTTTCACAAAGCTTAGTTCGTTTCACCATCTGACACAGAAAAATAAAGTGAATATACCCAATTTACAGATGAGGAAAACAGGGTGAAAGGTGAACTAAGTTGCTTAAGATCATAGAGCTATTAAGTGGCAAAACCCAACATAAGCCTTCTAATTTTAAGTTCAAGGAATGTTCCATATTTGGGGAAAAAGAAATCCCAACCCAGTGTAAAGCCTATGAAATGCTTTACAAATATGTTATTACTACTTTGGGGCAAGGATGAATAAGCCCAAAGAAGCATTGTGCCTGACGCTGAGTTGGGTGACCAGTGAAGGCGTTGGTCCTTTCCCACGGCGCCCCCTGACTCACCTGTTGGACAGGTAGGGGGGAAGGGGAGAGTAATGAGTCTTACCTGCTCAGAGCTAGGGTGGGGCAAGACACACCCCACCCCTTTCATTGGTTCTTCCCTTAGTCTTACTGACAGACCCTTGCCCAATCAGGAGGAAGTAACTTTCTATCTGCCAATAGGTGCAGAGTGAGGATGGGACCTGAAGTTGGAGTCCATCCCCAGAGTCGACAGGCAGTCCCTGGGGCCAATGGGGAGCGCATAAACAGAAGCGGCCGTGGAAGGGGACTGGGCGCGAGGCTCCGCCCCTCGGTGGGACACTCAAGCGAAGCAACCAGTGAGTTCGCTTCTGTGGGTGGGCGTCTTCCTCAGGGGCGGAGCTTCAAGGGGGCGAGAGGTGTGGCTTGGCTGTCAGGTCCCTTCGCCTTTTGTTCGGTTACTGAGTTGCTGCCTTGGCCAGAGTCCGGAGCAGCCGCCGCCCGAGCGCGCCGAGCTCAGTTCGCTGCCCGCGCCGGCTCCCACCCGGCCCAACCACGACCCGGCCCGGCTCACACACGCAGGTGCGGACAATCAGGGCAGGTAGAGCTGGAGAGAGAAGGGATGACGAGCGACCGAGAAGGGGGTCCCACCCGTTTTAGGGCAGGTGAGGGTGGGTGCTAGGGAGCGTCACCTTGCACCGGCGGCAGGGGGCGCGCTAGGGTCCTGTGCCCGGCTTCTCGGGGGTACGCGGTTAGGGCGGAGAGTGCCTCGGGGCTTCGAGAGCCGGGGATCCGAGAAGGGCGGGGAGGGATCAAAGCAGGTGCCTCCTGGGTCGCGCCTCCCGCGGAGCCCGGGGAGCCTGCCCGACGCCGCGTCCCTGGCTCTCGCCCTGCGCTGGCGGGGAAGACTTTGACCTGCTCCGCCTGCGTTCCGAAGCTCACTCTGCAGTCGGGAATTGACCGTCTGGGAAACTTGCTGCCGCTGGTCTCTACGGGGCCACCCTCACCCCACCCCACGCGTCATCCTCGCTTCCCTCCCTCCCTACTCCCCCAGGCCTGGGTGGGGCCCTATTGTCTGCGCCCAGCTTGCCCAACTGTGGGGGCCGAGCTCACATTTTCCCAGCGACGCGGGCCCCACCTGCTGAGCAGGTGAGCGCAGGAGTACGGGGGCCTCCCCTCCAGCTTGTTGCGAACCGTACTTGCGACGCCTCCCTCCTCCCGGGTGGGTGCCGGGCTATGGCTCCTCCACGGGAAGTGGGATGGGGTGACGAGGGGGCTGGTGCCGGGCTCAGTGCTGTTCTGGTGTCTGGCACTCTCGGCTTGGCCTGGGGCGTGCGGGGGAGGGGTCTTTGCACGGGTAGAGAGAATTCAGGGTCACCTCGCTCAGTTTCCAGTAGCTGCGCTTCCAGTGTTGATATGGGAACAGCAATACCCCTTATTCTCTAATCTCATATTGTTGAAAAATCACCCTAAACAAACTTTCCAGGAGGAAGTAACCTTGGCGCCTTTCTCTGGGGGTTTTCCTGTTTCCTTGCCCAGAGCTTCCTACAGGCTCAGGGGGTCCTTTTGGAGCAAAGCGCCTTCCCGCAGCCGGCTCCAGGCTGAACGTGGGCCAGTGCCTGCGCTCTGACCCCGTCCTCCCTGCCCCCACCTCCATCCTGTTTGCTGGGCCCCTGGGGCCCGAGGTGGGGCCCGGGGTTGGGGGGGGGGCGAGAGGGGAAGCGGCTTCTTCCTGCCTCCGGGGACCACCACACCCCCTCGGATGAGGCCTGCGCCAGTGGCTGGCTCTTCCAGGCTCTGCCCCCTCCCCAGGAATGGGGTGGGTGCCAAGCTGAGGAGGGCTGGGGGTGTGATTGTTCTTGTCTTTTTTTTTTCCCTGCACCCCATCCCCCAATATTCCTTAGCTGGCTGGTAATTGAGGCAGAAGAGCTGGGTGCACCGGGGCTGGCTTTCCATTTGATTTGTGAATTATGAAGGTGCATTCTTTCTGGAGGCTTTGCAGCCCTTTCTATATCCCCCGGTTTCCTGAGAGCCTTTGGTGGGGAAAGTGGGACAGGAGGAAGGCCTTTTGAGGAAGATTTCCTCCATGCAGGCACCCTGGGGCAGAGCTGCATTAGCCTCCTCTCCCCCCAGTGCCCTGGGAACCCATCCCCTGGCTGATTTCCACCAGGCTTGCTATACTGGTTTTTAAAAATCAAGTGTGGTCTTTTTGCAGGTAGTTGGAGCCCAGCCTCCTTGGGGGACAAATCAGGAATGTCAGGGCTGGGGCTCTCCCTCAGTCATGGGGCAGGGGGAAGATTTGGGTGGGGATTATCAGGGCTGCTTGTCCTGATTCCCGTGGGAAGAACCTATTGCCTCTTTCTTAACTGTAGATGGGAGAGTGGGCACCAGGTGTCAGACCCACTTTGGAGTGTCCTGGTGAGGCTCTAACTCAGCCCTAGGAATGGAGGGGTGTATATGTACACCCCTAGGTAGCTCCAAGGACATAGAGTTTGTGCCTAAACAACCTGTTTTCCCTCCTCTCTTGCCAAGGTGGGGGAGGAGAAGGCATTGTAATTACGTTGACTAAATGATTAGTTGAGCTAATCTAGTTTGTGACTGAGATGAAAAGATAATACTGAGGAAGTATTGCTAGGAGGTGCCTGGTGAAAACTGGCTACTGACTGAACAGGAGGGAGGGGGGAAAGAAATAGGATCCAATTAGTCTTTTCTTGCCAGATCAAGCCCCAGCTTGGGTGACAGGAGGCCTCCCCCGCACCCTAGCTCCACCCCATTCCCTCTGGAACCGCTGTTTGGGCTGCCAGGGCTGAGGCTTGGAGAATGCAGCTTGTGGGAATGAAGGAGGTCAGGTGAGGGCTGGCAGCTTCTCCCCTTTGGAGGCCCATGGGGTGGGTGCCGATGAGAGGGGGTGCTCTCCCCACCAAGCGCTACCTTAGAATGACATGGCACAGTTGACTAGTCTGCAGAAGGACTCATTATCTGGAGAGGAGTAGGGGACACCTCTCCAGATAGGGGGACAGTTCTGAGTTCAGGGATTTGGACTTGGACAGAGCTGGACTTCAGTCCCAGCCCAGGGTCTCATTACTGGTATAGCCTTGGTCAAAGTTCTCTTGAAGCCTCAATCACCTCTTTGGCAAAATAGGAATAATAAATCCTACCCACTAAGTAAGAACTTGATGAATGGTAACTTGAAATTAAGAAGAGACTGTGTATACCAAGCACTTTCCTCACTGATCTCATGTACTCGTTTTGGCTACCCTTAAAGAAGCAGGTGTCATCAATTCCATGCTCGAGATGAGGAAATTAAAACTCAGGGAAGTCAAGTAACTTGCCCAAGGTTGCACAGCGGGACTCAAGCAGAGCCAGAATTGGCATTTGGGTTCTCTGGCTCCAAGCCCAGAGCCCATTCTGCCGTATGGTTCTTCTGCAGCTGTGAAAGGATTTTTTTTTTTTTTTTTTTTTTTAGCGCTAGGGATGGAACCCAGGATCTCACATGTGCTAGGCAGGCACTCTACCACTGAGCCACACCCCCAGCCCTGGAAAGAATTTTTCTGCTGCCTCTTTTTGACGGCTTCTGCTAGATTGGAAAGAAGAGGATTCAGAAGGGCCCAGCAAGCTGTGTGGGTGGTAAAGGTGGGGACAGGTTTGTCAGGTGGGGTGACTCATGTCCTAGCTGCTAGCACTCTGAAAACTTCTCCAGTGGCTTGATGGAGGGGTAGCTCCCCAAGGCCAAGGGCTCTGGTGAGTGTTGGGGGATGTCAGGAGGGAAGAGGGGCATAGGTTAAAGCCATGCTGTCCCCCAACTTGTGCTAGGTAGAACCCTGGCTTTCAGGGCCTGTGCCTGCACACGCCTGCTTGGCTGCGGCTGGGGCTGTGCCAAGATGAAGAGGGGCTGCTCCCTGGGGAGTGGAGAGAAATGAGAGTGAGACTTAGGCCGGGTGTCTTGCTGAACAGTGCTGGCCTGTGCTTCCAGGCCTTTGTGGAGGGGAACTGGCTGTGCTTTGGAGGCTGGGAGGCCTGGGGGCTGTAGTAGGCTGCTGCTGGGTGGGTGACCTTTCTAGTGATGGGGTGAGAGTCTTGGGTGCTATCAGCCAGAGCTTTGGGCTTTGAGGGAGGAACTGGTATCCGGTTGTCCTGTCAGACCAGCCTGGATCTCGATCTGGCACCTCTGCCAGCTGGGCACCTGATACCAGAATAAGCCTGCAAACCGTCTTAGAAATGGGTTCTCTGAATGAGGCCCTGGGTTCAAACCCCAATACCCGGGGAAACAAAATAGAAATGGGTGCTCCATGTGTGACGGTGCAGTCTGATTACTGAGCCTCTTACCACCAGACTGTCACATCCCTTGAAGGCAAGAGGGGACCTCGGACACGGGGATTATGGATCCTTGTGAAAAGAAGACGAAGGGCCTTGGTATGAGAGAGAAGGAAAAAGAAGGAACTCGTTCTGGCTCTCCAGAGGGTGATGGACATGTGGTGGTTTTTGTTTGTTTTGGTTTTTGGTGGTCCTGGGGATGGAAACTAGGCCTTCCCACAGGCTAGGCAAGTGTTCTACCAACTGAGCTATATCACCAGCCCTGGCTTGTGATTTTTCTATCATTGAGGACACAAAAGCAAGAAATGGGATGGATTCCCTAATGGAAGGAATAGAGGCTAGACAGGAGGAAGGACTTCTGCACATTATAGATGAGTTGTCTTTTTTTTTTTTTTTTTGGTACCAGGGAACCACTGAGCCACATCCTCAGCCCTTTGTATTTTTTTTTTGGAAACAGGGTCTTGGTAGGTTGCTTAGGGCCTCCTTAAATTGCTGAGGCTGGCTTTGAACTTGAGATCTTCCTGCCTCAGTCTCCTGAGCCTCTGGGAGTACAGACGAGTGCCACCATGCTCGGCTTCCCAATCCTTTAGTTTATGTTTTATTTTGAGACAGAGTCTCACATGTTCCTGAAGGTCTCGCTAAGTCTCTGAGGTTGTCCTCAAACTTGTGGTCCTCCTGTTTCAGCCTCCTGAAGGCATGCGCCCGTGTACGCGACTCACAGAGGAGACCTTGCTTTGAAGGAGAGCGATGGAGGAGTGGAGGCTCCGAGTCGACTCTCCTGAGGAGGGGTCGTGCTGCCTGGGAGGGACCGCTCCCTCTGGGTGAGAGTCTGAGGCCTGCTGGGGTCCCTGGGACAGAACATACTCAGTGAAATATTTCATGCAGAAGAAATGAACAATACCAAAAACTCAGCAGAGCTGTCTTGTATCTTTTGGGATAAGAGCCAGATGGCAGTGAGGGGGACAGGCATCTGTGAAAAGGTTGGCCCAGAGACCCTGTGGAGAGAAAAAAAAGCAGTGTGGCTGACTGGGGCAGGTCCTTGGGGTTTGTATTACTGCAGGTGACATCCTGAGGCCTCTCCTGGGACCTGGTTGAGGTTGTGGAGATCTGGGGAGGTGGATTGCCCTATTTTCTAGCTATCCTCAGCGTAGCCTGGTGAGAAAGCTTTCCAACTCCTCCCCTGAGCTCAGCCTTGAGGACCCTCTGGGCTGGAAGATCAGCTTTTGGTCTTTATCGACTGGAGACAGTGGATTCTTCTCTCTCTACCTCCGTCTTCCCCCATCTGTCCGATTTTGTGAGGCAACTACCCAGAAGGCCCATTTCTTCCCCTTCTCTTTCCTTGGCGCCCTTTTGGTCTTTAGCCTCCATGCTGGGGAGCTCATGCTCTGGACACCAGGAGTTTTCACCGAGCCTCTTCCAAAGCCTAGCTTTTCTCTAGTGTGCCCCGTGTGGGGACCACGCAGCCAGACCTCCTTGACTCTCCCAGGAGAGGGTCAGGTCACCTTCCTGTGGAATCTCACACTAAGGAACGGACATCAGCCGGGGTCCAGTTGAGGAGTGGGCTGACCAGGGACCAGGCTGTCCAGGCCCCAGCGGTGGTGGCTAGGGGTAGTGCCATGAGGGTGTCGCTGTGTGGAATTACGTCACCAACACAAGCAGCCCTTCGCTGTTGTTCCTGCTGGGGCTGAAGTGATTTTCCATTCGCCGGAGTCCCAGTTTGGGCTCATCTGCCGGCTTGGGATTGTGCCCACAGAGGGGTCCCCAGGAGGGAATGGAAGGTCCAGCTGGAGCCCAATCCAGGGGAGCCCAGAGGTTCCTGAGGTCACGCCACTTGGCCCGGGCATTTCCCTCTCCTACAGATCCCCTTCATTTTCCCACTCGGGTTTGTTGGCTTTGGGCGGGAGCCCAGAAGGAGGAAAACAAATAGCAGCTGGGTCGCAGCCTGAGTCGCCCCAACTCCCAGCTTGTGCTCAGGCCACAGCCTGGGCTGTCCTCCAGACTGGAAGTGAGGGTTTTCCTCCGGAAGCTTCCCTGTCTTCTCTCATCCCCTGCTTGGCCAGCCCTGGCTCCACTAGTGTCTGCCCTCTTGAGGTGACCATTCTGCTGATGCAGACCCCAGTGTCTGCCCAGGACCCTCTGGTCTGCAGCACTTGTTGGTGAGGGTGGGGGTGAGGGAGCCTGAAGCTGCCAGCCTGGGGGAGAGGCCCTTGGGGAAGCCCCAGTCTGAAGAGGGAGTTAAGGCTCCCAAGGGAAGCAGTGATGTCTGGCTCTCCGTTTGTGCCTGTGCTTGGGACTGCTGGCCACATCTCAGCTGGAGCAGTGGGGGAGGCTATGGGCCAGGAACCTGCTGAACCCGGCTCCCCAGGCTGCTGTATGAGAAAAACCCTTCCCTAACTGGCCTTGCTGTCCCTTGCTGCAGGAGGCGGCATCTAACTGCCGAGGGGGAGTCGAGGGTCTCCACCTGGACTGGGCCAAGTTGCTCTGCCTGCCCAGGACTGGACATAGCTTCTCTCCAGCCATGCACCCACCCCCTGCTTCCCCAGGGGCCTCTGGCCTAGACCTGGGAGGCAGTTCCTCTCCTAGCCTTCATCCAAGGAGTCAGAGAAAGGCAGTCTGGGTCTTGAAAAGGCAGGCAGGCTGCCATCCACCTTGCCCTGCCGCCCCCCGCCACATCTCTGCCGCCTCCTGTCTGGCGCCCGTTTCTCTGATGCGAGGAGAATGCTCGCCTCTCCTGTCCACAGACCGCTTCCAGAGTCACAGCTGTTCCGTTCCCGCAGCTGACTGAAGAAAGGAGTAGCTTGATTGGCTCTGTTTATAGACGAGGAAAATGAGGCTGAGGAAATGGAGTAACTTGCCCAATTGTGCACAGCCAGTGAGAGGTGGAACCTCATGGAGCCCTGATTGCCTCAGAATGCCCTGCTCTCCTGCCTGCTGCTCCCTCCCGTCACTATCTGAGCCTTGGATGTGGATCTGCACAGGGTGCTGGCCTCTGGCTCAAGGAACCCTGGGATCCCAGCCCTATAACTCCTTTCCTTCTAGTCCCCAGATGCAGTGTTTCCGAGCCTTGGTCCAGCACAGCCTCTCAGGCAGCCTGTCCTTGCTTCTGGTTGTCTTATTGACCCGTGGCCTCCTGCAGCCAGCCTCGCTGTGCCCTTTGCTGACCGTCCTCAGCGGGTGCTAACTGGGGCAGAAGGCTGTCTGCACAGAGGGGTGCATCGAAGGACGGGGTGCACTCCAGGGTACACCCTCAGCCGCTCGTTTCTTCCTTGCAGGCGCCTACTCCATCTGGACTGGGCGGGGAAAGGATCCTTCCCAACCCTGTCAGGGCCCTGTGTCTTCTCTCCTCCTGTCCTTGAGCTGTCCCCCACTGCTCCCTGTGATCTCTCAGCTGGCTTCACCCTCCCCTATTGCCAACAGTAGAACGTGCTCTAAACAAAGGCTTCCCCCAGAAACCCGCCCTGTGTCTGTCTGTGCTTTCTCTGGCCTGGCTCATGGGCAGGGCCCTCGGTATCTCCTGCTTCCACCCTGTCTCTGTCCAAGGCAATTGTGGAAGGTCTGACTCCAGGGTCAGGGTGGAATGTAATGAGACCAAACTGGGTGCGGCCCTCCACCCCTGAGAAGAGCCAAATCTGCACTTTTGATTCTTGTGGGAGAATTTCCCAGGTCTTTCTCAGGAGAAGGGAGGGAGAAAGGTGGGGCAGGTTGATAGTCCTGCTTTCCTGTTGCAAGAACATCTGTCCGAGCGTCCTCTCCCTGGGAAGAGTTCTAGTGCCTGTCCACTCCCTGAACCTCTGTCCAACTCTGACCTCATCCTCAGACTTCTCTCATCTGCATGGGAATCCTGGTCACTTATTACTAGGATCTTAGACATCAGCATTCCTTTGAGATGACCTGAGCCAGCCTTTCTGTAGAGGAAGCCCAGAGATGGAAAGTAATTGCCCAGGGACTCCCAGCACTTTGTGGAACTGGGACTGGAACCTGAGATGATTGGTGTGCAGCGGGGTGTTCTTTCACCTGTGAGTACCCTCGGCCACGTCAGCCCCCTCCTCCCTTGGCAAGAGGGCTCAGCTCCATCAGTCTTGCCTGGTGGACCACATGCTGTTTCTACTGTGAGACAAACCTGGATAGGAGCAGAGCATCACCATCTTCTCCGCGGGGAGCCTCAGCCACCCTACCCACCCCACTTTTTTGGTATTAGATATTGAGCTCAGGGGTAGCCTCCCACTGAACTGCATCTCCAATCCTTTTTATTTATTTTTGATTTAGAGACAGGGTCTCACTCAGTTGCTGAGGCTGACCTTGAACTTGGGATCCTCCTGCCTCAGTCTCCCAAGGTGCTAGGATTTCAGGTGTGCACCACTGTGCCCAGCCCATTTCCCTTCCTAGAAGTTGGGAATAAAAAAATGCCTGACAGCAAGAAAGAGATCCATTTGATATTAAAGGCAACTGGGTGCCTGTACCCCCTGCCCCCATCATTGTCCCTCTGTCCTGCTCTGGGCAGCTGTCTGGCCCTCAGCTTTCCTTGGCTCCAGGCCTGGGCTGCTGGGGGTCGCGAGGGGCCTGCGAGGAAACTCCCCATGGCCTGGACCTTGGTGGTCCTTTCTAATTAGAGGCTGGTCCCTGTGATTTGGGATGAGGACCCCTCCCCTCTGGAATGACCCTTGGGTTAGGCAGAGAAAGGGCCTTTCCTGGTCAGAATGGGGCATTTGTGTGGAGCAGGGCTGGGCATGCTCGGCGTGGCATTTGGGGGGTTATTATAACTGTGCTTCACCTTCATCTCAAGTGCTCGGATGTCCAGTTTTCTCCCTCCCCCCAGGGGCAGCTTCTTTGCTCAGCTGGCCCCTCCCAAGCTCCTTGGTTCTCTCTTGGGACCTGCCATTGGGGCAGGGGGTGGGATGGGGGAGGCAGGCAGAGCGCCAGGCAGGATTTTCCTGAGTCTGTCTCTTCCAAGCCCCTGGTTTCCTGCCATTGACCCTTGTCTGCTGCCCGGGACAGGGTGCATGGGAAGGGCGGGGGCGGGGGTTGCCTCCCGAAATAGCCATACTTGGCGAATGCCTGGGAGCAGCTGTGCACATCTGGTGGCACAGAGCCTGCCGTCTGGTGTCCTGGGCCTGCTTCTGTTTATCAGCCCGAAACTCTGAGTCACTCCGTGTGGCAGGAGCAGAGGAAGGAGGTGGCTGCGAGCTGGTCTGGCTCCTGCCTCTGCCTGTGTGTACTAGGTGCGCTCAGGACAGGGGAGGGGCTGTGCATTGCCATAAAAGGGAACAAGACCTGAGGAATCCTTTGTCATCCTCCTCCAGGGTGGCTCTGGGCTGTCATTGGGAAGAAGTCCCTGGTGCTCTTGTTCCTGGGGTGGGGCCAGGTTGCTCTGGTTCCCCACCCTCATCCCCATCAGTCCCTCATCACCGTGGGACAACCAGCTTGAGGGGCAGGGTGCCAGCCCTCTTCATGGGGTACCAGCCTGGGGTTGGCTTGCTCTCTGAGGCCACCTGGGACATGCAAAGGCAGCAGACATGGGTGCCATTCATGCCTGTGCCTGGTCCAGGCTCCGTATCTGTCCATGTGGGAACAGAGTGTGTGCTTTGAAATGGCGCCTGCGAGGATGACAGAATCGGTGAGAGGTCTGGCACAGAACCGGCCCTCGTAGCTTCCTGCCTCTCCTCCAGTCACCCGCCTCTGCAGGTCAGTCCCCAAGACAGAGGAGGCAGGCAGACCATGGGGTGGTTCACACACCTGCTTCAAAGTATTAGCCAACCTCTAAGCACCCCCAAGTCTCTGCAGAGAGGGCCAGGGGTTCTTGAGGGGCAGTGACCACCCCAGAGGCCTGCCCCACTCCATAGCCCTAAGCCTGGGTTCAAGGTGAGAAAGTACTTCCGGGGGTAAGGCGGTGCCCACGGTGACAGCCATGGCCTCCAAGGCTGAACGCCTGCCGTTTGTCAGTGCCAGGACCATCCTGGGTCCCTGGCTGTCCTCACAACAGCCCCCGGGGAGGTGTAGCTGGGTTTTACAGATGAGGATACTGAGGCTGCACAGAGATGCGAATTTGCCAGGAGTGGTGGCTGAGATCCGAGGCGTCTGTGGTGTTCTCAGCACCGGGAGAGCTTTGAGGAGCCAGGGAGCTGGGAGAGAGGAAGCCTTTGGGGCCCTTTGTGATCCTGCTTGACCCACAAGAAAGTGAGATCCAGGAATCTCTGAGGGAGCCTCTGGTGCCCCAGAGAAACCTGTCTGACAGCTTCCCTGCCCCACCCAGTTCCTGGCCAATGTCTGGAGTGCACCACCTCACCGCCCGCCTCCACAGCTTTCCCAGGGGCCCAGTGAAGTAAGAGGCTGCTGGAGGCCCCCAGCGCCTTCTCCCTCATAGTGGGCCCAAGGTCACACACCACTGCTCCCCCTGGGCCTGGTACCCTTCCAGATGCAGCCACCTAGGGTCCTTGGGGCTATGGTGGGGTCAGGGGAGTTGGTGGGGTCTAGGAATGGAGGAGGCTGGGGTGGGGATGGGGCTGGGGTGAAGCTGGGGCAAGGCCACTGGGCCAGCTGACATCCTGGCTCTCTTGTGCACCCCCCACAGCCACCATGGAGGTAATGAACCTGATCGAACAACCCATCAAGGTGACGGAGTGGCAGCAGACGTACACCTACGACTCAGGCATCCACTCAGGTGCCAACACCTGTGTGCCCTCCGTCAGCAGCAAGGGTATCATGGAGGAGGACGAAGCCTGTGGGCGCCAGTATACGCTCAAGAAGACCACCACCTACACCCAGGGGGTGCCCCAGAACCAAGGTCAGCACCTTTGGGGGCTTTTCCATGGGGTAGAAAAAACCCAGAAGACCCCTGGAAGAACATCAGAGCAAAGGAAGGCAGATTTCAGGAGGCCCCCTTGGTCTGAGGAGGAGGCAGACTTCCTACTCTTAGGGACCTGTGAAGTCTGAATGAGGAGGCGGCTCATGCTCACGGGAGCCCGCCCAGTCTGAGGGAGGAGGCTTAGCTATCAGGGTCTCCCGTGTGGGATGGAGGCAGACTCTTCTTCTATGAACCCTTAGTGTGGCGTGGGGGGCATAGACCCTGTCCCTGGTGCCACCAATCGGAAGAAGAGGCACAGTTTTTGCCTTCTGTGCACATGGGAATATGATGGGGAGGCATGATTCCTGCCCTCAGGGGACCTGGGGATTGTGGAAGATGTTCTTTTTGCTCTAGGAGCCTTATGTCTGGTGGGAAAAACAGTTCTCCAGCCCCAGGGAGCCCCCAGCCTGGTGGAGGAGGTGCCAAGCTCAAGCCCAGACTAGGCCAGCGTGGGCTGGTAGAGATGGGCCAAGCGCAGGGTGGAGTGGCTGACTCAGTTCTGGGGCTTAGTCTCATGGTAGGGGGAGGGGGAAGGGCACCTTGCCAACTCAGGTGTCTCTTCCCTTCTGGAGGAGAGAAGCATCTGGACCCTAGGACTGTTGTCTCCAGGTGCCTTCAAGGCCTTGGAGAGGATGAGCTCTGGGACCTGGAAGAGTGCAAGGTGGACTGAGCCTGGCTGGGGTCTCTGCAGGGCTCAGCCTCTGCACCCTGGGTCTCTTCCCTGGCCACAGGCAGAAGCCTCAGCTGGGCAGAGCCTGGCACTGTGCTGGGAGCTCAAAGTATAGCATCCAGGTGGGAAGCCACGTAGGTGTCTCCTTGCCCAGCAATTAGAGTAAACTCTCTGCCTGCCTCTCCCTTGGGGCATTGGGATAGTCATCAAGGTGGGGGTGCCTGGGCTCCTACTTGTGGGACTCATGGGGCTCCCCAAGGGCTGGAACCTGGAGGGGGGACCTGAAGTCTCCACTGGGGACTCAGAGAGTAGGGCTTTGGGCTCCTGAGTCTGTCTGTGACCTCTGTGCCCAGTAAAGTGGAAATAGTAATATACTTGACTTATAGGTAGTTGTAAGATTAGACAAGAAAATAAAAGGAATGAATTCATGGCCAGGTGAATAATAAGTACTTAAAATATTACTTCATTTTATTAATAATTACCACTAACATTTCTGTAGTGAGAGGTGCCAGACATAAGAGACCTTTCTTTCCAGAGCAGTTCTCAACTATGATCTCATTTAATTGTCATAGGGATTCCCTGTGCTGGATATAACAGGTGGGACCCCATTTTACAGATGAGGAATCTTGAGGCATTGATGATCCCCCAATGCCATGGTTAGGGGCAGAACTATGAATGTTGCTCTGGGAGTTTGGTCAAGGTGGAAGGCTGCCCAGGGGACTCAGGTGGGCTGTCTACACCTCCTGCCCTGCCCCCCCAGGGTCCTCCCCATCCTCCTCCTGCAGCTCTGTTCCCATTCTGTTGGCTCTCAGGTGATCTTGAGTACCAGATATCCACGACGGCCAGAGCCAAGCGGGTGCGGGAGGCCATGTGTCCAGGTGTGACAGGCGAGGACAGCTCATTGCTGTTGGCCACCCAGGTGGAGGGACAGACCACCAACCTGCAGAGACTGGCTGAGCCATCCCAGCTGCTCAAGTCGGCCATCGTGCATCTCATCAACTACCAGGACGATGCGGAGCTGGCCACCCGGGCCCTTCCCGAGCTCACCAAACTGCTCAACGATGAGGACCCGGTCCGTGAGGGCCTGGAGCGGGAGACGGGAGGGAGGTCCTGTCCAGACTCCCCAGTGGCCTGAGGTGGCTGACTTGAGTTTCTCTGAGAGGAAAGGGGTCCTGCCTCTTCCCTTCCTCAGCAGTGGGTCCTGGCCCAGCTGCTCACGTCCTCCCATTCTTTCCCAACCTCCAGGTGGTGGTGACCAAGGCGGCCATGATTGTGAACCAGCTGTCAAAGAAGGAGGCATCCCGCCGGGCCCTGATGGGCTCCCCCCAGCTGGTGGCGGCTGTGGTGCGCACCATGCAGAACACCAGCGACCTGGACACGGCCCGCTGCACCACCAGCATCCTGCACAACCTCTCCCACCACCGCGAGGGGCTGCTCGCCATCTTCAAGTCAGGCGGCATCCCTGCCCTGGTCCGCATGCTCAGGTGCTTGTCCCTTCCCACTGCGGGAGCCTAGGGCTCCCCTCGCCAGGGCTTCCCCTTCCCTTCTTTGGGCTTCCCTAAACACACTGAGCACCTGCTGTGTGCCAGGTGCAGAAGCACATCTCTCCTGGTGCTCTGTGGCACACAGGCTCGCAGGGGGCACAGGTGTGTAAACAGCACGTCAGTTATCAGGGTACAGGTAGGCTGTGGCTGAAGATGCCCAAGATTGCCCGCAGGTAGACTCGTTCCTGCGGCAGGGTTGATGGATGGGTGGAGTTTGGTTAGTGTAGATGAGGGCGATGGTTCCAGGTAGAGCGAATAGCATAGGTGAGGCCCCTGTGACCTTGTCTTTCCTGTCTTATGCTGATGTTGAGTGGCCTTATTGCTCATCCAGGCTGAGAGCTCCCTGAGGGTAGAGGTATTGATTTCACTCCCGGCTGCACCCTTTGCAGGGCCTCTCTGGCACTTACCCTTCCACATGGTTGTTACCCCACAGGGAAAGGTATTGAGGGGACTTACCATGTGCTCGGCACCAGAGGGGAGCTCAGAAGCAGAAGCAGTCATGTCTAAGTGCTTGGTGTATAAGAGTGGGACTGGGTTCACGGATTTGATTTGATTGATACATTTTTTGTGTGTGGTAATGGGATTTGGACCCAGGGCCTTGTGCATGCCAGAGACATGAGGTTTTAAGAAAGAGCTATTCCCATGGGGATGTTGGTATGAGGTGGGCTTCCTGCAGAAGGTGAGAATACCCAGAGGCAAGGACCTGACTCCTCTGCACCCCTAGCTCTCCCGTGGAGTCAGTCCTGTTCTACGCCATCACCACCCTGCACAACCTGCTACTGTACCAGGAGGGTGCCAAGATGGCAGTGCGCCTGGCAGATGGGCTGCAGAAGATGGTGCCCCTGCTCAACAAGAACAACCCAAAGTTCCTGGCCATCACCACCGACTGCCTGCAGCTCCTGGCCTACGGCAACCAGGAGAGCAAGGTGGGCGCCCCCACCCCTGGCCTGCAGCCTGTGCTTGTATCACCTCCCACCCTGCCGGCTTTAGGCCTGTGTCCCCTTGTGCTTCCAGATGATGTATATGGCGAAACAGATAATCATGTTTTACCCTGTTTCTGAATTCTCAGAATGATTTTGAGGATCAGATAAAGAAAAATACCCTTATCTTTCTCATAGCTATTGTTATCTTTTTTTTTTTTTGTGCAGTGCTAGTAATTGAAGTCTTTTTTATTTTTATTTTGAGACGGGGTCTCCCTCAGTTGCAGAGGCTGGTCTTGAACTTGTGATCCTTCTGCCTTAGCTTCCTGAGTCACGGGAATTACAGGCGTGTGCCGCTGTGCCTGGCCACTGCTGTTATTTTGAGGTTTTTTTCCTCAGTGCTGTTCTAAGGGCTTATTTATAAATACATACATCTGGTTGTAGTTCATAGCAGTATGTGGATTTGCATCTGTTTTCTTTCTTTTTTTCTTTTTTTTTTTTTAACTGGAAACTGAACCTAGGGATGCTCTACCATTGAGCTACATCCCCATTTTTTAAAAAAATTTTGAGACAGGGGTCTCACTAAGTGCTGAAGCTGGTTTCTAGCTTGTGATCCTCCTGTCTTAACTTCCTAAGTCACTGGGATTGCAGATGTGCACCGCTGCGCCCTGCTGGGTAGAACATCAGATTTTGCTACCAGTTTTCCCTCTTTATCTGTTATGAACATCTCTGGGCACATGACTTTTCCCGGAATAGAAAAAATTTTCATCAGCAGGGCTCTGGGCTTTTACCCAGATGGTCTAATTTCCGTTGTCGTCAGTAGCAGTGGCTGTGAGTACAGTTTTGCCACGTCCTAGTCAGCACTGGGTATTATCCTTTTCTTAAAATTCTGGCTTACGTGATCATCACAAAAGCTATTCAGGTTTGAGCAGAAGCTCAGTAATGACCGCTTTATCCTATATCTCCCTCCTCCCCTGCCGTATTCCCTGCCTTACTCCCGTTCCCCCCCTTTCCCCGACAGCTCATCATCCTGGCCCATGGAGGACCCCAGGCACTTGTGCAGATCATGCGGAACTATAGCTATGAGAAGCTTCTCTGGACCACCAGCCGCGTACTCAAGGTGCTATCCGTGTGTCCCAGCAATAAGCCTGCCATTGTGGAGGCTGGTGAGTATGATAGCTTCAAGGGTGACCTGTGTGGTTGGAAGGGTCAGGGTGGGGGTCCTGCCCTGTAGCCAGGCTGGGTCATCTGTGCTCCCCTATGGCTGACAAGACCCCTTTCCTGCCCCAGGTGGCATGCAGGCCCTGGGCAAGCACCTGACCAGCAACAGCCCCCGCCTGGTGCAGAACTGCCTCTGGACCCTGCGTAACCTCTCGGATGTGGCCACCAAGCAGGTGAGGGAGGTGACCAGGGTTGGGGCCAGCTTCTGCAGCTTCCTGTTTGGGTGTCCAACCTCAGGTGCTGGGGGAGGACTGGAGCCTCTGCATCCTCCACCCTCGTAGCTGAGGCTGGAAAGGCCCTGGAGGCCCTCATCCATGTGGCTGGAGATTCTAATCCTATTAGGGATCTGGGAAGGGGAAAGGAAGGGCCTGACATCTTTAAGCAGCAAAGGTTCAGGTGGCAGCAGAGGCCCAGTTTTGGCTAGACCCTGGCCAGGAGCAGCAGCGTACCAGAAGATGGCTGTGGGGCCCCAGTGGCTGAAAACAGCTGCAGGGAAGGTGCAGCTCAGTCCCTCCTTGCACCCCATCCGCCATTGCCAGCAGCCTGCCCCCACCCTCCACACTGGGCTAGAGCTCCGCTGGGCTCCTGTGGACCTGAGCTTGCTTAACCCTTTCAGCAACCTGGAGGTGGAGTGTGCGACCCTGGTTAGATGACAAAACCGTGGCTCAGGGACTTAAGGAATGTCCTGTGGTCATAGGTAGTAATGGCAGCTGGCGTTCCAGCCCCAGATTGTGTGTCCCCAAAGCCCAGGGTCTTTCTGTCCTATCACAGGCCCTCATGGCTCTCCCTGGAGAAGTGAAGCTTCCAAACTAGGGATTTTTCCTGAAAGTAGGTTTGGCTTAGAGACCTCTGGAGAGGGGAGGGCAGCAGGGGAGGCCAGAAAAGTGGGAAATGTGTGACAGTGGGTCACCTGGTCACAGAAGCATGTGACCTCCTTGACAGTCTCCTCTAGGCCCGGAGGCCTCCTTTGGCCAAGATGCCCTTGGCCAGGGCAGGGCTCTGCCTCATTTGAGGGCCCAGGGCCAGGTGGGTAAGATGGAGGAAAGAGTGTGGAGCTTAGTGACCTGCCTGGGTTCGGACACATAGCTGTGCATCTGGGCAAACCTCGAAACCTCTCTGAGCCTCTTGGCCTTGCTTGCTCTAGGGATTAGTAACACCCTTTCCCAGGGTATCAGCAGGTCATGGGATGAAAGTTCCCAGGCATGTGCAGGCAGGCCTATCCCTTTAGGCCATCAGCTCCGCTTGGACATACTTGGAAAGGCTTCCTGTAGCTGGCACCCCTTCACTCTCCTTGCCCTTCTCCCCACCCCCAGGAGGGCCTGGAGAGTGTGCTGAAGATCCTGGTGAACCAGCTGAGTGTGGACGATGTCAACGTCCTCACCTGTGCCACGGGCACCCTCTCTAACCTGACCTGCAACAACAGCAAGAATAAGACTCTGGTGACACAGAACAGTGGCGTGGAGGCGCTCATCCATGCCATCCTGCGCGCTGGCGACAAGGATGACATCACAGAGCCTGCTGTCTGTGCCCTGCGCCACCTCACCAGCCGCCATCCTGAGGCTGAGATGGCTCAGAACTCCGTGCGCCTCAATTACGGCATCCCAGCCATTGTCAAGTTGCTCAACCAGCCAAACCAGTGGCCACTGGTCAAGGTACAACTCCCCTGCCTGGGGGTCAGCGAGGGGAGGCAGCTCCCTGTGCAGGCCAGGCACTGCATTGGTAAAGCGGCCCTAGATACAGTGGCTCAGATAGGCCAAAGTTCATTTCTCTCTCATGGAGCAGTTTAAACCCGATTGTCATCAGCTTTGCCCCAGACACAGATGATTTCTGTCCTGTGCCTCTGCCACCCCTAGAGCAGAGCTTCTCAAAGTTCAACATGCACACACGTGTGGCCTAGGTCGGGGAGGGGGTCTCATTCCTCTGCAGGAGCCGGTTCAGTGCCCCTGGCTGGGCCTGGGAGACTGTGTTGCTAACAGGCTCCTCCAGGGATACTGCTGGTCCACAGAGCACGTTCCTTATACAGAAGGTTAGATGACAGCGTTGCTCCCACACGGATGGTTGGATTGTGTGCCCCCACCATGGGGAAGGAGCGAGGCCTGGGGCCAGCAGAACATGGACCCACTCTGGCTCCTGCCCCAGAACCTGGTTACCGGGCCTCATCGAGATGTAAGGAAGTTAGGAAGAGTCACCACCAGCCACATGGCCACATGTCCTGCTAAACTAGGACAGTGCCAAAATGAAAAAGAAAGGGAGCGCTCTGGGGGTGGGTGCTCAGTCCCTGCCCTGGGGAGGTGGGAATGGGGGGTGGGGCCTCTTGCTCAGGGGCTTCCTGATAGAGGAGGGATGTGTATCCCTTCTCATAACCAGTGGGGGAGTGATGGCAGGCCAGGGGCAGCCAGGCAGGGGACAGAGTTATGGCAGATGGGGTGTGTGTTTGTAGGAACAAGGAAAAGAGCCCAAGGCAAGGTGACATCTGGTGCGAGAGAGTGAGAAAACTACCATTGACTAGGGTTTCGTGAGTGCCACGGGAACTCCACTACCCTGGGGGTGTGCCACTTGCTAAATATTAGACAGTTGAGCGGTGTAGATGAGAATGACGCTCAGCGATTATGCACACTGAATTTAAAAAATAGATCTATAGGGGCTGGGTTGTGGCTCAGAGGTACAGCACTTGCCTAGCAAGTGGGAGGCACTGGGTTTAATTCTCAGCACTGTATATAAATAAATAAAATAAACAACAATTTTAAAATATTTTTTTAAAAAGATCTAAAAAAAAAAAAAGATCTATAGTGAGAAAAAAATGGTGGTGAGTGTGACCCCACCTTGTTGCTTGTTCCTTGCTGCAAGCCAAGGTGCTGATAGTATTTACATCCTGACCCAGCAGCTAAGTGACAAGTAACACCCTGTGTTCCCATCCTCATCTCTCACATGACTTTCATCCCTGCCCTACCAGTTTCTTGTTTTGAGCATCCAGTGATGTGACAAATTGCTTTGCCAGATCCTGAGGGGCTCTGGGAGGTCAGAGTGGTGGCTGTGAGTCAAGGTCCCTGGGGAGGGGAACTCATCCTGGAGCTGCCCTGTTGGAGATTGATTGCAGTATGAGTGTCACCAAGCAGGAGGCTTTGGGGTCAACCGTGGCAAAGATTTCCTGATAATCCGGGTTTGGGAATTAGAAAAGCAAGCGAGCTGGGTGCAGTGGCACAGGCCTGTAATCCCAGCTTCTCAGGAGGCTGAGGCAGGAGGACCACAAGTTTCAGGCCAACCTGGACAACTGTCTCAAAATTAAAAAATAATAAGCATTGGGGGTGTAGCTCCTTAGTAGAGCACCTGGGTTCAGTCCCTAGTACTACAAGAAAAGAACAGAAAATTTAGACGTGAGGACTCACGGGTCCTCCACAATAAGGGACCCAGGCGGGGAGTGGTCTCGTCCTCTGGAGATCTCCCAGTGTGTGTGTGGGGGGCCTGCAGGGCAGAAGAGGTGACAGCAGAGGAAGGAAATCCTGAAACTGGGAAACTGGGGTCCTCTAGATGCCCCTGAACTCTGCTCTTTTCCCGCCAGGCAACCATCGGTCTTATCAGGAATCTGGCCCTGTGCCCGGCCAACCATGCCCCCCTGCAGGAGGCGGCCGTCATTCCCCGCCTTGTCCAGCTGCTGGTCAAGGCCCACCAGGATGCCCAGCGCCATGTGGCTGCAGGCACGCAGCAGCCCTACACCGTAAGTGAGCTTGGTGGCGCCTGTGACAGCCTTCCTTGGGTGTCAGGGTGTCCTCAGTGTTAAGTGTATATGTAAAGGAGGAGGTGGGCTGCATTAGATGTTGATTCCAAGGTTCAGTGAAATCTGTCAGTCTGTCATTGTGGGGAGGAGTGGTGAGCTTGTCCAAGGGCCACCTGTCCTGATGCCACATGCCTCGTCTCGTGCAGGACGGTGTCAGGATGGAGGAGATTGTGGAGGGCTGCACTGGAGCCCTGCACATCCTCGCCCGGGATCCCATGAACCGCATGGAGATCTTCCGGCTCAACACCATCCCCCTGTTTGTGCAGGTGAGTCTGGGTGCAGGTGGGCAGGGGAGCTCCCCTCAGCCACTACCAAGAGGGTAAGATTGGGAGTCATGGGTTTGGGAGGCCCAGGCCAGGAGTCGGGAGGTCTTTGGAAGGGAGTGGCCACACCAGGAGTGAGTACCCAGGCAGCTCCCAGATACGATGGTTTTCCAAGCTCAGAAGCAAAGGAAGAGATGACAAACGAAGAAACAAAAATCTTGCGATTCAACCACAGGAACATTAGAGCTATCTGTATGTCAGAGACAACCTAAAAAGTAAACAGCAAACTGGGAAAATATGTTCAAGTACCACAACAGGCAGGAGTTCAATAGCCCTCGTGTTAAAAACTCATTTATACTAAGTCCCAGGAGTTAGATGCAGGCAGAGGCCACAGGTAATTCCCAGGAGGCTCATACACAAACAATGCTCAGCCCCAGGAGTTTAGAGAAATGAAACTTGTCCCCCAGCGAGAGCCCCATTTTCTACTATCAAATTGGCAAAGGAAAATAATTGAGTGTGCCCTACACAGGGGACAGTTTGATGAAATAGACTCATACCCTGCTGGTGGGAAGCAGGCTGGAAAGCAGCCTTGCAGTATTTATAGGGAGCTTTGGAAATATTCATGTTCCTATCTTTCAACCAACTAATTCAAATCCAAGGCTATGAAATAATTTAATGTCACTTAGAATATGGACAAAAATTGGGGCTGTGGTTGTGGCTCATTAGAAGAGCGCATACCTACCATGTGTGAGGCACTGGGTTTGATCCTCAGCACCACATAAAAATAAATAAAGGTATTGTGTCCATCTACAACTAAAAACAAATTAAAAAAAATACGGTCGAAAATGTATACACAGAGATAACAATTACAATGTTACTTACAGTATTTAAAAACAAACAGCAATCCCAGAGGCTTGGGACTCTGAGGCAGGAAGGTCGCAAGTTCAAAGCCAGCCTCAGCAACTTAGCAAGATCCTAAACAACTTAGTGAGACCTTGTTTTTAAAAAAAGGGGGCGGGGGCTGGGGATCCGACTGAGTGGTTAAGCACCCCTGGGTTCAATTCCTGGTACAAAAAAATAATTTTTTGCTTTTAAAATTTTTCTTATTAATTGAATTAGCAGAGTAAAGGGTTAGTGCTGTGGCTTCCTTCCATAGCAGTCTCATAGCACTACATTTAGCCTTCAGCATTTAGTCTTTCTCTCTTATCAATATGAATGCCTAGATGTTTAGGAAAAGTTTAAACATCATACATAGGAAAATGCTTTATTCCACTATAGCAAGTGAAAAAGGCAGGAATCATCAGAATTATATACAGTGGACAATAATTGGCCTGTGATAAAAACGCAGTGGGAATATGGCAGTGTGTTAACAGCAATCTTCTATCCACCGGGGGAATTCTGGCTGGCTTGCTCCTTTCTGTGTCTTTATGCCTTCTTGGGCTTTTCTCATTTTGTGGCATAAGCTTAGGTTAAACCCAGAAAGGGGTGAGCAGGGCTGTGGGCCGTGCTGCCCGGCCTGCCTCACCCTCGTGCCCTGCACTACTCCCTGTCCTCTGTCCTGTCCTCCAGCTCCTGTACTCGTCGGTAGAGAACATCCAGCGTGTGGCCGCCGGGGTCCTCTGCGAGCTGGCCCAGGACAAGGAGGCAGCCGATGCCATTGATGCCGAGGGGGCCTCTGCCCCTCTCATGGAGCTTCTGCACTCTCGCAACGAGGGCACTGGTGAGGGGCTGGGCTGTGGGCCAGGGGAGGGGAGGCTGGCCTTGCTCCCCCAGCGGCGGTGGCCTAGGTAGCATCGACGTGGCTGTAACTTCCCTCTCTGCTCAGCCACCTATGCTGCCGCTGTCCTGTTCCGAATCTCTGAGGACAAGAACCCAGATTACCGCAAGCGCGTGTCCGTGGAGCTCACCAACTCCCTCTTCAAGCACGACCCCGCCGCCTGGGAGGCTGTGAGTATCCAAGGTTGAGGTGCAACTTCTGGGGAACCTTCACCCGTATCCTTGGCTTCACAGATTTTTATATTGTTTTTGGATCATTTTTTACTTTCCTAGCAGATAGAGTCAGTAGATGGAACCATGTATTTGTCCCCCGCCCCCACAGTGCTGGGGATTGACCCATGTCCTTGCACATGTCAGACAAGCCTGTTACCACTGAGCCACCTTCCCAGCCGCACCACTTATCTGTTTTTGACCCAAAATAGTAGCAATTTCATTTTGCCCAAATGAATATAAAAGGTTTGAGGAAGGACACCTTTTTCTTCTCTTTGCAGAGGTGGGGACTGAACCTTGGGCCTTGTGCATTCTGCCACTGAGCTCTACCCCCAGCCCAGGTTCCCTTTTTTAATTTGTGCAAAGATGCTAGCAGTGTCCTGGGCCTGGCTGGGGCAGTGTCCCGTATTCATTCTTTAGTTCTCTTCCTGCCAATCCCCCCAGATCTGGTTCTATGGGAGCCCCCAAGCACGAGACCCACACCCTGAGGAGGTGCCCAAGGTCATGAGTTCATCATCCTCTTCCGCCAAGAGATCTCCACTTTGCCTTAGACCCTTTTTTAGGAGTCCCTCCCTGTCCCCAGCCGAGAGCCAGCCCAGAGCGTGCCTTTGCAGACCTCCTGCTTTCTCTCCCTCCCTAGGCCCAGAGCATGATCCCCATCAATGAACCCTATGCTGATGGTAAGTGGCCAGAAGTCTTCAGGATTCCAGAGAACCTAGACTCTGGCAAGTGAGAGGGACAGGGGGACACATCATGGCGGCCACTTTGTGGTGTCCACCTGGACTCCAGTCTAGATCCCCTGGTGTGGGAGTTTGGGAAGGAGGTAGGGGCCCTTGGTGGTGGGCAGGGGTAGAGGAGTTGGCTGAGGGCTACCTAGACCAACTCCTGTGGCGTGGCCTGCAGACCTCTAGACAAATTCCCTTCTTGTCCCCAGACATGGATGCCACCTACCGCCCCATGTACTCCAGCGATGTCCCGCTTGACCCTCTGGAGATGCACATGGACATGGATGGGGACTACCCCATTGACACCTACAGCGACGGCCTCAGGCCCCCCTACCCCACTGCGGACCACATGCTGGCCTAGCTGGCCCCACCCAGTACGGCACCTGCTGCCTCGCGGCCCTACGCCTGCTCACAGGCTGCCGAGGTGCCTGTTTCTCCCTCTCATGAACCTCCTTCTGATGGGAGCCCTCCATTTTCTCTGCTGAAACCTTGGCTTCTGTTTCGGGGGGAAGGAGTATGGGAGCCCCTTGCCGCTGAGCTTCCCAAAGTAAGGCATGCTCCGGCTGCCTCCTCCTTGTACCTTTGCTTGGGGCTGGAGTCCTGCTCCTTCCAGCCTCTTCTTTCTAAGGAAAGACAACTGGCCCTTCTGGGGTGGTGGGCGAGTGTCATGGGAGTGGCCTGAGCTTCTAGGGGACACCCAGTCCCTGGTCCCTGGGTCTGTGCCCCTGACAGATGCGGTTCCTCGCCTGAGAGGCTCTTGTGCAGGTGATGGGGTGAGACAGAAAAGTGCCTGAGCCGTGGGAGCCCGGGCTGTGACTTCCTGCTGGACTCCACGCCTTTTGAAGTCCTCCCAGGGTTTCTTGGGATGGTGTTCTGCCCCTGCTTTTCTGTCCTGGGCTGTGGGTTCAGGGCCCGCCTGACCTCCCTGCCCCACTTCTGTGGCCGTGGCCGCTAAAGCTTTAGATTCAGCCGCCCACCCTGTGTCTCCCAGCAGCCCTCCTGACCTGTTTATCCCCAGTTGCCTGGACCCTTCTCTGGGTCAGGTTTTCTCACCAAACTCCCCTGACCCACTGCTCTGAGGCCCCAGGGTCTCCAGGACCCAGGCTCAGGGCCCAAACCCCTGAAATCCAAAGCTTCTTTTGAAAAATTCAGGGACCTTCCAGGGAGACAGGACGGAGATGCAGAAAGTGAGTCCCCTACTCTAACGGACGTCCACCGATCTCTCTAGGATCCTAAATTGGCTTCTGCCCCTCCTGGAGAAGCTCTGGGGACATCTCCCACCCTGACCCCCCCACTGCCCCAGCTGACCCCCAGAAGTGCTCTTGCTGACCCCTCTGGTGTGCGGTGAGGGGCTTTCTCTTCCCTTCCAGTTTCAGACTCCCCTACCATCCCTTGCACATGGGTATGGGAGGGTGGCAGGGGTCCCAGCCGAGAGTGTATTATTATCGCTTTATGTTTTTGGTTATTGGTTGTTTTTGTATAGACCAAAGCAAAGAAAATAAAAGTAACACACAGATCCGGTGGGAACCACTTAGGGGTGGGGTATGGGGAAGACAGGAGAGGAGGGGCCTTTCCTGTTTCCCTCCTTGTCTGGACCCTTGTGTCCTTGTGGCGGCCTGAGGTGTGGGAAAGACAGGGCAGGAACCATGGGGGAGAAGGGAGTGTTGGAGGAGTCAGTTTAATCCCCACACAGCTGCAGGGCTGCAGCTTAGAACCTTCCAAGGCGAGGACAGGGCAAGACATGTCAGGGGTGAGTCCCGCCCTCAGGGACGCCAGGCCTTGGTCCTCTCTAATGGCAAGCTCCTTTCTGGCCTCTGCCTCCAGCCCTGCTTTGTGTGCAGATATTGTGCTCCCTGTGGCCTCCGGCTTGGTTCTCTGCCCCTCTGGTCTGCAGTGGGCCCTCCCCAGCTCCTGCCTACTCCCCACTGTGTCCCCTGCTGCCAGCTCTGCCCTCAACCATGTGGTGCCAGCGGGCATCTTCTATGCTGTCTCCTGCTACCTGGTCTTTGCTTGTGCACCCCCACCTGCCTGGCCTGCCTTCCCCTTCTCATCCAGTGGCATGTGACCCCAGGAACAACCCCAGACTGAGCTGTGCACCTTTTCTTCCATGCTCCCTGGTGGTACAGACTGTCATTTCACCCGTCACGTTGGTCTGTTAGCTTTACGTTGACAGTTCCCCACCCACAGTGCTGGGTTCTTTCTGAGGTGGGCTGGTCCCAAGGCACCCGGCACACCTGAGACCAGGAGGTACTTGTGGCTGCGCTTGCAGGGCGGGGTGCCTGCTTTCTACACCTGGCTGGAGTCTGTCAGGGCTGGCTGGGCCATGGAGCCTCAGTGGGATGGGGTGCTGGACCAGAGGCAGGCAGCCTGGTTAGGAGGTGGCAGGATGGTCCAAGCACAGGGGATGACACACTGAGCTGAGCTCTGCTGACAAGAACCTTTGGAGGGGAGAGGGGACATAGTGTTCAGGGGCCAAAAGGAGGGAATTAACAGTGCTTATTATCTGTACTCCATGTTCAGGACTTCGGCAGAAAACACCTGAATTGGGAAATTTGTGAACTTGGTAGAGGGACAATCTACAAATATGTGGGTGGTATAGTATAGAGCCAGGAAGAGGACAGTACCCTGGGCTAGTTACCGTGGCCTCACCAGCTGGAGCCTGAGGCAGGAAGTGGGGAATGTGTACTGGGAGCAGGACCCTGAGGATGAGGCTCCTGACAGGAAGCTGTGACCTCAATTCCTCCTGCTGGTGATTGCTGTTGGCCAAACTCAGGCAGAAACCAGAAAGCCCAGCGCAGCGTGGAGAAGAGCTGGAGAGACCAAAAAAGACACCCAGCCAACTACCACCCCATCTTTTCAAAAGAGGACTCGCTGTTGAAAGGATTAAGCCTCCTAACAGAAAATGGAGGCAAGGGAAGGGAGGGGGCAGGAAGCAGCTGCATGTCGAAGGTTGATTCTACCCATGATCAAGCTTCACACGAGGCTCTGAGCTTCCTGGCAGCCTGGTCAAAAAGGAAACAAGGGGTCTGGGGTTGTAGCTCAGTGTTAAGAGCGCTTTCCTGGCATGTGTGGGGCACTGGGTTCGATTCTGAGCACCACATATAAATAAATAAAATAAAGGTCCATTGACAACCAAAAAAAAAAAAGTAAGATTAAAAAAAAAAAAAAAAACAAGGCAAGTTAATTTTCAATGGAATGAGTTGGCAACTTGAATTGTCAAGAATTGTTGGAGTCCTGCAGTCCTGAGAAAGTCAGTTTACTCTCGGAACCTCAATTTCCTCAGCTATAGAATGGAGATAGGGCTGGGGGCATAGCTTAGTGGTAGAGCTATATGCTCAGCATATGCAAGGCCCTGGGTTCGATCCCCAAAGCACACGTGCTTGCTCACACACATGCACACACACATGGGATAAGGCCTGCTCTGCCTACCAAGTGTGAGCCCAAAGTGAGAAATTAGGGGATCCTGTGCAGGAAGAAGGGAAAAGGGCAAAATCTGCTTCCCAGAGAGGTTTTCCATTTTTGATTCCCAGGACATCCACCTCAGGAACAATCTGGCATTTGCTGGAACATATGACCAACCTTTGCTGCAAAGGAGGCTGGGAAATGGAGCATTCTAGCTGCACACAGGGGTCCCTTGAAAAAACCAGGGTCTGGCAGTAAGAAAGAGGGATCGTGGAAGACCCTGGGGTCTGGTCTGCCACAACCAGGAAATGATCTCCCCACACTAACCGCACTTCCTTTGTGGGCGGCTTGGTCAGGGAGGAGCCGAGAGCTGAAAGGGGAAGCGTCTGGGTCACGTGGCAGACAGACTTTGGAGCAGCCACAGCCAAGGAGTAGGAAACCTGGCTCTGTCAGTCCTGAGGGAGGTCTGTCACCTGCCCAGTTGACATTCCCACATTGGAATCAGTGATATCAATGGAGACACAGACACCTATCAAAATATCAGGGGAGGATAGTGGGCCAAAAGGCAGGACCAAAGTCCCCAGAAATGGTGATGAGCCAGAACAAGGTGCAGGATCCAACAAGGCAGGTTTCCAAAATAAGTTATTAAAAAAAGTCTTAAAATTGTTATCAGCCATGAAGCTAAAACTACTCTTAGAAATAGTTCTGTTAATTTGAAAAGGTTATAAAAAAAATAAACAAGCTATTGGAGTCTTAGATTTTAAGAATGTAAAAGCACATCTATGTGACCTCATCCCAGAAAGTACATAACTTCACAGATGACAGGGAAAAGTAGGTAGAAAATAATTAGACGGAGTCCTGAATCCTATTCTTTTTTTTTTTTTTTTACGTTTTTCTTGATAATGATCACTTTTTTTTATTGGTTGTTCAAAACATTACAAAGCTCTTGACATATCATATTTCATACATTAGATTCAAGTGGGTTATGAACTCCCATTTTTACCCCAAATACAGATTGCAGAATCACATCGGTTACACATCCACATTTTTACATAATGCCATATTAGTGACTGTTGTAT
Source organism: Urocitellus parryii (assembly GCF_045843805.1). Lineage (NCBI taxonomy): Eukaryota > Metazoa > Chordata > Mammalia > Rodentia > Sciuridae > Urocitellus > Urocitellus parryii. The sequence continues at coordinate 163,680,268 of NC_135537.1, read as the reverse complement.
TCTGCTACCTTTCCTATCCTCTACTATCCCCCCTCCCCTCCCCTCCCATCTTCTCTCTCTACCCCATCTACTGTAATTCATTTCTCTCCTTGTTTTTTTTTTTTTTCCCATTCCCCTCTGAATCCTATTCTTTGACCTGAAAATATCTATGCTCATAGAGAGACTATGAAATTCTACTGTACCCAGGACATGGGGGAAAGATTTGAGAAATTAAATTGACATTCAAATTCACAATAAATTACTAATACAGCAAAGCTCTGGCAAATAACACAAAATGTAGTCCTATTATATGATTCAGGGTTTCCAGAGAAGCAGAACCTAGAGGATTTTGTATATATATATATATATGCTGGGCATGGTGGCATATGACTGTAATCCCAGAGGCTTGGGAGGGAGGCAGGAGGATTACTGGTTTGAGGCCACAAGACCCATTTGTGAGGTTGGGGATGTTAATTTTACTGGGGACTGAACCCAGGGCCTTGCGATGCTAGGTAAGCACTCACTCCTGAGTTACATCCGCAGCCCTTTTCATTTTTTGAGACAGGGTCCCACGAAGTTACCAAGGATGGCCTGAAAAAAAAAAAAAAAAAAAAAAAGGAGGGGGGAGTGAGAGCTGAGATGTAACTTAGGGTGAAGCACCCTGGGTTCTATTCCCAGGAGGGTGGGGGAGAAGAAGAAGAAGAAGCAAACACAAAAACAAAGACTCAGAGAGGTAGGAAATGTGCCTGAGGTGGCCCAGCTACTGAGTCCCAGTTGCCCAACTCACTCCCCAGCCCCTTCCCTGGCCTACCCACCATGGTCAGGACCCCACAGGTGACCTTTGGTGCACCTGGCACATCTGGCTGAATCAGGAGGGAGGGAGCTCCTGGAGGTGGAAGGTGAGACCTGAAGAAGAGCTCATTCCTGTCATGTCCCCGGCCACCCCCCTGAAGGAGAGTGTGCAGCCACCTCCTGGGACCCCTCCAGGGCAAAACCAGAAACTAGGGAACGAGGGTGGAGGCGAAAATTGCAAAGAGGAGACTTGCTGTGAACAGCAGTGTGGATGGGGACTTCGGGTGAGGCCGACCACAGAGCAGGGCTCCCTGTCACCTGAGGTCGTCAGGCAAAGGCCAAGGGCTGCCTGGTGGCAAGGTTCCAGGAGAGATTCTGCAGCACCTAGTGAAAGGGCCCGCGGAGGGGCCTGAATGAAGTCACTCAAGACTTTCCAGAAGTCATTGGCCCTCTGACCTCTGGTGACAAGGTACAGCCAATGGGACAGTGGTGACAAGGGGCCCTGAGGACTCTGGCTCTGCCTGGAATGGCCGGAATGCCTGGAATGCTCCCACAGTGCTCAGTGGAGCTAACAGCCTTCAGGGTCCAGCTCCAGCCCTCTCCTTCCTCCTGGGCCTGCAGGGTCCCCGCTGCGCTGCGCAGAGCCGGCTCTGGGTGCGTGGCTTGCGTCTGTCCTCACCAGTACCAGCACCTGCAGCAGCTTGACACCCTGGTCTCCCTGGTGCTCAAGTCAGTCCTGGAGGTGCCCCACTCGCACCTGGGGCCCAGTGCAGCAGGACAGGGTGAAAGCTAGTGAGCCCTGAGTGGCAAGCTGGGGTTCCACCCTGGATGGTCCCCTGTCTTTCCATTCCACCCAACTCTCCTTTGTCATCAGGGAGCCCGGGCCCTGGAGGTAAGGGAGAATGCCTGCTCCCCAGCGCCCCTTCTCCTCACTCCCTAGCCTCACCCTGGGATGCCCCAGGTTGGCAAGGACTTCCGGCTCCTGCCCACTCAGTCCCCTGTACCCCACTTGCTGTTCTATTTCCTCCATACCAGGGAGAAGATGTGAGCATCCTGTCCCCTTTACTGCCCCAGAGCCATCTGGCTGTGGGCCCTTAAGGGATGACCTCTCAGCCTGGTGGAGCACCTGCGGACTCTCTCCTTCACCTCTGTGTCCAGCTGTCGTGAAGTCTCTTCTAAGCAGGACCTGCAGTTCATTCATCCCATTTTACAAATGTGAGAAACTGAGGTCGAGAGAGATCTTAGCAAGCTCTCTGCAAGGCTGGCTAGGATGCCCTTTACTGAGTGGGAGCTGAGAGCTCAGGGCGGGACACCCCCCACCTAGGAGGCCATCTACAGGGGTGCATGGGACAGCCAGGTCCTGCAGGGCTCCCTTGCCACCAGGCCCCTCCATGCACCCTGACAGCCCATCGAGCAGGACTTAGGAATCAGGCACGTTGGTGAAGCCCTGCTAGGTACAAGGTGCTAGGGTGGGGTGACCACAGCAAGTGTGGCCCTGTGTCTGCTCTTAGTGCCGCAGCTTTTGGCCAGTCTGTGACCTGTGCACACCGGAAAAATTAAACAACCACCTAAGGGGGACCCCGAGACCCTCCTATACTCTAGTGATTGTGACCACAGCTAGAGAGGACAAAGGATTCTCTGGGCTTCCTGGAGGAAGACTGGGGACAGCTGACTTTGAGGAAGGTCAGGATCCCCTAGCCTGTTTATTGAGCACTTAAGTGCACCAGCTGTGCCGGGATCTGGGCTAGACAGATGAATATGAATTTGCTGAACTCTTGCCTGGAGTGGGGCCCACAGGTATGAAGGTATGTTTACAGCCTGTGTCAAAGAAAGACTCGAGACAGAAAGATAAGCCAGGTGTGGTGGCACACACCTGTAATCCCAGTGACTCAGGAGGCTGAGGCTGGAGGATCTCAAGTTCAAGGCCAGCCTCAGCAATTTAGAGAGACTGTCTCAAAATAAAGAATGAATAGGGCTGGGGATGGAGCTCAGCCGTAGAGTACCCCTGGTTCAGTCCCCAGTATCAAAACAAAACAAACAACAAACAAACAAAAAAACCCAGAAAAGATGGTTTACGTGTGAAGGGTGCTAGGAGGTGCAGAGGACCATCCCTCAAGTCCAGACCCAGCCAGGGTTGAGAGGAAACCCTCAGGGTAACCAATCTGGTGTCGCAACTGCAACTATTCCACACTCTGCGTTCATGGAGGTCTTGCCGGGGCTGCAGGAATAGACTTGTTTTGGGGAGAGAGTCCAGGATTATGGGAAAAACACAGACTGTATTATTTGGAAGACCAGAACCAGTCTGAGTGGGAGACCCTTTCTGGTTTGCCAGGCGTAAGTGTTTGGCCATGACCGTGGGTCACACTGGGCTCAGAGACGCTGAGAGCCAGCACAGAGGCCATTTGGCTGTCACCAGTGTGTCAGACGGCCAGGGCAGGCCAGGGAGGCTCCCCCGAAGAGGAGGCACTTGAGCTGAGGCTTGAAGAAGGGAGAGAGGGTGCAGGTTCCGGGTCCATGAAGGTGCGCCAGGTGTTTGTCCCTCTTCATCTCCAGCACGACTCTTCCGCTGGTGGGTGGGCCCACCTTCAGAAGATGGAGGGGGGGTCCTCCAAGCTGTCAGGGTGCAGGTGAGCGTAGCTAGGAGGGCTGAGACTTACAAGGACACTCCTGATGAACTCTTGGTCTTACCTGGAGTGGGGACATCTCCGGGATTGGACCCCTTTCTGTGGGATCTGGAAGTTAGGGAGGCAGCTGAGGAACTGTTTATTTACCTACAAACCAGGAAACCCGGAGGTGAGAATAAAGCACCTCATTTAGCCTCATGGAAAGACTGACACACTGGCACATTGACAGACAAAGTAACACTTAAAGCACAGCCGGGTGTGGCCGGGTGCGTTTGTAATCCCAGAGACTGGGGAGGCTGACGCAGAATCACAAATATGAGACCAGCCTGGGCAACTTAGTGAGATGGTGCCTCAAAAGAAAAAGGGCTGTAGCTCAGTGGTAGAGCGCCTACCAAGCCTGTGTGAGGCCCTGGCTTCAACACCCAGCACCACTAAAAGAAAGAAAGAAAGGAAGGAAAAAGAAAAAAAACCCAAATTTATAGTATATGTTGGAATATACACCACAATGTCAGTAGTGGTTACTCTGGGTAATCATAGAATTATAGGTGATTAAAAATTTTTTGCTCATCTGTATTTAAAAAATATGATCTTATTGTATTAGTCCATTTTGTATTAATATAATGAAATGCCTGAGGCCAAGTCACATTATTAAAGAGAGAGAGATAGATAGATAGATAGATAGAGAGAGAGAGAGAGAGAGAGAGAGAGAGAGAGAGAGAGAGTTTATTTAGCTCATAGTTCTGGAGGTGATGGCCTCCTTGGCAGAAGTCTGAAGCGGTGTGGGACATCACATAGCAAGGTACAGGAAATATGCTTGTGTGTCTCTGTCCACTGGACACCTTCTTTTCTTAAATAGCCTCCAGGATTCAAACATTCAACCTAATTATCTCACAGAGGCTTCATCTTTACATACCACAGTTGGCTGAAGCTTTTACCCTCTTAACATCTCATGATGGGGATTAAATTTCAACATATGAATCCTCAGGGGACGTTCTCAAATCACATCCACGTCATTTGTCATACACTAAGGTTCAAAACACATAAAAGAATAGAAAATAGAACAACGAATTTCCACGTATGGCCCTTACCGTCAATGGTTACTAATGTTCTGCTCTTCTTGTTTTGTCTACGCCATTTATTTAATTTCATTTAATTGAGGCTTTTAAAAATTTTTTGGTACCAGGGACCCGGGGGGGGGGTCTGACTGCTGAGCCACATCCCCAACCCACTTTTTATTTTATATGTTAAGACAGGGTCTCACTAAATCCTTAGGGCCTTGTCAAGTTGCTGAGGCTGGCCTTGAACTTGCAATTCTCCTTCCTCAGCCTCCCAAATTCCGGGGATTACAGGTGTACCCTACCCCTCTGTGTGCTTAATTGAGGCTCTTTAAGCCAACTTCCGATGTCCTATCATTTTACTTACAAATATGTCCTTACATTTTTCTAATTGAAGGGTGCTTAACCATTTTTGTGCCACGGATTCCTTGGGGTTGTTTGGTGAAGCCCATGGACCCCTCCCTAGAAGGTTTAAATGCCTAAGATGAAGCATATAAGGTTGAATGGAGTGGGGTGCAGTGGTGCACACCCATGATCCCAGTTCCTTGAAAGGCCTCTAGGCAGGAGGATTGCAAGTTAGCAACCTAGTGAGACCCTGTCTCAGAATAAAATACTAAAAAGGTCCCCGGTGTAACTCAGTTGTAGAGCACTTACCCAGCATGTGTGAGGCCGTGGGTTCAATTCTCAGCGTGCACACGTGCACACACACACACACACACACACACAAAGACTAAAGGAAGTCCATTTAAAGTATTTTAACATAGGTGACATAATAATATGTGAATGGTGTGTGTGTGTGTGTGTGTGTGTGTGTGTGTGTTGTGGTATGGGAAATGGAATCCAGGGGCCCTTTATCACTCAACCATATTCCCAACCCTTTTCATTTTTTCTTGCTAAGTTGTCCAGGCCGATCTCAAACTTATGATCCTCCTGTGTGGGCAGTGGACAGCACATGGGTTAGTTTCTCATCTAACCCATGCCCCCGCCCCCCCCCCCCAGGACGAGGAATTGAACCCAGGGCCTCACACATGCTGAGCAAGAGCTCTGCCACACTATTCTGTTCCCAGTTTCTTTTATTTTATTTTAAGACTATGTTGCCCAGGTTGGTCTGGAACTTCTGGGTTCAAGAGGCCTCCTACCTCAGCCTCCCATGTAGCTGGGACTACAGCTGTACCCTCCTTCAGCCAGCTAAAATAGTAATTTCTTTTTCTTTCTAGTGATGATAAAATAAAACAACACACACAATGAATGGCACCTAGTTGGGGCTCAGCAAATATGTCCTTGTCCCCAAATTCACCAAGTGTCCCTGGAAGGGCTCAGAGGCTGGATATGGGCACAAGGATCAGAGGGAGCTGTGGAGTCTGGGGACAGGGGGGAAGCAGTGAAGGGCCTTGTCCTTGAACCTGGAGCAAGCGCAGAGAGCCTGAAGGGCCAGCGAATGTCCGCCCAGGCTGGCTCTCAGGCATAGCAGGCTGGCGTGGCAGATGGCCCTGCCTTTCCTCACAGCGGGTGCTATACCTCGTGCCCTCACCAGCTGTTTCACACAAAGTCCTTCAGGTGGGGACCCGTCAGCCTGCCAGACTCCCTGGAGGGGTCGTGACTCTGTCCTGGCCAGGCTCCCCCTCTCTCAACAGGTGCTCCTTGGAGGTTTCCTGGTGGGGCTCATCTGGGTTGGGTCCCTGTGCTGGAATTTTCGGAGTCCGGCTCTCACCCTGACTGGCAGATCAGTCCTATGTGAGCCTTTTGGGGATCACAGGGTGAGTTCCAGCCCCCAGCGGACACACCCACACCCAGAGCTCACCCATGTGTTCATTCCACAAATATTTATTGAGCGCCTAATTAGAGTCCGAAGAATACAAAAGAGACACTGCCCTCATGGTTACTTAAACAGATCATCTCGGAAATAACATCATGTTGCACTGTGAATAGGGACAGGCAGGAGAGGAAGTCGCAAGAGGGAGTCGGGTGCAGGGAGCAGGGTGCAGGGAGCAGGGAGGGCTTCCCAGAGGAAGAGCGGGACCCAGAGCCGGAGCAGGACGAGCCTGCGGTCCGGAGCACGAGAGCCCCAGGGGGCGAAGGGCAGGGAGGAGACCACTGCCTGGGACCCTGGTCACCCCGCGGGAGCTGGCCTCTCTGCAAACCCAGCGCCTGCTCTCCGCCCCCTTCTGTCTCTAGGCGTCCTTCCCTTTTCTGGCCAGCAGGGGGCCCTGGACCCGAGAGACCGCAGGCGGAGGGCTCAGGCCCCAGGAGTTCGACCCGGTTCTGGGAGGAGGGGTGAAGGAAAGGGGCTCCCTGAAGGGTGGAGTCTTCCCTCCCTGATCGGAGGAAGCGGTGGGAACTCTGGTGGCCGCTGCCTGGTTCTGGTGGAGGAGAGGCCCCGCAGAGGGAGGGGTGGTGGGAAGGAGGTGTCCCCATTCCAAGTCTCAGACACCCTTCAGAATTGTGGAAAGTAATCCTTAGGCGTGGCTCTGCTCAGATCGCTGGCATGGACCCTCGGGGGCTCTTTCTATGGCTTATCTTGTCCCGGGTGACTCCTTCCAGGGTCAAGCCAGGGGAGGAGTCCGGGGAGGGATCCTGAGCCAGTTGTGCGCTGCCCAGGGCTGGGCATCAGAGAGACTGTGCCCCAAGTTTATGAGAAGGATATTAATTAGGTGCCCGGCTTTACGGCCTGGCCAGTCTTCCCTCCCTGATCCCGGAGGCCTAGGGTCTTTGCTCTGCAGACCTCTTCCACCAGAGCAGCACCAGGGAAGGGAGGGCTCAGCAGACAGGACACCGCTCAGAGGCTCCGCTCAGAGGCCCCTCTCCCCGCCCCTGGGTCTCCTGGGTAGCCCTGGTCCGTGGAGAGGCAGACATTAATCAGCCGGGCAACATTACTTAGGGAGGTCTGAGCCTGGATTTTCCATCTGTAAAATGAAGTCACCGTCCCCTCTTAGCCTCCTGGAGTGAGAAAGCTGGAGGGGTGGTATGTGGGCCTACACTGCCCTCTGGTGGCTGCATCCAGAGTTGCGAGCGCCAGTAGTCTGCAGGGATTCCAACTACATCAGCGTTTCACCTTCTCTCTCTGCTCCCTTCTTCTTCTTCTTTTTCCTTTTTTTTTTTTTTTTTTGGTGGGGGGTAGAAAGTACTGGAGATTGAACCTACTGTAGCCACTGAGATACATCTCCAGCCCTTTTTATTTTTAATTTTTGAGACAGGGTCTCTGTAACTCACCAAGTGTGGACTCAAACTTGCAGCCCTCCTGCCTCAGCCTCCCTAGTCACTGAGATTACTACAGCTCCAGGCTCCACTTCCTTCTTTTTCATCCTAGACTCCCCAGGGGCCTCAGGGCTGCTTCTTTATGAACCAGAAACATCTCAGCAAATGTCTATTCATTAAATGCCTATTTAATGAGCTCTTACTGGTGCTTGGTATTGGGCTGCAGAGATGCCCAGGGCGCACAGAGACTGTCCCGAGGCCGCTGGGGGAGCCACAGGGCAGAGCCTGCAGAGCAGCAGCCTCGAGAAGACTGGGCAGGGCTGGTGCCCCTTACAGAACTTCCTCATGTCCTTCAACCTCACTGTCCACAGCAAACCCTGGCGTGGTGTTTCCTTCAGATTTTTTTTTTTGCTAACAAAAAAACTATAGAAACAGGGACATCACATCGGCAAACTGAGGAGAGAAGCCTTATCAGAAAGGTGCCAGTGGGCTGGGGATACAGCTCAGTTGGTGGAGTGCTTTCCTCACATGCACAAGGCCCTGGGTTCAATCCCTAGCACCCCAAAAAAGAAAGGTACCAGCAAGGCACCTTGATCTTTATCTTCTGACCTCCAGAACTGAGAGAAAATAAATTTCTGTCATTGAAACCACCCAGTCTGTGGTACCTTGTGATGGCTGCCTGAGCTGCTGGACATGCCCACCATGAGCTTTAGCACTTGGATTCTTGTAGGAGGCTGGTGTTTGTTTAACACTAACTCTGGGCCAGGCATTGCACTTGGAAAACTGAATTATCAGGCTCATCTTATAGATGTGCAAGCCGAGGCCAAGTCTATTAGGAGGACAGGGTAGTGTCAATCTAGACCTATGTGGGTCCTCAAGTATTGGCCTTTCCATGGCTACATATTAGTGCTACTGGTCAGAAAAGGGAACATTAAAAATGAAAAAGAGAGGGGGAGGGGAGGGAGAAGAACCTCATAAATTGGTCATCATCAAAATTAAAAACTTCTGGTTATAAAAAAAATGTCATCAAGAAAATAAATAGGTAAGCCATGGTGTCATCATTTTAGAAATCATCCTAAAACTTACCAGTTTAAAAGAACACTAGTGGGCTGGGGTTGAGGCTCGGTGGTAGAGCGCTTGCCTCGCACACGTGGGGCACTGGGTTTAATCCTCAGCACCACATAAATAAGTAAAATAAAGGTATTGTCCATCTACAACTAAAAATTTAAAAATGTTTTTTTAAAACAAGAGCACTAGTCATTATCATCTCTCATGGCTTCTGCAGGTCAGAAATTTGGGGGTGGCTTGTTCTGGTTTAGGGTGTCTTCTGAGGATGCGGTCGGCTGTTGGCTGTGGTCAGCTGTGGTCCTCTGAAGGTTTGACTGGGCTGGAGGACCATCTCCAGGCGGCTTCCTCACAGAGCTGGTGTGTCGGTGTCCCTTGACATGGCTTCTTCATTTCAGAAGTCACTCCTAGCTGGGAGCAGCCTGTAATCCCAGCGACTCAGGAGACGGAGGTGGGAGGATCGGAAGTTCAAAGCCAGCCTCAGCAACTTAGTGAGTCCCCAAGCAACTCAGTGAGACCCTGTCTCTAAATAAAATATAAAAAAGGGCTGGGGATGTGGCTCAGTGGTTAAACACTCCTGGTTTTGATCCCTGGCACAAAAAAAAAAAAAAAAAAAAAAAAAAGAAAGAAAAAAAAGGGAAAAAAAAGTCACTCCTGTCGCCTTCTATTGCTCCCACAGGTCAGCCCTGCCTTTAGTTGAGAGAGGCCATACAAGCATGAGTACCAGCAGGCAGAAGCACTGTGGGATGTCTTGGAGGCTGGCTGCCACAGTAATTAGGAGAAAATACTACATATGTGTTGAAAATACCTAAAGAAGTGGGGCATGGTGGCCCACACCTGTAATCCCAGGAGCTCAGAAGGCTGAGGCAGGAGGATCACAAGTTCAAAGCCAGCCACAGCAAAAGTGAGGGGCTAAGCAACTCAGCGAGACCCTGTCTCTAAATAAAATACAAAATAGGGCTGGGGATGTGGGTCAGTGGTTGAGTGTCCCTGAGTTCGATCCCCAGTACAAATAAAAAAAAAAATACATGAAGAACTCTTGAAACTTGATAAGAACAAGACCATCAACTTCCCCTTTCCCCCAAATGGACTAAAAACTTGAACCAACACTTCTACCAAGGGATGTTCACAAATTACCATATCACTAAGTATCAAGGAAGTGTAAAATAAGCCCACAAAGAGACACCACTACCTAACCACTAGATTGGATAACATTAATAAGTTTATTGGGGCTAGGATGCAGCTCAGAGGTAGAGCACTTGCGCAGTATGTGTGAAGCCTGGGGCTCCATCCCCAGCACCGCAAATAAATAAATAAATAAAATTGTTGACACTGAATTTTGGTGAGGATGAAAGCAAGTGGAACTCTCATATGTTGCTGGGAAAATCATCTGGCAGGGATTTTTTTTTTTTGTACTGGAGATTGAACCCAGGGGCAGTTACCCTCTGAGTCATATCTCCAACTCTTTTATATATATATATATATATATATATATATATATATATATATATATATATATATATATTTGATTTAGAGCCAGGGCCTCACTAAGTTGCTGAGGCTGGCTTTGAATTTGTAATCCTCCTGCTTCAGCCTCCCTAACTGCTGGGATTATAGGTGTGGGCCACCATGTGGTCAGTTTTTGAGAGAATTAAATATACATCCATTCTGTGACCCAGCAATTTCACTCCTAGGTATTCATTAAAGCAAAGTCAAGAGGTATGTACATTAAAAGGCTTCCATAAGAACATTCATAGTGGCTTTATTTGTAATAGTTCCAACCTGGAGACAACCCGGGTACCCATGGATAGGAGAATGCACTGACTGTGCTCAAGGAATAGTTAGTGATATGAAGGAACGGCCTTCTGATACATTCAAAAAAGGGTTAATATGATATTGAGTGAGCCTGACACCCAAAAAATCATACTGTATGATTTCACTTATTTCATGTTGAATAGGTAGGTAAGAAACCAGATGAGTCCTAGATTCTTGGGATAGGGGTTGACTGGGAAAGAGTTAAGAAGGTTGATAGAAATGATTTGTGTTTTTGATTCACATTCAGTCAAAACTGATTACAGCTTCCATGGTTCCTTTAAGGTCTGAGCATTTCAGTGCATGTAAATTTTTTGTTTTGATTCTGGGAATTGAACCCTGGGTGCTTTACCATTGAGCTACATCCCCAGCCTGCTTGCCCTTCCCTCCCTCCCTTTCTTCCTCCCTTCCCTTCTTCTCTCCTTCCTTCCTTTCTTTTTTTTTTTCCTTTTCTGGTGCTAGGAATTGATCCTAAGGGCACTTTATCACTGAGCTATATTCCCAGCCCTTTTATAAACATGTTTTTGAGACAGGGTCTCACTAAATTGCTGAGGCTGTTTTTGAATTTGCGATCCTCCAGCCTCAGCCTACTGAGTGGGATTACAGGAGTGTACCACCATGCCTGACTCCCTGCATGTAAATTTTACCTTGATTTAAAAAATAGCAAGGATTTTGATAACTACATATGAAGGCATGTATGGATAAGGTAAATTTATGCAAAATGTCTAAAATATGCGCAGAGGTGATTCCAATGCAAAATCATTCACAGTGGCCTCCATCTATTTTGTGTCTATGGATTTGACCAACTGTAGATTGAAAATATTAGAAAAAAAAATCATGTTTGTCCTGAACATTAGATTTTTTTCCTTGTCATTATTAGTTTTTTGGGGGGATACCAGGGGTTGAACTTGGGGACACTCACCCACTCATGCACTAAGCCACATCCCCAGCCCTATTTTGTATTTTATTTAGAGACAGGGTCTCACTGAGTTGCTTAGTACTTTGCTAAGTTGCTGAGGCTGGTTTTGAACTTGTGACCCTCCTGCCTCAGCTTCCCGAGATGCTGGGATTTCAGGTATGTGCCACCATACTCTGCTGTCATTATTTCTTAAACAATACAACTAACAGCTATTTATACAGCATTTACATTGTATTAGGTTCTATTATTTATTTATTTAGGTACCAGGAGTTGAACCCAGGGATGTTTTACCACTGAGTTATTCTCCAGACTTTGAGACAGGGTCTCCAGTTGCTTAAAACCTCACTAAATATCTGAGGCTGGCCTCACATTTGTGATTATTCTACCTCAGCGTCCTAAATCAATGGGATTACAGGTGTGCAACACCACATCTGGCTATATTAGGTAATCTAGAGATGACTTAAATCCCGTGGGAGGATGCTCAAAAGTCATTTGCAAATACTGCCTATGCCCCCAGCTTTTTTTGAACCCAGGATTGAAACCAGGGGCACTTAACCACTGAATCACATCCACCTTTTTTTTTTTTTTTTTTAGTTGTTGATGGATGTCTATTTTATTTACATGCAGTGCTGAGAATCGAAACCAGTGCCTCACACATGCTAGGCAAGCACTCTACCATTGAGCTACAACCCCAGCTCCCAAACTCTTTTTGAGACAAGGTCTTGTTAAGTTGCTTAGGGCCTTGCTAAGTTGCTGACACTGGCTTTGAACTTGCAATCCTCCTGCCTCAGCACCCTAGCCACTGGGATTACAGGTGTGCACCACTGTGCCCGGCACTACCTATGCCCTTTTATAGAAGGGTTTGACTATCTGAGGCTTTTGGTGTGTGTGGTGGGTGCTGGAATCCCCAAAGATAGCAAGGACAACTGTAGATACAGGTTGTAGCCCTTTTAATAGCCGCACGACTTCTACCTTTGTCTCTCACTGTCAATGTTCAGACAGAGCCTTCCTGTTGAAACTTAAGTCAGATCATGTCACCCTGGGATGAAAAGCTCTCTACTGCCGTGGGCAGGTCCCATCCATGGCCCTGCTGCTCCCTTCCTGACCCATCCTGCAATCCCCTTTGCTCATTCCAATGCCCACTTGGGCTCAGGTCTGCATTGGCTGTAGCCTCTTACCTCTTTTCAAGAATAGCCTGCCATGCTCTCTCCTGCCCCCAGCTCAGGACTCAACTGTCTCCTTCTCCTTTGCTGACAGCTCCTTTTCAACCTCCACCCCCCAACACACACACACTTGGCTTCTCTTTCATTATTTCTTTGTTTATTGCTGGTAGCTGCCCCTCCCTGATGTGTGTCAAATCCAGACACAATGTCTGGCATCAGGTGCTTGATAAACATATGTCGGAGGAATGAATAATGATTTAGGAGGATAAGAAGAAAGGAGACTAAAGAAGACACAAAACCAACAAAAGTTTCTAAAGATTCTACCCGTAATAAAAAACAGTGTGATCTCAGGTGCCCCATTATTTTCTCCAAGGACTCTGGGCTCACAAGATATTTTCAACAATGTGGCAGAAGTGTCCCAGGGAAAGGAGGGGAAGATGGAGTGGACACCATGTGGTCAGGGGTTGGCAGGGGTCCAAGTTTGGCTGGGGTACCAGTTCTTTATTATTCCCCTGCTCATGTAGGGGCTGGATTCATAGCCAACAAAATTAGATAGGACTGCACTTTGATAAGTGGGCAGATGAATCCCTGCGTGTGAGGGATGGGGGGATAAAGAGGTGAATTGCCCAAGGTTCAGCTACCAACCAGGAACGAGAAACGCGGACTCCTCCGGAGGGAGGCTATTGTTTCGGAGGGAGGGGCATCTGAGTGGGCTGTGTAGACTGACATCCCAGATGTGGGCTGAGATAAAAAGGATTATGTGATTAATGATTTTCTCCAACCTGTCAGCGTAGGTACTTTCTGGTTTTCTCAGTCATAGCTCCCTGTTTGTATGGTTCAGAGAATGTACTGAAATATGTAATTATCTTTTTCTTGTTTATCAGACTCTAAACTCCAGGAGAGCAAAGATCTGGTTTCTCTCAGTCCCTGCTCTAGCCAGTCTAGCACAGTGGCTGACATATGTAGTGGGCATTCAATACACGTTTGTCAAATGAATGAACCCAGATAGAAGGAAACTTTTTTTTGGAGGAGGGGAAATGCTGGGGATTGAACTCAGGGGCACTCAACCACTGAGCCACATCCCCAGCCCTATTTTGTATTTTATTTAGAGACAGGGTCTCACTGAGTTGCTTAGTGCCTCGCTTTTTGCTGAGACTGGCTGTGAACTCGGGATCCTCCTGCCTCAGCCTCCTGAGCTGCTGGGATTACAGGCATGTGCCATAGAACCCGGCTAGAAGGAAACATTTTGATGCCAGTGTTTCTTGTTGGGGGCTGGTGGGTGTGGAACTCTGATCCTTCCTGGATTTCTTTTCTTCCTGTCTTTCTTTTTCCAGGTTGTTATGATTTGGATGTGAGGTGTCCCTCAAAAAATTACATGTGAGACAATGCAAGAAGGTTCAGTGGACAAATTATTGGGTTATGAAAGCCTTAAGACAGTCAATGAATTAGCCCCCTGATAGGGATTACTGAGTGGAAACTGAAGGTGGGTAGAGTGTGGTTGGAGGAGGTGGCAGTGGGGGTGTGGATTGGGGGATATATATGTTTTGTATCTAGTGAGTTGAGTCTCTCTGCTTCCTGATCATCATATGAGCTACTTCCCTCCACCACACTCTTCTACCATGATGTTCTGCCTCACTTGGAGCCCCAAGGAATGGAACTGGTCTTCTATGGACTGATACTTCTGAAACTGTGAGCCCCCAAATAAACTCTTCCTCCTCTACAATTGCTCTGGTCAGATCTTTCAGTCACAACAGTGAAAACAGTGACTAAAACACAGGCTGTGTCCAGGAAACCTGGCCCTAAGGCACTAGAAGCCTCTGTCTTAAGCGTAGACCTTTAGCAACAGCCCTTGTTTGAGGCTCAGGCTCAGACTGGTAGTTACTGGGAGGGGGCACCTGGCATTCCCTAGCTTAGATAGGAGTATAGGTGTGAAGGATGGGTCACAGTTGGAATAACACATCTGGATCTAGGGCAAGGAGGGTGGGGTGGGCGTATGAGTGCAGGTACCACGATAATCTGAGAATAGAGAATAAATCCTCATCTGGGAAAAGTGCAGACCTTTTAGGAGATCAACATTTGAGAAATAATTAAAAAGATAAATTCAACAGAGCCTGGCGATTGATTTGGTATTGAGAAGGAAATGGAGCCCCCAAGGATGATTTCAAGACTTGAAAAGAATCTGCAATAGCCATTTCTTTTTATCCTGTAGGTTCCTGCAGGAATAGCCATGGCGTTCCTTACCACCACACCCCCAAGTTCATTACCGACTTCCGGCGACCTTAGGTTCTGTGCTGTGCTCACAGGCACATGGTCTGGTCTTGAAGACAAACATCAATCAGTACAGGCCACCAGATAAGGGATGCTCTGGGACGGGGGTGGGGGTGGGGGTTAGAGGAGCTGTCACAGCAAGACATTTTAGCGGGTTCTCCCGAGAAGAACAGGTGTTGGTCAGGATGGCGAGGGGTGGGCAAAGAGAATAAGGGTTGGAGGTAAAGAAAGAGGAAGCGCAATAAGATGGAAGATGCCGAGTGGTAAACAAGGGGGTGTGAGCGAGAGGATCAGTGTGTGACGCGCCAGGTCCGGTAGCACGTTGAAATTGGTACTGGAGTTCGAATTTATAGCCCGGTCAACCCGGGAAGATGTGATACCTACTGCGCTAACGCACAGGTCACCCTGGCCCGTATTTACAACGTTGGGTTAGCTGGTGCGACACCAGGGAAGGCAGCCGGAAGCTCCTCCGGTGGTGAAGGCGAGGGGAGGGGGTGCTCGTAATAGGGACCCGCAAGTCCGGGTACCCTAGTCTCCGCGAAGCGGCGGCTTTGGGCGGAACCATTCTCCGGAGATGGAAAGGGGAGGAGAAATCCTTCACTATGAACCCAAACCAGCGGAACCCGCGGGAAACACACCCAACTCTTTCCCTCTCTCTTTCTTTACGCAATCCCTCTATTTCTCCACCACTTGTTTCTTTCCTGTGCGATTCCGAGTCCCGGGCACCACTAGTTGCTCCTTAGCTACCCCCTCCTCCAATCGTGGTACAGCCCGGGGGCGCCCGCTCCGGGCACAGGTTATAAAGGCTCGGCTGCGGCAGCGGACTGCGGACTCAAGATGCGCCCCAAAGAGCAGGGACAGGGCTGCGCCGGGGAAGGGCCGGGGTCCGGTTCCGGGTCCGGTTCCGGGCCTGGTTCCGGGGACCCAGCAACAGTTACCCCGGCTCCCCCGCCGGTAGCCAGTCCTACTCCAGAGCCCGAGCCCGCCCCCACGCAGGCACCGGGGACTGGACAGGGGACAGGTTCCCGAGCAGCCTCAGGATCCCAATCCGGATCTCGCCCGGCCTCCCAGACTGGAGCCAAGACGGGAGCCCAGCGCCCATCTGGCCAGTCCGTGCCTGACAACTCGGATGCGCCGTGGACCCGCTTTATATTCCAAGGGCCCTATGGTCCCAAGGCCACTGGCCTGGGGACTGGAAAGGCGGCGAGCATCTGGAAGACACCTGCCGCCTACATTGGCAGGCGTCCTGGGGTGTCCGGCCCTGCGCGCGCCGCATTCATTCGAGAACTGGAAGAAGGTAACCTGGGTCCCTGAGATCCCGGAGCGGGTGGGACTAGGACAGCTCCAGGGAGGAGGGGTTCTGTCGGGCCGGGCGCCTCGCCCTCTCTGGTACTGTCTCATCCCTCCATCATCCCCGCGATGTCACTTTCTTCGATGCCTGTCTGGTCGCCCCTTCCTCATCTCCCATCTCTGTGGGTCTCTGGTTTTTGTCAGTGCGTCAGGTCCAGGGCCAGCGCTCTTCCCCGCCCCCTCTTCGCGCCTGTTGCTGCGGCAGATCTGCGCACTCTCAGTGCCCCCTCCCCGTCTACCGCAGTGCCAGCAGAGGGGCGGGGGCTGCGGGAGGGCGCTGCCGGGCGCGCTCTGAGCTTGCGCTGGCCGGCGGGGCTCTCCGGCGGTGGAGAGGTGGGCGGGCGGAGCGGAGCTGGAGGCTTTGGCCACTTCTTTGCTGCCAGGGTCCTGATTGCGCTTTCCTCCGCGGGGGGGGGGGAGTGGGCGGGGGGCTAGGGCAGCCGTCTGCATTGGTTCTAGAGGCTTAGGTGCCTCTCAATCAGTGCTGGAGAAGTCTCTTCATCCTCTCTTCTGCACACGCAACAGGTGTGGGGGTGGGTGACTGCGTATTTTTATGACCCAGGAGGCTCTGGTGAGCTGGCTAGGCTGCCTGCTGGGTAAGGGGTGATGAGTCAGTCTTTTTGGGGCAGGAAGGGAGCTCCATCTTCTTACTCCATGACCCTGGGTATTGAGGGGAGCAGTGAGCTGTGGGTAGCATATGCTACATTCCTGACATGGTGGGGCTTTCTCTCCCCATCCCCACCTTTTGCAGCGCTCTGTCCTAACCTACCTCCAGTCAAGAAGATCACCCAAGAAGATATCAAAGTGATGTTATATTTGCTGGAGGAGGTGGGTACCACCTTCCCCACCCAAAGCCAGCTCCAGACCTTAGCCTGGTGCCCATTTTAATTTTACCCTGTGTGTGGTATGGTTCTGGGTCTTGTCTGTTTCCTGCCTGCCCCCCCCTTGGGGGGCGGTCAAGCTGAAGGTCCCTCTCCTGGAAGACATGTAGCTTGGGCCTCTTTTTTTTCCATAAGGAAAAACTGAGAGAGGCTCCACAGGAGGTTAACGGTACTCTCTGGTTTGGTACCTGGAGAACTAGGGGATGGGGATGGTTTCTCCTAGTGATCCCTTTGTACCCCTAACTTCTTCCAACTGTCTGGGAGGGCTCAGAAACTGGGAAGGTATACCCTATGGGTGGTGGTCCCTCTGCAGAGAGAGCGGGACCTGAATACGGCAGCTCGCATTGGCCAGTCTCTGGTGAAACAGAACAGTGTTTTGATGGAGGAGAACAGCAAGCTGGAAGCCATGCTGGGCTCGGCCAGGGAGGAGGTAACTGGCAGGGGAGGAGGGGGTGGGGGTTGGTCTACACCCTTCTCATGTCAGCACCTGCTCCTGTTGCCTGTCTACTCCCTGACCCTTGGCTCCTGTCCTCCTGCCAGATTTTACACCTCAGACACCAGGTGAACTTGCGGGATGACCTCCTTCAGCTCTATTCAGACTCTGAGGATGAGGATGAGGATGAAGAAGAGGAGGAGGAAGAAGAGAATGAAGAAGAGGAACATGAAGGAGAGGAAGAGCGAAAGCATGATCATCCCTATGATGCCCGCAAGCCGTGAGCATCTTGCCCTTGCACCTGGGCGTTCCTTCCCTTTTCTGAGCCTCTTGGTTCCTTGGTAAAGGGGATCACAGGCAGCATATCTGCTAGCGGGGTTGCTGGGACTCACTGAGACCACATTCTTAGCCCTGGTGTGTAAAGCCCTGGATGAGATGGAAACTGGGAACTCCACTCCTTTGTGTCCTGACTCCCATTGCTCTCTCCCCAGGACCCCTCAGGAGGAGTCCCGGCACCACTGCCCACAGCTGGAAGCCCTGCAGAAGAAGCTGAGGATGCTGGAGGAGGAGAATGACCAGCTGAGAGAGGAGGTGAAGACCTGGGAGGAGGGCAGGCCCTGGGCAGTGGGTGATGATGGCCCTGCCCCTTCCTCTCTCCCTCCCTCCAGGCCTCTCAACTGGACACCCTGGAGGATGAGGAGCAGATGCTCATCCTGGAATGTGTGGAGCAGTTTTGTACGTGATTTTGTAACTCGGGTAGGGGGCTGTCTTAAGGAGTGGAGGGAAGAAGCTGGGATTTGGAGTATGGAGACCTTAGTTCAAATCTTGGTTCTGGGACTTCGTAGCTGTGTAAGCTTGGACAAGTTCCTTGATCTCTCAGAACCTTCATCTTTAGAATGGGGATTAATGATCCCATCCCACTGCCCAGGCTGATCTCCCCAGGGTTTATGAAAATCAAGAAAGCAACACCTGAGGATGTGCTTTGTGCAGATTGTAAAGAGTGTACCAAAGCCACATGACTACTTGAAGCCTGTTTCCTTAGGCTTGTTTCCTTTGTTATTTAGGGGAGCAAGGAGGGAGCCAGGAGCTGCCAGAGGCCAGGCACCCAGGGCTGAGCTAGCTCAGAGTCATGTGTGGGTGGGTGGCATGCTGGTGTCATTCTATGTACTATATTTATGCAGATGAGCAGGCCCAGTGTTTGTTCCCGAGGAGCTCAAGTCTGGTCCCTGATATATAAAGACAATACCTGAGCTCATGCTGTCCTCTCACCCAAGCCTGGCCTTCCTTCTCCCTGGGTTTCACAGCTTCCCGAGTGGCCCCTTGGGTCCCCAAGTTTTGTTGCTTCTACCTCCTATGAATCTCAAGTCTCTTTCCTCCCTGAGATTCTGGCTACATCTATCCCAGGACACTCGTGCTCTTATAGGCCCTTCTGCATACAGCACAAATGAGTTTTCTTGAGTTTCAGGGATTGAACCCAGGGGTGCTTAACCACTGAGCCCCATTATTATTATTATTATTATTATTATTATTATTATTATTATTATTATTATTTTGAGACAGGGTCTTGCTAAGTTGCTTAGGGCCTCTCTCAACTGCTGAGGTTGGCTTTGAACTTGCAATCCTCCTGCCTCAGTTTCCTGAGCTGGCCCAAATGAGTTTTCTAAAATCTGACCATATCAGCCCTCTGCCTAAAACCCCCAAAAAGCTTCCTGCTGGACAAAGGATAACCCCACTGCCCTGAACACACCCCTCCACTGTCTGATGATTGGTTCTGAGCCTTTCCACTTTCCGCTTGGACTTGTTTCTTCTTTTCTTTTCCTGGTGGAGCCCTACCTGCCCTGTGGTCTCAGCGTGGTTCTTTCTTCCCAGAACCTTTCCCAGACCTTGCAAGACTCTGTGGGGTGCACAGCTATGCCCTCTCCCATGTGCCCTTGACATTGCCTCTGTTGTAGCCCATATTATGAATTACGATGAGTTCTTTCCCCCAGCTGTCTCCCCAATAGACTTGAACTCAGTGTGGGCTGGGGACCAGGTCTTGTCGACCATGTACCCTGGTGTCTCTGTTGCTGTCATAAACATTTATTGACAAGATCTGAGTGAGGAACACCAACCCTGTGGGACCCCTTGGCCCTCCAGGGGGGTTGAGGAGCGGGGACAGATAGGCACAAGGGAGCTGGGGCTGACCTGAACCCCGTCCCTAGCCGAGGCCAGCCAGCAGATGGCCGAGCTGTCAGAGGTGCTGGTGCTCAGACTGGAGAACTATGAACGGCAGCAGAAGGAGATTACCCAGCTGCAGGCCCAGATCGCGAAGCTGCAGCAGCGCTGCCAGTCGGTGGGTTGGAGTGTGGGGATCTCCCCAACCTGTCCAGGCTGTGGGACCCTAGTCTCCTTCTCCCTGCCCCTGCCTCATGCAGCACTGGCCTCCACCAGGCCCAACATCTCTGTGTGGGTGTTGGTGGAGATGCCAGAGAACTGCTCATCATGGCCACTCACTGTCCAAGGAGGGGATCACGGCCCTCTCAGAGACTCTCCCAGGCCGCATGACTCCCCTACCTTATATGTCAAGGGCTGCCAAACCCTCCTTGATGTGCCTGGTAGAGTGGGGTGGGGTGCATGTGCCTGGCCTGGGGAGACCTTGGTGGGGCTCATGGGCTCTGGGTTCTTGCAGTATGGGGCTGAGACTGAGAAGCTGCAGCATCAGCTGGCCTCCGAGAAGGGAGTCCATGTGCACCCCCAGGAAGAGGTGAGGTGCCCCATTCTCTTGCCTACCCTTGAGAGCCCCTGGCCTGAAGCAGAGACCTGAAGCCCTTGGCAGCTGCCTGGCTCTCCTAAGAGGACCAGCAGCTTTCAGGCAGGGATCGGGTCTTGTCCCTTTCTGCTCCCTTCCTTTCTGACCCAACTGGCAGGTCACTTGAGGTCTGGGAGGAGCAGGGTGCAAGGACCTGCCCAGGGTCACCCTGTGTGCTGTTCTTTGGATATGGAACCTAGGCCTCATGCCTCTTGGCCTTAGAGTCCCAACACAGCCTCTGGTTGGGTTCCCAACTGCAGGACCTGCGGGAGAAGTATGTGGACTGCGGGGGTGTAGTGTTTGAGCGCCCGGAGGAGGTGAAGACCCTCCGCCAACATGCTGTGGCACCCTCTGGCTCTGTCACCCACTATGCGTACACTGTGCCTCTGGTGAGGACCCTCCTTGACTCTGTATCCGACTACCTCCATGTGCCCTGTGTCTCTGCTCTCAGTCCCTTTCTGTGTCTGAGTGTGGATAGGGGCCCTGGGGGTTGTCTTCTGCCAATGTCCCTCGTCTCCACTGTAGGGGGCAATTCCAAATCTCCCACAGACACTGGCTGAGGAGCTCAGAACGTCTCTAAGGAGGATCATGTCGGACCCTGCGTATTTTATGGGCAGGTGTGTTGCTGGGACCCCGGACCCTGGCCTGGCCATGCTCACCCTGGCTTACCAAGTGGGTGAGCTTTCCTGGAGTGGGAGGGGTTGGCCCGCACCCTCTGCCCTGGCATGCTTCCCATGGTGCCCCCTGTTTCCCTGTACCACCCAGCCCCCTCCTCTGTTGACATAGTCTGAGATGCATCATTTGTCCCTGGGATTTTTTGGCGTGACTGGGCCCCAGGGACTTTGCAGTTTCAGCTCTATTGCCTCAGTATGCTGAAGGTCCTTTTCTCTGTTAAGGAATTATGGGATGCCAGCACGGGAAACGTCCAACCTGGGGTAAGCTGGCCATCTCCCATCATCTTACCTGTCAGCAGCCAGGTAGCCACGTGTAGCTGCTTCTGTGACCCTAGGACTCTAGGGAAGGCCCTGTTCTCTGGGCCCACTGGACTGAGAGTTGTTCTGGGAAGGAGTTGTTCCCTTTTCCTTCAAGTCTTGTCCCTTAGGTGGCTTGAACTTGCAATCCTCCTGCCTCAGTTTCCTGAGATTACAGGTGTGCGCTACTTAAGGCTGCTCTAAGTGGGAACCAAGGCCTTCCCTTCATCTGACCAGGAACTGAGAGGCAAATGACCTGGGATAGAACCATCTGGGACTCAGTCTCTTTACCATGAGTCCTTGGGCAAGTTACTTGACCTGTCTGAGCCTTTCTACAATGGATTTTGTTCCTATGGCAACTAGCTGGGGGGTGGGCTGTGAATATCCCTGCTGGTCACTTCCTTGTAGCAGGGTAGGGGATATAGGAGAAGTTGGGACCGAGGCAGAGTTGGTGGCTTTTCTTCTGGGGCAAGGGCTGGGTGTGTGAATCCTTGAAGCTAGTTCCCAGCTCCCCTCTTCTCTGGCTGGGACAGACCTTGGGAGGGACCCTCAGTTTCTGTGCAGGCCAGGGCAGGGTCAGGAGAGCTCGTAGAGGAGGGGGGGTGGTCCTGCTGGTTGGACTTTGCTCCTCGGCCTCACGGGTGGGAGAGTCCAGGGGGAGTGGAGGAGGGGCCAGTGGTATATGGAACTATGTCACTGTCTCCCTGCCCAGATATGACCCCCGCTACAGGGAGGAGCGAGAGCAGGAGCAGGAATTCAAGGCTGAGCAGGGCTTGATGCCTGCAGAGAATCTCATGCCGCCTGAAGATTTTGAGCCTGCAGAGGAGTTGGTGCCTGAGGAGGAGCTGGGGGCCACAGAGGAGGTGGGGCCAGCTGAGGAAGGACTGTCGGAAGATGCTGAGCTGGTGTCCGAGGACACTGAGGCCTGGGAGGAGGTGGAGCCCGAGGTGGATGAGGCCACACGGATGAATGTGGTGACCTCAGCCCTGGAGGCCAGCGGCCTGGGCCCTTCTCGCCTGGACATGAAGTATGTCCTCCAGCAACTAGCCAACTGGCAAGATGCCCATTACAGGCGGCAGCTGAGGCAGAAGATGCGCCAGAAAGAAGAGCTCTCCCGAGACGGCCTCCCTCCGACCAGCCGGACCAGCTGCAGATCATCCAGCCGATGAGAGGGGAGGGTAGGCGAGCCTCCAAGTGCTCACTTACCCCATCCCGGCCCCACCCAGCGTGCTGATTTGCATGGACTCTGCATATCATTTGCATAGGTACCTCAGGTCCTCCTCAAGGGGAACTGTGGTCCTGATGCTCGTTTTGTGGAATCTGCTTAGAAGTCCAGCTTTCCACCCACTTTTCTCCTGCGGGCTGGACTGGGGGTCAGGGCTGGGACTGTGTCCTCCCCCAGTGCTCCTCAGCTTCCTATCTGTCCACCCCTCCCCCACCCTCGGTCCTACCCACTCTGTCTCCAGGGCTCCCCAACCCTGCAGCAGTAGCCCAGTTGTTCACCCAGGACTGGAGGCTGGAGGAGGACAGGGCCAGCCACCCTCCCAGGGGCTGGGAGGAAAAGGGGCCTTTGGGGCCACTGAGGCATTGATATGAAGGCCTTCAGTAGCAAGGGCCACAGCTGGAGAAGTCCCCTGGGTGAGTCTGGAGGTGGACTCGTTTACCTGCAGGGTGATGGGTGAGTCAGGGTCTCCTCTCCCCAGCTAGAAACCCCACATTTGGGGAGCTGGACCTGCTGAGCCTTGGCCTTCTGGGCCCACCTGTAAGGAGTTCTCAGAGAGATGAAAGGTGGCCTGTGACACTCAGCACATCGAACCCTGCGTTAGCTCCTTTAATCCTCACACCCCTGTAGACAGGTCTTATTGCCTCACATTTGTTAGGTGAGGAAACTGTGAGGTTCAGTGAACTAAAGTCACTTGTTCAAGGTCATGCAGCTAGGAGTCAATCTGAGCCTATTCCCTACTGTGGGCAACGGGATCTGAGCTAACTTCACTGTATCCAGCATCTTTCCTGGTCCATCCCTCCCCACAGAGGAGGTCCTGGTGCCCCACTTGGCCAGGTGGGTCAACCTAGTTTATAACTTGTTGGCAGACTTCCTTCTATCTGGTCTGCCACCCCTCTAATGGCCCTTTGGTCACCAGTAGACAGAACAGGATTGGCCTCAGCAGGGCCACTGTGTAGAGTTGTGCAGCTTGTAAACGGAATCATGACTTTTGTGACTGTGTAACTATCTGTGGTGGCTTTCTGTCTTCTTCTGATACAGCCGGCCAGCCCCTACCTGCTGCCCGTGCCCGTGCCAGGCCGGCGGGGGTCAGGCCCTCGGGTCACATTCTCTCCCTTCTCTCCCAGGCTTTGCTCTTTCCCAGCAGCCTGCAGAGGCCCCTTGTTCCATTGCCAGGCCAAGTTCCACCCACCCCAGGCCCTCCTTCCCCTTTCAAAATGGGATTCCATGTCTGTCACCAGCCTACCAAGCCTTGTTCTGGGACAGGCTGAAGGAACCTCAGCCCTTGTTCTGTGGCTGGTAGAAAAGCCACAAAAGCTGGGCCTGGATCATATGGTGGCCCCAGGGGTGAAGGAAGACCAGAGGGAGGCCGGCCCCCTGCCAGACCCAGCTCTGAGATAGGTGGGACTGAGTTGGAGTGGGGCCCAGTTCTTATTGACTTTTAGGGACCTGGCTCTCTTCCCTTGTTCTTCTTCCTTTCTTCTCGGTCTTTATTACTGTGTGTAACCAGAAGTGTGCCTGTGTGTGGGTGGGTGAGGGGTCCCTCTACCCAGTGATGTGTCACCCCTACCCTGCCACCACCTGTGTAGCCTGTGAGTGTCCAGATTCCCTGCCCAAGGCCCAGTGCCTCCCTCTTGCCGTCCTCCCCCAGTGCCCCTTGTTTCTTCGTTCTAGTTGTTCTGCCCTTTCCCACCCCTTTGCTCGTAAACAGCTGGGGTCTGGGGCTCAGGACCCCTGTGAGTGCCTGCCCCGCCTCCCACAGCGCTTCTCAGTCTCGTTGCTTGTCAGCCTGTGTTCGTGCCGGTGCAGGAAATAAAGGACCTGTGTGCTACCTGACCAGCCTCCGATCTTCTTTCTCAGGGAGCGTGGTGTGCGTGTGTATGTGTGCATCTGTGTGTTTGCGCGCACGAGCACGTGTGCACCATTTCAAGGAGTAAATTGTGGAGAGAGGACGAACTCTAACGCCGAGTGACATGCCCAGGACTTTCATTAAATACAATGACATACCAACAACCCCGGTGGCATGGGGGGAGGTGATAAACATTTGTCAGTTGGTGAAACTGAGGCCTACGCAGGTTCGGTGACCTCTCAAGCCAGGGTCTAACAGCTGATGATGTGCTGGGGTTGAACCCCATCCTTGGAGTCCATGCTGGGGCAGACCACCTTCTCTGGTCCTTTCTGATCCAGGGACTTTGCCCTTGTACCCTGGCTAGGTAAAGTGGGTGAGTCACCTTCTGTTTTAGGCTGAGGTCCCCCAGAAGCAGACCTGGAGAACCAAATAAGTAGCTCATTTGGAAGATGATCCCAGGAAGTACTCTTTGGGGGAGCAGGGAAGTGAGAATAGGAGGAAACGAATGAAAGGGGGTTATATAGGCAACGACACTCAGGACTCCCTGGAATGTGAGGAGGAAGTGTGACCTTGCACAGTTCAAAATTGAGACATGTGAACCAGTTTATGTCAAATGCAGAATCTTGTCAGGAATAGTCGAAAGAGGATTGCAAGGCCAGCCTCAGCCCTTGGCCACTTACTGAAGCTCTCAGCAATTTAGTGAGACCCTGTCTTAATAAATAAATAAATAAATAAGGCTGTGCTTGTTAGCTGTTGGCATTTGGGACACACAGATGTAGAGTCCATCTGTTATCCCACTGAGGATAACAGGGACGTGCCTCCTCCAGCTCCCACTCATCCCTGGTCAAGGGCTGCCCCTGCGGCATTAGCATTGCCACTGGCTGTGCTCCTGCAGCCGGGAGGGAAGAGCTCTTGGCAGGGAGTGCCTGGTGCGTAGGAGGACCTGGCCAGCGTGAGCTGCAATGGGGAGTGCCCAGCCAGGGTGTGGGCACTGACAGTGTCTGCTACAGTCCAGTTCTTTTATCACTATGTGAACTTGAGCTCCATGTGGACTTTACTGTGGCCTGGCATTGCTTCTTTAAGATGGTGCCTGGCCGGGCGCGGTGGCATACGCCTGTAATCCCAGTGGCTGGGGAGTCTGAGACAGGGGGATTACAAGTTCAAAGCTAGCCTCAGAAAAAGTAAGGTGTTAAGCAACTCAGTGAGACCCTATCTCTAAATAAAATACAAAATATGGCTGGGGATGTGGCTCAGTGGACAAGTGCCCCTGAGTGCAATCCCCAGTACCAGGCCTCTTTCTTAGCAGTAGAAGCTACAGGTTTGCCCTAGACCACTGAGTCCATAAAAACGTCACCAAGATTCCTGAATAGTAACAGAGTTTATGCTCCTACTTTTGGTATACATGTGTCTTACCAGGGTCACCGGGGTACTTGCCACTTCCTGTTCACTAGGTATAATAAACATGGTGACATCAATTTGTGAACTGCTGTAAGACTCTGCAGATGTTTAGATGATCAAAGCTCTTTGGGACTATATTATGACAGAGAGTTAGGAAGGTGAATGTGAATTCAGGCAAGACCTTGAATGTGTACTGTTGTCTCTTCCAACTAAATGAGAGCTCCTTTCTTTCTAATAAGAATTTGAAAATAGATTTTCATCAGGTCATACCATGTATCAAGTTTGTGTTTATCTGTTCTAGTGGAGATGCCACCCTTGCCACAGCTGCTGTGGCCACAATTCTTTTTTTTTTTTTTTTTTTGGTACCAGGGATTGAACTCAGGGGCGCTAAATCACTGAGCCACATCCCCAACCTATTTTGTATTTTATTTAGAGACAGGGTCTCAATGAGTTGCTCAGTGCCTTGCTTTTTGCTGAGGCTGGCTGTGAACTCCTAATCCTCTTGCCTCAGCCTCCTTAGTCACTAGGATTATAGGCATGTTATTTCTTATGGTACTGGGAATTGAACGCAGGGACACTCTACCACTGAGTTACATTCTCGGCCCTTCTTTATTTTGGAACAGGGTCTGGCTCAGTTGCTGAAGCTAGCCTGGAACTTGAGATTCGCTTGCCTCAGCCTCCAGAGTAGCTGTGATTACATGTGTGGACCACTGCGTCCAGCCAAGTGTCTGGTTTAGTCACTTATTCTTTGTGGTAATGGTGATTGAACCCAGGGCCTTACATATGAAAGGCAAGTGCTCTGCCACTGAGCTACATTCCCAGCCCAAGGTTTTGTTTTTAAGCCACACAATTTGTGGTCTTTTATGGCACAGTTCTAGCAAATTCATACAGTATGGCCGCGTGCAGTGGCGCACGCCTGTAATCCCAGCAACTCAGGAGGCTGAGACAGGAAGATTATGAATTAAAAACCAGCCTCAGCAAAAGCAAGGTGCTAAGCATCTCAGGGAGACCCTGTCTCTAAATAAAATACAAAACAGGGCTGGGATGTGGCTCAGTGGTCGAGTGGTTGAGTAGCCCCTGAGTTCAATCCACAGTACTCCCCCCTGCAAAAAAATAAAAATACAGGACAAATTAATACTCTCTAATGCTTTATGTTTTCCTCATTATGCACATGCTAAGACCCTAGTTTTTTGGTTTAGAAGCTCCAAAAGAAGCAGGGTCAGATTTTTTTTTTTTTTGTAACAAGGATTGAACCCAGGGGTGCTTAACCACTGAACCACATTCCCCAGCCCTTTTTTATTTTTTATTTTGAGGCAGGGTCCTGCTAAGTTGCTTTGGGCTTCACTATATTGCTGAGGCTGGTTTTGAACTTGCGATCTTCCTGCCTTAGCCTCCAGAGCCTCTAAGATTACAAGCATGCTTCACCACACCTGGCACAGGGTCAGATCTTGAAGAAAAGCATCATCTTATGAAGTGTCTGTTTCTGGGAGGCTTTTGCATGGTCTCCAGTGAAGAGGAAGCTGTTCTCCCTTGGTGAGGTACAGGTTTTTCTTCTAGTCCTGAGGGTTCAGAAAAATCTGGGAGTTCAAGGTTGTTAAGGGTATCTCCTAAAATATCCCACCCAAGGTCTCATGGTCCCACTTCTTTTGTTCTTTAGCAGAGGAGACTTGCTGGGATTCTTATTTAAGCCCCATTTATTACTTTGCATTCTTACAATCAGATCTTGGGCTTGTTTTTCAGTCTTGTCTTCTCTTTGCTACAGTGGAAACGGTTGGACTTTCACAACATATCTAGAGTTGATAGTGGCTGACATGGTTTCTTCCTCAAGGGATTCTCTGATGGTTAACAATAGCCAACCAGCTCCAGAGTTTAGGTTGTAATGGTCGAGGCTCCTATCTCTCAATTGCTGGAGAAATCACCTATGTGGGCGCTTCCCTTTCTACCTGCATCCCGTTCCTAATGAGGGGCTGTAGCTCAATGGTAAGTGCTTGCCTAGCATTCATGAAGCCCTGGGTTAGATCCCCAACATTACCCGCACATACAAATAGTGATATTCCAGTATTCCAGGGATTATCAGCACCTCATTTCATACCAACAATGGGAGTTGGCTGTTGAAGAATCAATTTCACAGTCCCATTATGAGGGTCTACCTCCTACAACTCCTAAATCCCTTCTGGTCTTGGGACAAGTTTTCCCAGAAGCAGACTTGGAGACAAGGATTGAATGCCATTTGTTTGGGTGCATCCCAGGGAACACCAGTGGGAACACAATGATGTGAGACAGGGAAGGAAGGAAGGCAATGAAGGATATCACTGAACAAGTTACTGCTCTGGGTAACTGGGGCTCACCTTGTTGGGAAACCCTGGGAGACAGAGTGGAATATACTTTTCCGATCCAGGGACTTGGGGAACTGGAGTAGTCACCCTATAACTCTCATCTGTCATGGCCTGAGAGGTGTTCATGGAGAATTTAATTCCTCATCATTTTCAACCTGTCTTGAGCTTGGACTGAGAGTAAGCTCTGAAGGAAACTGGAAAATACACCCAAGATATGCCTCATCGGCATAAGAGTTATTTTGAGCTGCAGGCAATTGAGAAGTTCAAGGCAATTGAGAAGCAGCAGCTATAAGAAAAGTGGCACCGTTGGCACCCTGTCCCCCTCCATCTGCCTAAAAGCAGGACATAAACTTTCAAAGATGTCTCTTCTTCTCACTCTACCAAGAAGGGCAAAAGTTAACAGCTGGAGACAATTTAGACCCTTTTCAACCTGGAGATGGCACCAGAATGATCTACAGAACAAGCTTGTCTAACCTCTATCTACCATTCGTTTCCTATCTATTTGCTTGCTACTCTTGGAAGCCCCAAAACACTTTCCTTTATCCTGCCACTTCTTGTCAGACCTAGTGTTCTTTGTTGAAGATGTCATACGGGCCCAAATTCTGAGCCACGTTTTTGAGTTACTCATCTCTGGATACTCCACGTGTTAAGTGTGCAATGCACCTGCTGATAAATTTGCTTTCTTTTCTTGTGTAATTTTTTTTTTTAATTAGAGTCCAGCCGTGACTATTGTGGATAGAGGGCTTTTTTTCCTTCCCCTCCAGTCGTCAGGAGAGTAGCTGTGCCTGTGGTGGGATGCGGCTGATAAGCACTAGAACAGTGGAGACTGCAGGTGAGGGATGATCAGCTGTGCCAGTCACTCACCTGTCAATCTGGCAAGTATTTATTTGGTTCCCCTGGGTTTTATTCATTTTAAAATTTTTCTTCTTTTCTTACTTTCTTTCTCTTCCTTCCTTTCTTTTCTTTCTTTGGTCTTTTTTCCTTTTGTGTGTATGTGTGGCACTGGGGATTGAACCCAGGAGCACCCTACCATTGAGCTATATCCCTAGCCTGTTTTATTTTTTATTTTGAGACAGGGTCTCAGTAAGAGTCCCAGGCTGGCCTTGAACTAGCGATCCTCCTGCCTCAGCTGCCCTGTGATGACAGGCACGCACCACCACACCTGAATCTTCCTCTATTTTCGGCACTAGGAATACAGCAAAGAAGAGAGACACGTGGTCACCACTCTCCAAATTTTCTGCCTAGCTGAGGAGGCAGATGATAAACTGATAAAACACCAACTGAAGATTGTGAAATATGTTCTCAAGAAGATGTTATGTTGTGAGCTGAGCATGGTAGCACACACCTCTAATCCCAGCAGCTCAAGAGGATGAGGCAGGAGGATTGCAAATTCAAAGTCAGCCTCAGCAATTTAGCAAGGCCCTAAGTAACTTAGCAAGACTGTCTCTCAAAGTGAGTGTATGTCCTGCTTTTAGGCAGATGGAGGGTGCGGGGTGCCAGGGAACTTTTCTTATTTATTTTCTTATTTATTTATCCTCAAAATAAAATAAAAAGGGCTGTGGATGTGGCTCAGTGTTTAAGCACCCCTGGGTTCAATCTCCAGTACCAAAAAAAAAAAAAAAAAAAGAGTTCTGTTGTGATGGAGTAACAAAGGGTGAGGAGCAGAAGGACCAGGTCTCTCAGGAAGAGGCATTTCAACCAAGGATTCAAGGACAAGAGGGGAACCTGCTGTATGTGTGTCTGGGGTAGAACATTCCAAGCATAGGGAACATCGAGGACAGAGGAAGGAGCCTGGTGTGTTTGAGTAAGGCGAGGAAGACACAGGCATTTGCAGGAGGAGGAGGGTGGCAGGGGTATCTCTTAGAGCTTCAACAGAGTTGAGGTTTCGGGGCTGGGGCTGGGGCTCAGTGGTAGAGTGCTTGCCTAGCATGTGTGAGGCATGGGGTTTGATTCTCAGCACCGCATATAAATAAACAAAATAAAAGTCTATTGACCACTAAAAAATATTTTTAAAAAAGAGTTTAGATTCCATTCTAAGTGCAAGGGCAGGCTTAGAAGGTGAAAACTGAGAGTGACACAATTGGATTTATCTTTATTTTTTTGCAGTACTGAGGATTGAAACCAGGGGCACTCTTCCACTGAGCTACCTCCCCAGCCCTTTTTTAAAAAATTTAATATTGTGACAGGATCTCACTAAGTTTCCCAGGCTGAACTTGAACTTGCAATCTTTCTGCCTCAGGCTTCTGAATTCGATTTATCTCTTGAAAACATTACTCTGGCTGAAAACTCCACCACTTACTCTCTTACCCACCCAGATAGATGATTATTATTATTATTATTATTATTTTAATATTTATTTTTTAGGTGTAGATGCACACAACACAATGCCTTTATTTATTTGTTTTTTTATGTGGTGCTGAGGATCGAACCCGGGTCCTGCCTGTGCTAGGCGAGCGCTCTACTGCTGAGCCACAATCCCAGCCCCTATTATTATTTTTAATATATTTTTTAGTTGTGGATGAACCTTTATTTATTTATTTTTATGTGGTGCTGAGGATGGAACCCAGTGCCTCACACATGTTAGGCAAGCACTCTACCACTGAGCCAGAAGCCCAGCCCTGCCACCCAGATAGATTCTTGTTCAGTGCTGTGCTCTGGGAGAAGAGTTAGCCTTGGTCCATTGTCCTAGGGGTTGCTCAGTGTCTCTGTTGCTAGGCAGAGCTTAACTCTCCTTGATGCCTCAATCCTGTCCCCAGCTGAGTCCCCCTTCCCAGCCTCACATCATTTGACACAATCCAGTATCCATTTGAAGCTAGTTTATTCTGATTTGCTTTTTAGAGGGTGGGGCTATGGTGGGGTGGGAGGTGGCGGAGCTCTGAAGCTTGGTTCTAGGGATGCTGGTCTCCTTCCTCAGCACTGCGGCGGCCGAAGTCCATCCACCCATATGCTGCTTCTTCTTCCTCCATCCATGGCCCCTGCTTCTTGGACAGGTCTGAGGAAGCAATAGGAGGTGAAAATGAGGGAAAGACACCTATTCTCCAGGAACTGAGGTCAGGGCTAGTATGGGGGGGCCTTACAGTCACTTTGGTCGGCAGCTCTTACCTGCCACAAGGTGTGGGGGCCCCCGGGGCCCTAGCTGCCTTCGGTCCAGCCACTGTGGCTCCAGGCCTTTATTGGTCACAGGACCCAAGGGCGCATCCTGCAGCTGCGAGCGGGACTTCCAGGAAGCTTCAGAGAAGGCAGCCAGAGCCAGCACCAGAACCAGCGCATATACACACAGTCGCTGCATCTTGTCTGCAAAGGGGAGAAGGCCCAGGTTTCAGGGTGTCCCTTCTCAGGCCCAGCAATAGGAAGTCAGATCACATGGGCTCCAGGTTAGGGCTCCCACCTGCCGCAGGCCTGTGACTCCCTGTGGGTTGCAGCTGTATCTCAGGTTCCTCTCTCCAGTGCCTGCCAGGTCTGCCCAGCACCCCAGGCCTGGCCTTTCCTCCTTACCTGCTTCCCTCAGAGAAATTCAGACCCTAGAGCAGTGGTTCCCAGACGGCTCTGTGGGATCTGAGGCCATGTTCATGGCTGTGTAGATATTTAAATTTTGTAATTTAAAGTAAACTTTTAAATAGTAACACCAAGGAGCATACACATACCACATGCAGTCACTTTGGAGATCACCAGAATGGTGGCCAGGTCTTACTGTGTTTGTGTGGCCCTTGGAGGAAGGGGCCTCCTGCCTTGTTTGATTAGCTGAGGAATATCCTGTGACTGTACTAAAGTGTTAGGGAAAAATTAAGTTGTCACCACTTGCAACTAAGTTCCATGGTGGATCAAGTTTGGGGAAACCTTAATACAGAACTACATGGGATGCCCGAACACAAGAGCCAAAGGCTCATCAGTTCTCTGCATTCAGTATTTTTGTGTTCTTTCAGCCTCGTTATTCTGATTGGCTCTATCACAAGTAAATGATAGAAACTTTCTCCTGTAAAGAAAAACCTTTGTGGGCTGGGGTTGTGGCTCAGTGGTAGAGCGCTCGCCCGGCATGCACGAGGCACTGGGTTTGATCCTCAGCACCACATAAATGTAAAACAAAGATATTGTGTCCACCTAAAAAAATGAAGAATAAATATTAAAAAAAGACATTTGTATTAATATGATACTTCTTTTTCCCCTCTTTGATACTGGGGATTGATCCCAGGGTGCTTTATTACTGAGCTACATCCCCAGCTGTTTTATTTATTTATTTATTTTTGAGATTGGTTATCTTGCTAAGTTGCTTAGGGACCCGCTATGTTGCTAAGGCTGGATTTGAACTTGCAATCCACCTTTCCTCAACCTCCCGAGTCACTGAGATCATCGACATGTGCCCCCATGCCTGGCTAAAATGCTGCTTTCAATGTTTTTTTCATAATGAGGTTCTCTGGTTAGGTTTCCTTTGGGAGAAAAAAGAATTGGCTGCTACCGAAACAGAAGTTGAAAAATCAGTGGCCTAGAGCTACACTGTCCAATGAAAGTGGCACATTTAACCAATCGGTAGCTGCTAGCCACAATTAATTAACAAAATAAAATAATACATAATAACAAAATAAAATAATACTTAACAATAATATAATTAAATTTAAGTGCACTTTATAGAAAAATCCCTCCTTTAGCAGAGTGTGTGGGTACACGCCTGCAGTCCCAGCTACTGAGGAGGCTGAGCTAGGAGGGCTGCTTGAGTCCCCGAGTTTGAGACCAGCCGGGCTAAAAAAAAAAACGATTCTTCTCTCAAACTAGCCACATGTTAAGAGCACCCGTGGCTCATGGCTGCCATCAGTATGGCTGTCCAAACAGTGCTAATGCAGAACATTTCCATCATCATGGCAAGTTCTTTGGGGGCAGTGCTGGTCTAGAAGAGAGGTAGAGATGGAATCCAGGAGAGAGGAGTTCCAGTTCCAGTCCTGCCTGATCATTTGAATGACTTTGAGCAAGTCAGATTTCCCTCCCAGGCCTCGGTTTTCTCATCTGAATGACAGGAGAGTAGCCCTTGTCCTCCTCACCTCCCTGGGCTGGGAAGAGTGTCAGGAAAGAGGGCCAGCAGGGTCCTGGCTGGAGCACAAAGGCAGGTGGAAGACAAGGGCTGGGAATGCCAGGGTTGTCCTAGAGCCAAGTCCTAATTATTTTCTGGGCTAAGGGTTGGGTCCCATCCCTGGAGACACCAAGGTGTGAGCCCCAGGCTCTGGCCAGTCGCCTGGTACCTTGATGGTGAGGGACTTGTCAACACTGTCTCCCACTCTCCCCTCCCCTCCCCTCGGGGTTTTCTCACCTGCAGAGCTGGGAGGCAGGTGGTGCAGTAGCAGGGTCAGCTCTCTGCTCTTCTTGATGCTCCAGGCCTGCCTTATAAAGCCCTCAAAGTCCCTCCCAAAGCCTCCTCTGGCATGAGGCCAGCCTCCCCACAGCAAGAGAAATGGGCATGGGGCATAGGCAGAACCCGCCACCTCTGCCCCACCCTGTCACGCAGTCTTAGTCAGTCATCTGGGGTTTGGGAAATGGAAGTGAGGGAGCTCATTAGCTGGGCACATGGGGCAGGCAAGTGACAGGGACATGCTCCCCAGGTCATGAGTGGTTGCTCCCACCATATCCTTGGGGTCAGAGACCTGGTACTCTTCTCTTAGACTCTATTCCTTGGGTGGGGGTAGGTGAGGGGAATGAACCCCGTGACCTTAGTTTCAGAGGAAGCCTATATCTCCTATTTGTTTGATGGCCAAGGAGTGTGTGAGTGAGGAGTGGTATATCGATCCCTGTCCCCTCCACCAGCCTCTGCAAACAGGACGTATTGTAGTTATCAGGAGCAATGGGCCGTGGGTTGATGGCCTCGCTCCTTCTGCAGAGTGGCTCACGTCCTGGTTGCCTCTGAAACCTTTCATCCTCCCCTGACCAGGGAAAACCCGGCCTCTCTCTTCCCCATCTACTTCCCTAGACCCGCTCCCCAGCTCCAGCCTCTTGCAAACCCTCTACCCAGAGTTCGAGGAGGGTCCCTCGTTTCAAGCCCCCCTGGATTTGCTTTTACAGGGAGATAGTAATCTGCATGAAGCATTCACAGCTTTGCAGTGTAAAAACACACCTCAAAACTGGATCAGTGGGGCATGCCTGCAATCCCAGTGACTCAGGAGGCTGAGGTAGAAGGCTCCCAAGGCCAGCCTCAGCAATTTAGTGAGATCCTCAGTAATTCAGGAAGACCCTGACTTAAAAAATAAAAAGGGCTGGGGATGTGGCTCAGTGGTAAAGCGTCCCTGGGTTCAATTACAGAACCCCTCCTTCAAAAAAAAAAAAAAAAAGTCTTAAAAGATTAGCAAACAGGGCCGGGTGCAGTGGTGCACTCTGTAATTCCAGCTGCTTGGGAGACCGAGACAGGAGGATTGGAGTTCTAAGCCAACCTCAGCAACAGTGAGGCACTAAGCAACTTAGTGAGACCCTGTCTCTAATAAAATACAAAATTGCGCTAGGGATGTGGCTCAATGGTTGAATGCCCCTGAGTTTAATCCCTGGTACTCCCCTCCCCCCCAAAAAAGATTAGCAAACAGACTAAGGCATTTGCCAAAAATGGCCCAAAATACAAAATGGCACACTTGTTGACTTATTTGGTCAATTGCTACCTGGACATGGTTTGGATGGATGTAGCGGGCTCTAGGCTATTATTTTATTTTTCCAGAGTTGGAACCAGACATTTGCTCTTGTTCATGAGTCATCAGCATCCCCCCCTCCACTTCTGAAGGGGAGTTCTGATGCGCCTCGGGTCTTGGATAAGGGCAGTGGTACCCACGCTCGAAGCCAGCCTTGCTGAGAATTAATGGGTAATGAAGGATGCAGGCTGTGAGGTGTCCATGGCAACCGGTGGCCAAATGTTCTGGTGAATAACCACTCTAATTCAGAGCAGGACACGGTGACTCAGCAGAGGGAATAAATGAAAAATGACAAAAAAACAGCACAGACATTGATGATAATTAATTGAATCACAGAATCTCAGAGATGGAAGTACTTTGAGAGGGTCTGGGGGAAAGGGTAGAGCGGGAGCCGCTCTGTTTATATCCCTGAGGGGATGGAGACGGTGTTGCCGTGGTAACAGGAAATTACCAGCGTTCAGTACAGCCCAGGTTTGTCCAGGCTGGTTTTTTCTGCTGGTGGACAGGGTTACGGCCCCCTTGGTTGTTCTTCTCCAGGTGCTTACCGGAGGTCGGCAAGTTCCCCATTCGGCACCCATTCATGGCGGGTGTCACCGTGGGCACTGTCGGGCCTGCAGGAGTGGGGTCATCTTCAGAGAGGTGAGAGACGGCCCTCATTCCAGGAGCCCACAGTCATGGAAACTGTGTGTTCTCCCCACAGGGGCACTTGGTCTGATGGAAGGGAAAGGGTCTCCTTGTCCTTCCCTTTTCCAGCTTGTTGAGCTTTGGATAAATCTCTCCGCTGAGCTATTTTCTCCTCCAGGAAGTGAGGGGAATGATTTGGGATGGGTCTTGTGATGTACATAAAGCCCTCAACTCAGTGTCCAGAACATCTTGGGAATTTCACTCATTTGGGCATCATCAAGACCCCTTGCCCTATCGAGGTCTCAGATACCCACTCACAAAAGCCACTCTCTCTCTCTAAATTGAAGATCAGGTTTCAAATCCTAGGCCCCCAATCCCACATCCTCCCTGTCCACCTGCCCCAGTCATCACAATGACAAGGTTGCATGTGAGTCAGTGGCCAGCCCTCTGCATGAATGAACACAGTTCCTCTTCACCATGGTCCTGGGGTATATGGGCTTGTGTGACTCCTTTCTACAGACGAAGAAACTGAGGCTCAGACAGGCAAAGCAATCACCATTCTGAGTTCACACACCAAAAAAGGAGAGCTGGGCCTGAAATCCAGGGCTGTGTGAGGTGTGTCCAGGCAGAATAATGGTCTTCCCATGTCCACAGCCCAATTCCTGGAGCTTGTGAATATGTGACATTCCATGGCAGAGGGACTTTGCACATATAATTAAGGTTACATGTTTTAAAAGAGAGAGATCATCCTGGATTATCTGACTGGGCCCAATTTAATCACGCAGTCTTAAAAAGCAGAGAAATTTCCCCAGCTACAGATGGAAGAGATGTGGCCATAGCCCGTGTGAGGTCATGGGTTCAATCTCCAGCACCCCAAAAAACAACAATAAAATGACTGATGTCACTGAAGGACAATTAGAAAGATCTTAAGTTATGAGGACTCCCATGCAGTTGCTGATTAGAACGTGGTGGCAGGACACTCAGGTGGCCTTGGGGATCTCAGAGAGGCCCTCTGCAGACAGCCAGCAAGGAACTGGAAAGTCAGGCCCACAAACACCAAGAACTGAATTCGGCCAACAATCTGGATGAGCTTGGGAATAGATTTACCCCTGGCGCCTCCAAAAGGACTCCATCTTCCTCACCCCTTGATTTGGGCCTTGTCAGACCCAGGGAGCCACAGTGTACCTGGACTTCTGCCTCCAGAAGTGCAAGAGAATAAATCTGTGTGGTTATAAATTTCCGAGTTATGGTAATTTATTTTTGCAACAATAGAAAATGAAGTGGTGTTGCATGCTTGTAATCCCAGCAGCTCAGGAGGTTAAGGCAGGAGGTAAACTCAAGGTCACCCTCAGCAACTTAGTAAGACCTTGTCTCTAAATAAAAAATAAAAAGGGCTGGGGATGCTGTTCAGTGGTAAACTGTCCCTAGGTTCAATCCTCAGTAACTGCAGCCCCCACACCCCCAAAAGAATACAAGAATTACAGCCTTCTGAAGGCTTCTGACAGTAACAACAAATCCTTCAGGAATTTGCATGTGATTTTTCAAAGACAGACAAAAAGAGATGTTCTTTTTTTTTGTGTGGTGCTGGGGATTGAACCCAGGGTCTTGTGCATGTGAGGCAAGCACTCTACCAACTGAGCTATATCTCCAGCCCAAAGGAGATTTTTTTTTTTAAGTGGTAGTTGGATACAATACCTTTATTTCATTTATTTATTTTTATCAGAGGGTTGAACCCAGCACCTTGCACCTGCTAGGCGAGCATTCTACTGCTGAGCCATAACTCCAGTCCAAAGGAGATGCTCTTTAAAATATTTTGATCTTTTAAATATTTCAAATGAGTTTCAGTTAATGAGCTCCTGCTGGGAGCCAGGGTCGAGAGGAGCCCTGTCTGGGATAAGAGGTGAATATCAGTGGGCACTAATATCGCTTTGGTGGGGTTTAGATTCTAGGGGCACAAAAACATCACCGAGAACACCCTACGGAGGGCGGATGCTCCCCGGGGAGGACCACAGCCCTGCACACCCAGGTGTGCTCTGCCCACAATGCCACTTGGAGATCGCCCTTGATTAGCTGTACATTGCTGTCAGGGAGGCAGCTGCTCTGCTTCCTGTTATCTTTTTTTTTTTTTTTTTTTTCAGGGACTGAACTCAGGGCCTTGGGCATAGCTAGGGAAGAGCTCTGCCACTGAGCTAAATCCACAACCCCTGGCCTCCTAATTGGTTCTTTGTGTGGGTGTGTGTGTGCACGCAGTAATGGGAACTGATTCCAGGAGTCCTCTACCACGAATCTAGAGACACAGCACTTTCTAGTTTGAAAGGGACTTTTTTTTTTTTTTTTTTTTGAGATGGGGTCTTGCTAAATTGCTGAGGCTGACCTCGAACTTGTGATCCTCCTGCCTCAGCTTCCCTAGTTGCTGGGATTACAGGGTGCACCACCTTGCCCAGCCCTAAGTGGTTCTTGATAGTGGAACTCAGTCACCCTGTACCAGGCAACAAGGCCTGGAGGGTGTCAGGGTGCGTGCTGGGGACAAACAGTGACACCTGGGAGGTATTCGTGTCAACATGGGCATACATGGTCCCTCCTGGGGCAGGGGATTGGCAGGGGGAAATGGGTTTATGATTTCTGGCCTCATCTGCTCTACGGTGTGATAAGGTGGCAGGGCTACCAGGGCAGCCTGATGCTGCTCCCAGTCTGAGCTAGAGAGGCCCACCCAATCTCAGGGACCCAGGCCTAATGCCCAGAGACAACAGGACACCCCTCTGTCAGCACTCCTGACCCCCACCCCCTCATCTGATGTCCATCTGTGTCTTTGAAGGGGTGGTTCTCAGCCCAGGCTTTGAGTTCAGATCACTGAGCCAAAAATCCAAACCCACTAAATGCACACTTAGGATTTATGTATCCCATTAATAGAAATTTTATCCAAAACACAAATTGTAAAAAATCGAGGAACTCTAGTTAATGAAGTTCATAAAAAATGGACAGATATGTCATTAACAATAATAAAATATATGCTGAACTAGGTGATGCACACATGTAATCTCAGCTACTCAGGAGGCTGAGGCAGGAGGAGGGCTGCAAGTTTGAGGTTAGCCTGGGCAATTTAGCAAGACTCTGTCTCAAAATCAAAAAGTAATAAGGGTTGGAAATGTAGCTCAATGGCAGAAAGCTTTCACGTTGTGCCTGAAGTCCTGAGTTTAATCCCAGATAGCACACACTCACACATTCACAAGAATAATAAAATACGGATGGGCATGGTGGTGCATGCCTGTAACCCCAGCAGCTTGGGAGGCTGAGACAGGAGGATCGTGAGCTGAAAGCCAGCCTTAGCAATTTAGCGAGGCCCTAAGTAACTTAATGAGACCCTGTCTCTATATAAAATATTAAAAAGGGCTAGGGATGTGACTCAGTGGTTAAGCACCCCTGGGTTCAATCCCTGGTACAAAATAAAAACAAAAAAGAAAGAATAATAAAATATAAATGACAGAATCAATGTGCTGGGTGTAAGTATTCACATTAAAATTCTTTCTACTTTTCTGTGTATTTAAAAAAAAATTTTTTTTCAGTACTAAGGATTGTACCCAGGACCTTTCACATGCTAGGTAAGTGCTTCATTGTTGAGCTAGATCTGCAGCTGTGTCCCATTTTATTTTGAGACGGGCTTGACTAAGTTGCTGACACTGGCCTCGAATTTGCAATCCTCCTGCCTCATCTTCCTGGGTAGCTGGGATTATGGGTGTGCACCATCGTTCTGGGTGTATTTGAACATTTTTTTAATAAAATATTGAGAAAAATTTTGTTTGGCAATTTAAAATAGTGGTTTTAAATAGGAAAAATAATTCTGAAGGTTCCTGTGTTGGAAGAGTTTTGTTCAGGTGTATTTCAGAGATGAGGCAGTGAGGCTCAGCCAGGTTTAGTCCCCACAGGTAGCCGGCCAGGGAGCCTAGCTGGCCAGGGAGCCGGAAGCTGAGCTGTGAACCTTCTTGGGCTCCTTCCACTGATGCCTCCCCTCAGCCCACAGCCCCCATCCCACACTCTCTGCAGGAGCCCAGTTTCTGCTTATTTTACCTTTTGTCTCCTCCACCCATGGGGTCCTCACCCCACCTGGTCTCACTTTCTTCCTTCCCCAGCTTGGATAACAAGGTTTGTCATTTCAATTATATGGGGACAATCTTCAGGTTGGTCGCCAGTTCCAGGCAGAGGCTACCATCATCCCTTCCTTAGCTTCTGACTCCCTCTCTCAGAGAAAACAGAGAGGATGTTTCTGGAAAGTAACCAGTGAATTCAATTGCAAATTAATATTCCGCAATTGGGTTGTTGCCTGGCAACCCTGGTGAATCATCTCTCCTTCACTTCCAAGGTCATTTGACGCAGGTCTCCCCTTCCCCCATCTCAGCGCCAAGAACACAATTGTCTGAACCCACTTCTGTCCTTTGTTTTCTTCCCTCCATCACTGGAGAGTACGTCACCTGGTTCAAGGTCAACTGACTCTCCAGGACCCTCAATCCTGACACTCCTGCCCACTTAGAGACCACATGCTTTCACTTTTTCATTCATTTGTTCATTCACCCATTTGTCGATTTAGTCAATGAAAATTTTCTAAGAGCCCATCTTTACCAGGCGCTGGGCTGCCCCGGGGGACACAATGTTGAACAAGTTTTCCTTTGTTCCTTTTTTTCCTGGAGGGGAATTGCTCTTCCCTGAATTGCTCTTCCCAGGCTTCTGATGACTATAATGAATTTTCACTTCCTTCTTCCCACAATAATAGTGACTAAAATTTAGGGAGCACTTTGGTGACCAGGCTTCCTTGCTAACTAAGCACTTTAGAGACATTATGTCTTGTAAACTTTACCACAGTCTCCTGGGAGGTAATATTATTGCCCCAAGTTTATAGCTGAGGAAACGGAGGCACAGAGAGGTTGGTGATTGCTGAGGGAGGCAAAGAAGCCATCCATCCCAGGCCGCGAGTCTTCCGCATGTTCTTGCTGAGTATGCTGCAAGGCCAGGACCGCTTTTCAGCTGGACCATTTCTTTTTCAGTACTGGGGACTCGGGATTGAACCCAGGGGCACTTAACCACTGAGCCACATCCCCAGCCCTTTTCATGTTTTATTTTGAGACAGGATCTTCCTAAGTTGCTTAGGGCCTCACCAAGCTGCTGAGGCTGGCTTGGAACTTGTGATCCTCCTGCCTCAGCCTCCTAGGCCCCTGGGATTCCAGGAAGGCCCCACCATTCCTGCCTCTAGCTGGGCCATTTCTTACGGTTGTGTTTAAAGTGAGCAACTTGAGGGATGAGTAATGTCTCCCTTAGGGACAAAGAGTAGGCTTGCTTACTGCTTACTGTGAAAGCTACAGATTCCCAAGCTCAGTATTCCTCAGCTGTGAGGCAACTACTGCCTGCATGGCATTCATCTGGGTCCATGTTGTGTCACTCTTAAGGGATGTGGAAGGCAAATCATGCTGTTGGCTGTGCGGTGGGTAATAGGGAGTCTTGTGTCTTCTGCCAGAACTGATGGACAGTAGTAGGATAACTTATTAACTGCAAGTGGGACAAAATCAAATCTAAAACTCAACTCACTGATTGGACCAGGATGAAGAGCTCACCAGACACACAGATCATGTTTGAACCCAGGAAACTTGATTCCAGAAGCACTTAAAAGTCTTTCTGCTTTGGTGCAGGGGCATGGGACTGGAGTCTCAGCACTCAAGAAGTTGAGGTAGGAGCATTATTTGATCTCAGGAGTCTGGAGCTAGATTGTGCAACCCAGGAAGAGTCCATCTCAAACAAACAAAAGCAAAGCAAAATAAAACAATACAAACAAACAAAACAAACAAAACTCAAAATTAAAGGACCAGGGCTGGGGATGTGGCTCAAGCGGTGGTGCTCTCGTCTGGCATGTGTGCAGCCCGGGTTCGATCCTCAGCACCACATACCAACAAAGATGTTGTGTCCGCCGAGAACTAAAAAGTAAATATTAAAAAAAAATTCTCTCTCTCTCTCTAAAAAAAAAAAAAATAAAGGACCAATGTAGAAATTTTAAATATTTTCATTATATGCCATGCATATGCTATGAAAATTTGAACATTAAAGTTAATATATTTGGGGTTGGTAAATTATGAGGTTCATTAACTTAAAACATAACCTGTGGTAATCTTTTTTTTTTTTTTAAATTTTTTTTAATATTTATTTTTTTAGTTCTCGGCAGACACAACATCTTTGTTGGTATGTGGTGCTGAGGATCGAACCCTGGCCGCACGCATGCCAGGCAAGCGCACTACCGCTTGAGCCACATCCCCAGCCCCTGTGGTAATCTTAATGAAGACCAATTTTGATCTTTTACATTTAAAAAGAGACAAAATACTGTGTAATTTTAATTAAATGCAAAAGCATGACTTTGAACATGTTGAAAAGTGATATATCAGTTTGGCTATAAGTACAAATATATATTTAATACAGGTTTAAGTTTCATTGAGTTAACGTTTTAACATTCATTGGGACGTCTTTAAATTTTAATACTATTTTTTTTCCTTTTTTTGTGGTGCTGGGAATTGAACCCAGGGCCTTGTGCATGCGAGGCAAGCACTCTACCAACTGAGCTATATCCCCAGCCCATAATACTAAAATTTTGACATAGAACATTTGTATATTTTTTTCCTAGAGCATCATGCAAGAGAGTTTCAAGATAGTCACATGTAAACAGTTTGCAAATAATGAGATGTGGTCTATCTTTGGTCCCAATAAATGAAAAGCCAAATCAGATAAGCCATCACTGAATTTTCTGTTGACATTGTAGTATGGGGATTGAAGTCAGGGTACCTTAAACCTGAGCCACATCTCCAACACTTCAAATTTTCAAAAAATTTCAGACAAGGTCTTGCTAAATTGCTGAGGATGGCCTTGGATTTGCCATCCTTCTGCCTCAGTTTCCTGAGTTGCGGGGATTATAGGCATATGTCACCACGCCTGGCTTGTCAACATTGTTTTTGGCATCTGGGAGACTTCTTAATTGGTTGACCTGCAGGTTGATGGAGGCGTATGGGTAGATCAACTATCACTCCTGAGCCACTCCCGGTGATTCTGGCCTGAGATCCCAGCAGTCAGGTATCAACACCTCCCATCTAGTGCAGGGATAATCTGTATTCAGCTCATATCTGTTGCTTTACTTTCACAGTTCATTTTTTTTTGTTTCAATGCAGATCTAAAACTCCAATGAATCTACTCTTATGAAAACAATGTTAATTTTTTTTTTTTTTCCTCCAAGGGACAGGAGTCTCACTGTGTTGTCCAGGTTGGCCCCAAACTCCTGGGCCTCAGAGTTCCTGCCACCTCAGTCTCCCAAGTAACTGGGATTATGGGCGTGCACCACCATGCCCAGCTAGTCTTTTTCTAACCAGTTTGCAGATCACAACAGGAGGTCTGCTAATTTTATTGTCTAAACAGCGTGTCTCAAACTACTCAATGAAGGTCGATAAGATGAAGATTGATGCAGTAGGTCTGGCAGGGACTTGAAATTCTGCACGTCTAACTAGCTCCCAGGGGATGTTGAGCAGCAAAAGCCTTTAGTTCTGTCTCTACAGTGGAACAGAGAACCTACGTAAGTCATAACCTCATTGCACCTAATTTTCCCCTTGTGCTCGTCTCTTCCTGTTTCACAGAAATGGACAATCATTGACTTGACACCCACAGAGGGACTGTTGTGTTTATGCTTCACGTTAACTTATTTTTTAACCTGTGTTCCATGCTTCCTGTTTTTAACCAATTGTCCATGGTGGGTATAAAATAACCTTAAAAGATGACAATTTAAACTGTGCAGTGATCTGGGCTGCTGTGTCTTGGTGACGGCTGGTGATGGTGGCTGTGGAGATAAGAAGTCAATGCCCAGGTGTCTGAGCACTGTGGAGTGTTGGCT
Source organism: Urocitellus parryii (assembly GCF_045843805.1). Lineage (NCBI taxonomy): Eukaryota > Metazoa > Chordata > Mammalia > Rodentia > Sciuridae > Urocitellus > Urocitellus parryii. The sequence goes on along the minus strand of NC_135537.1, from coordinate 163,636,985 downwards.
ACTGTGCATGCTCCTCTTGCAAAACACACAGTTTTAAGGAGATACTTAATGGTGTTCCTGAAAACCTCTGTTAATCTGGGACCTGGTAAACCTCTGGATAGGAAACATGGAAGGTATTTTGGGTTGTGGGTCCTTTTAAGAATCTAATAAAAGCTATAGGTGGTCTCCCCACAAAATACACAAGGTGCATTACATGCAGATTTCAAGGGTTGTCCCCCTACCCTTTTGGGGGTACCTGGGGGATTGAACCCAGGGCCTTGCACATCCTTGCACAGCATACATAGTCTGTAAATCCTAGATAAGTATTCTATCACTGAGCTACATCTCCAGCCCAACAAAGATCTGGGCCACTCTATCTAAACCATCTTTAATATAACATTCCTGATTACTTTTCAAGTTGAGCTCTGATGATATTCCCCTCCTCTCTGAGTTTCCTCAACAGTTCCCCTTTATCCAAAGCAGAGCTTCCCCAAGTGTGATTCATGGGCTGCCCCTGAGGAACTGGTTAATGTTGGATAAAATGCAGACTTCTGGGCCCCAGTTAAGAGCTTCTGAATCAGGAACGAGGGTTACACAGGCAGGGCTACTTCCTAGATCTTTTAGCCCTTCAGAGCCTCATATCAAATGAATAAAATGAACCCAAAGGCCAAAGCAGCATACATAGTCTGTAAATTTTCCCCCTGGTATTGGTGACTGAATCTGTAGAATTTACTGAAAAAAATGTTTATAAGTTTTGCAAACTTCAGTTTTGTTAAGAATATTTTCTCACTGGGTGCGGTGGCGCATGACTATAATCCTAGGCTGAGTGCTACTGAGTTCAGTCCCCAGTACCCCCAAAAAATTTTTTCCTGGGGCTGAGGTTGTGGCTCAGTGGTAGGGTGGTAGAGTTCTTAACATGTGTGAGGCACTGGGTTTGAGTCTCAGAACTGCATATAAATAAATGAATAAAATAAAGGTTCGTCAACATCTTTAAAAAATATTTTCTCTAAAACTTTTATTAGGTTTACATACAGCCATATAAGAATTATATGCAGTTATTGTCAAGGTTATGTTTTATAGCATTAAGCATTTATTCATTTAGATTTTGTGATTTTGGGGTCAAATTTGAAATAAAACTTCCTCTCAGTTCTTAGACATTTTATTTTCATTTACTTACGTATTTTGGGTAGTAAGGATGGAACCCAGGGGTGCTCTACCATTGAGCTATATCTCTAGCCCATTTTTACTTTTTTTTTTTGATACTAGATATTGAACTCAGGGGCACTCAATCACTGAGCCACGTCCCCAGCCCTATTTTGCATTTTATTTAGAGACAGGATCTCACTGAATTGCTTAGCACCTCAGTGTTGCTGAGGCTGGCTTTGAATTCCTGATCCTCCTGCCTCAGCCTCCCCAGCTGCTGAGATTACAAGCGTGTGCCACCACGCTTGGCCCATTTTTACTATTTTTGAGACAGGGTCCTGCTAAGTTGTCCAGTTGGCCTCAAATTGCAATCCTCCTGCCTCAGCTTCCCAAGTTTCTGGGATTACAGGCATGGGCCACCATACCTGGCTCAGTTCATAGACATAGGTCCTTGAAAAGCCAGGGAGACCTGGGCATTGTTCAGCTAATACCCAACAGATTTAAACCATCCTAAGCAAAGCCTAGAATCTCAATCTCAATATCTTTTTAACAAGATCTCCTAAGAAAATGTGTATCATGAATTTTTGAGCTGGGAGGAATTAAGAGAAATTATTGTAGTCTCACATTAAGTGCTAAAGTTTTAAATAACGTATATGTCCTACAAGGTTAAAAATTAATCTGGGTGTGGTAGCATGTATCTATATACACAGCTACTCTAGGTTGAAGCAATAGGATCACTTGAGTTTACAAGTTCCAGGCCAGCTTGGGCAACATAGTGAAACCCCAATGGAAAAAAAAAAAAAAAAAAAAAAAAAGCCAAGCTCTTAATGGCAAAGCACTATTTACAACTAATGCCACAAGGGGGCACCACTGAGGTAGGTAAACAAGGAAGGGGTCAACTGTCTCGGAAAAAATGGTGTTTCAAGTTATTCATGAATTTACAGCACTTTGGATGGGTGTTTGTAGATTCTTGTACAGTTTTACTTGACTGGTTTTTGTTTTCATTACACCATTATTATTTTTTTTTAGACACAATACTTTATTTTTATATGGTGCTGAGGGTTGAACCTAGTGCCTCACACATGCCAGATGACTGCACTACCACTGAGCCACAACTCCAGCCCTTCACCATTTTAAGAAATGTTTTGTCGAATACCTTTTCTGCATCTATCGAGATGATCATATGATCCTGCCAGGATCCTTATATAATAAGATGCCTTGCCCCTAGGTGCCTGACTTCTTTGCTCTGCCTGGAATGTCCTGCTTCACATGGCACCTCCTTCATGAAGTTCTCCTGGCCCCATTCTCTTAGGACAGGAGTGAGGAAGTTCTCAATCCTGTGATCTTGTGGTTGTGAATATACAGGTCATGTGGTACAAAGAACAGTACACAGGAAGTCCTGAGATCTAGAGGCTCTTCCACTTACTAACCTTGGGAACTTACCACATCTGAAGTTTTCTTAACCACTGAATTGAATGAACTGTGCTTTCTTACTTTTTTATTTTTTTTAATATTTATTTTTTAGTTTTGGGGGACACAACATCTGTTTGTATGTGGTGCTGAGGATCGAACCCGGGCCGCATGCATGCCAGGCGAGTGCGCTACCACTTGAGCCACATCCCCAGCCCTGCTTTCTTACTTTAGTCCAGAGATTCACCCAAATCACAATTGGATTTGGGTGTTCACAAACTTCCTCACAGTAACACTTTTATAGATAACTGTTGCTAGCTGAACTCTTAATTTTATCCTAGAGAAATACAGCTCCTTCCACAAAAAGCCACATCCAAATAAAGAATCTAGCTGCTATTTCACATCAACCTATAGCAGAGGGAGGAATTCTCTTGTCTCACATCATATTTGATGGTAGTCTTCTAAGGTTTGACCTCTAGAATTGCTAAGTTTTCTGTAAGAACCCTTTTGCTATCAAATCCTACCACTTGTCAAAATTTTTTTTGGTACTGGGGATTGAACCCAGGGTGCTTAACCACTGAGCTGCACTCCAGCCCATTTTATATCTTGAGACTAGGTTTTGTTAAGTTGCTGAGGCTGGCTGTGAACTCATGATCCTCCTGCCTCAACCTCCTGAGGTGTTGGGATCACATGGATGTGCAACCATACCTGGTTTTAAGAGGTCTCAAATTCTTTGTAAAGGGCTACTATGTTTGGAGCCTTCGAGTCAGGTGGTAAATTCTACCTGTATTAAATATCAGTTTTGCAGGAAGAAATTTTTTCTAGTCAAGCCCTTACTTTGGGGATTTATTTACATTTCAGGACAGTTGTCACTCCATCAACTTTTTTACCCGATTCCAGTATCTTCCCAACCTGGCCTCTATCCCTACTCACCCAAGTGACCTTTACCTACAAAATGAGCCAGCAACAAATTTATGGACCCAAGGACAGACCTTGACATTTCCTCTCAGGAGTGAACTCCCAACATTAAATTCCAGCTTCTCAATACTATACACCCATTGCTTAGTACAATGCTGCACACTTTTTCTAGTTAGTGGATCTTTGATTAAGGTTTTATCATGACTGTCCTTTTGTTAGGGCTTAAATGAAGACCATTAAGGAACTTCAAGAATTTTCAACCATTCAAGTCTCTCCACAGCTCTGAAAGAGGGACAGCCCAGTGACCAGTGCATCACTCAGGCTGGCTAACCCTGTCAGCCATGCAGCATTCTTCCAGGACACTGATTAATGGGACAGCATAACTCTAGCTAAATGATTGCAAAACAGCTGACCCACAAGGAACAAGGCTTGCTAGGCCAAGTTCAGTTGTTAAGCTGTGATGTCCTCCACTGCCTATTTCTATGGTTCATCCATATACACAAGATTGACTATGGATAAAGTAGAATCTGCAAGTCAGTTATTTCTGAAAACAAGTTTTATTTAAATAAGGGTTTAAATACATTACATAACATTAAAACTGGAAGGGAAAAAGAAAACCAAAAACCAGTTTATCACTTCACATGGCACTGGGCAGCTGTTGCTAGTGAGTTGCAAAGCTCTATAGCTAGCTACAGGACTGATAACATCAGTTTGGAATTTGTTCCCTTGTCAAAAGTTTAACTGATATTAAGCTGGCCTCACATTCTGTTGTTTTGGATACCCCTTAGCTTGAATATGTCTAGTCAAAAAGAAGACCTTGGTGGCAAGCCAGATGTCACATCACCTCACTGGAAGGAAGATGGCCTCTGAGTTCTGCCCACCTGGTCACGTTAGACACGAGGGATTCTTTTTAAAAAACAAAATGAAACAAAAAAAACCCCAAAACTACCAAAGGCCCCCCTTCTAGTGGTACAGCTGCCTTACCCCATTCCTCCTGATCAGGTCATGACACTCTTAGGGCAGGGGCCTCAGCTGAGGGAGACTTGAGAAGCTTCTGGTCAGACACAGCCATCTGATCTTGGGGCTCTGGGCTTTGCTGAAACATCACGTTATTGCTTTGTTTCAGGGTGGACACTGCCAGGCACCTACTGCTTGACCTCTGTTTAAATGAGGGACTTCAAGACTAGACAGCATGGCTCTTTTCAGTTTATTGCATGAAGGAGTTACACTAGTCCAAGTTAAAAGCGGACCCCAAATGGTTACATTATACAAGCTGTGAGGTTTTTAAACTTGTGACAAGGGACAGAAGGGGAATTCTACTCATTGCAAGGAAATCCTCACTTAAGCTTCAGTGAGCCACAAGCACTTAAAACCCATGAACCTTCAGCTGATCGTCCTTAGCCAGTCCAATCTGCAAAGAGAAAAGGGCAAAGTTTTAAGAGAGGAAAGGGAGCTAAAATTCTAAAAAAACAAAAAACACCCACAAAATAACAAACTTTACTTCTGATGGCAGTAATAGGTCTTCCAGCTACTTTACCTGGCAAAAAGAACCCAGCAGCCAGTGTGCACATGTCAATCTCTGCCAAGCACAATGGTTCAACTGGGGGTGTTTAGTTTAACTACCTTCTTGAACATCCTTGCCTCAAGAAACTAGAGTGTGAGGGTGGGGACCAACCATTACATCAAAAAATGATATAGCATGACTTTGTATGAAATTTAAAAAAGCATCAGGAAAGTAGACAAGTCCCTTCAGTCTTTAGAATATGGGGTTTTATCCATGCACTTAAAAACTCAACTCTTTCTTTCCTTAGCCTTCTGTCTGCAACAAAAATCGAGCCCACCATGAAGGATTTAATATTTGCCAACAAAGAGGCACAAATAGAATCAAGACATGCCTGAACTCACCTCTACCAGGAACTGGCATATGTTCTTGCGCTGGTCACCCTGTAGCTGAATTACTTCTCCATATTCTGGATGCTCAATTACAGTACCATTGCAGGCAAATTTCTGCAAGCACAAAAGGAGCAAAACAAATTATGCCAAGCAACTGCACAAACACATTTAATAATGCCTTTCTAGTTTGTATGCCCTAGTGGACAACTTCAATGGACTATCTTTTTAGACCCACCTTCTTAAACGCCTTCACTAGTTTCTTTTTATCGTAATCATCAGCGATCCCTTGGACAGTAGTAAGGGTCTTCCTGCCGTTTCTCTGTTGAATTCTTATATGGATATAATCCTCAGTGCCAGCAGGAAGCAGGTCATCACCCTTACTTGCATCAGCAAAGGGGTCTGGGAAGAAAAGATTAAACTTATTCAGTGCTGTGATGGTTCAGCTGCCACCTTCCCACTTATCTTTTGCACGTGAGAAACCGGTAGTGAAATTGTTAGGGCAACTTGGGTCAGGCTGGATATGCGTCCTCTGTTGGCCCTCCCCAAACAGGTCAGTCCAGGACGGCTGGCTCTCCCAGGAGCCAGAGAAAGCCTGGGCCTCTCGCCCTAGGCCCGCCCCGCCTCGGCAGATCACGTGCCGGGGAGCTCCGGCTGGCAGGCAGCGCCCCACCCGGCTGATGCAACCGGCCGGAACCCGAGCTCCCGAGGCGGGGCCAGGCCTCCCACCCCATTGGTGAGCACGTTTGTCACTTAGGGCTGGCACCGCCTTTCCATCCCGGCTCCGTGACAACGGCGATGACGTATCGGACGTGACGCATGGGTGGCGGGAGGGGGCGGGTGTGGCCCGAGGAGGACCAGAAGCCATTAGTAAATGCGCCACCCGAGACGCTGGGCCCGCCCAAGGGCTGACCTCCTGCCCGCTCCTTCCGGTCGTATTCAGGGTCCGATCCCAGAGTCCAAACCATCGGCCCTGTTACTCCGAGAGCCTGGACACCTTACTCCCGTCAGAGTTACGAAGGCCCAGAGCGTTTAGCAGATTCCGGGGCCCGGAACGCCCCGCTACCCCAGCAGGGCCCGCGACCTCCCCCTGGCTTACCGAAAGAGTGGAGGTTCTGGATAGCGGACATACGATACGATTCCTTTTCCTCGGTGGAAACGGCCTGCGGAAGGCGGCTGCGGG